>NC_069505.1:193791384-194155551 GCF_027579735.1 Bombina bombina | reverse complement strand
TCTTTTAATGGGGGAATTAATCCCCCCTACATTCCATGTTATTAGTTTAGTCATTTATTTCATTAATAATTTACCAAGCTATTAATCTCTTCCTGTTTTACCTTTTTGTGATAAACCACTACTAGTGGCCATCAACTAAACATGTTTGAGATAGTAAACCAGATGGGTAGAGGAGAGAGAGAGAAAAGAAAAAAAAAAAGTCAATAAGTAAATAAAAGGGAGAAAGGCTGCAATTGTTTCATTATATCTGTGTCTCATACTGTGCTTTATATTACAGTTCAGTTTTAAAAAACGTTTTTCATCTCTTTCTCATATCAGAATTGTGGCTTGTCTAATATTCATAAACCAATAAAACATTGACAATGGAACCTGAGACATCTACTGTGTATTTGTAATCATTTGTATCATGTTTTTTAACTAAGTGCAGCACAGTCTACCTCATTTTATTCCTCTCATTTTTATGTATAGCCTTGTAGCCATAGAAAAAAAAAGAATTTTTAAAGTAAATTAACTCTTAACGTGTATCAATCTCTATGTCATAGCCTTATATTCAATTACAACGACATCGTATTGTCAAATATTCAATATACTTATATCTGCGACACTCTAGTGCAACCCTAAAAACAGTGAATATTGTGAGGAGAGAGAAGAGAAAAAAAAAAAAAAATAATAAAAAAAAAAATACATAAGTAAAATAAGAAAAATAAATAAATAAATAAAAGTGAGCAATTTTAGTCAAGCTAGGAATCATGTATCTTAGCCTTAATTACCTTATCATTCATTTCAAATACATTAACTCTTAGCATATATCGACCTTTGTATCATAATCTGATATTCAATTACATCAACAACATATTATCCCTTTTAAAATGTTTATACCTATGACACTCTAGTGCTACCCAAAAATCAGTGAATGGTGTAATGAAAAAATGGAGAGAAAAAAAAAAAAATACATAAGTAAAATAAGGAAAGTAAATAAATAAATAAGAGTGAGCAATTTTGGTCAAGCTAGGAATCATGTATCTTAGCCTTATTTACCTTATCATTCATTTCAAATACATTAACTCTTAGCATATGTCGATCTTTGCATCATAATCCGATATTCAATTACATCAACAACATATTATCCCTTTTAAAATGTTTATACCTATGACACTCTAGTGCAACCCAAAAATCAGTGAATGGTGTAATGAGAAAAAAAAAGTGCACGATTTTTATCAAGCTAGGGATCATGTATCTTAACCTTATTTACCTTGTCATTCATTTCAATTACACTAACTCTCAACTTGTGTCAATCTCTGTGTCATACTCTAATATTAATTTGTATCTACAACATTTTATCCCATATTCAAAGTGTTTGTGCCTATGGCACTCTAGTGCAAACACTAAAACGTGAGTAGTGTGAGTGAAGAAAAGAAAAGAAAAAAAAAAATTCTTATATTCATTGGCACTCTAGTGCAACCCAAAATAGTGAGAAGAGAAAAAAAAAATATATATATATATACATATACACATACATACATATACATGTATACACATATATATATATATATATATTCACATACATATATATCCACGTGCATATAAATCTAGACACGTATAGGTGCTCTAGTGGTACTACCCATAAAACAATGGGTAGAAGAAAAAAAAAAATTTAAGTTTATTTGTGATACTCTAGTGCTACCCAAAAATCAGTGGGTAGTAAAATCCCAAGAGAAAAAAAAAAGTGTAACAAAAGTATCCATGATACTCTAATATTACCCAATAAACAGTGGGTAAAAAAAGAAGAAAAAAAAAAGTAATTTAAAATTATTTTATGGCACAAAACTATATATTCTCCGCCTCTCAGCAGTTCTACAGGAGAGATTTAATTTTTTTAATTAAAACATTTTCTATCTTCTTGGTGTTAGTTCTGCTGCTTTAGCTTTCTTCTTTGTTTCTTCATTTTCTATATATATCTGTGCTTCTTCTGGACTATTAAAAGTTATTGAATTATGTCCTGTAAATATTTTCAGCTTCGCGGGATGCATCAGTGCGAAGGGCCTCTTTTCCTCAACCAGCTTGGAGCATATTGCTGAAAATTGCTTCCGTTTCTTTGATACCTCTGCTGTATAGTCTTGGAATAGTAAGAGCTTGCTGTTGTTATGTTGTAGGTTTCCTTGGCTCCTGTATATTCTCAGTATCTCCATCTTTGATTTAAAGTTCAGGTATTTTATTATTACCACTCTGGGTCTCCTTTCATTGTTGTCATCTCTTTTTATTCCCAGTCGGTGTGCCCTTTCTGCACTGAAATCTCCTGTTAAATTTAATAGCTGTGGTAATATGTTCTCAGCAAACTCCATTAATTTTTCAGATTGGTACGATTCTGGTAATCCTACAACTCTTAGGTTGTTTAATCGTGAACGATTTTCTAGTTCCTCTATTTTTGTTGTTAATATTTTGTTTTCCTCCAGAATCTTCTCTATTTTGTTTTCTTGATATCTCTGTAGATCTTCTGTATCAGAGATTCTCTGCTCCATTTCTGTTATTTTGGTTGTTATTTGCCTCAGTTCTTGCGTAACACATTCTAATCCTGTCTGGATTTTATCTATCTTCCCTGATAGGTCAGTTAGATGAGCCGTTATGGGGTTAAAATCTCCCTGCTCTATACTTGAGCTTTCCATTGAGACATTGCTTGTCTGTAGTTGTAGATTCGCAGATTTCTTTTTCTCTGTATTTTTTCCCTTGGGAGGCATATTAAGAGGGATAGTGTATTTTTCCATCTAGTTTTCTCTTTATATCTTTTTATATTAAGTGCTGGCTACCATATCTTTTTTAGCCTGAGTTTTGTGAGCTAAGGATGAAAAAATGTTTTTCCTTTTTTTTCTCTTTCCCGTTTTTCTTCCTAGCGGGAGGTTAATGTCTGTCCTCTTTTGTTTATCTGCCCGTAATAATAAGTGCAGTTGCACAGTGCCTATTTCCTGTTTTCAATGTTTGTTTTATAGGCTGCTGTATTTTTTATTCCTTATTATGAATTTATCTTGATTTATTCATAGCAGCATTTTTGCTTGACATTGCCCCCAATTACACTTTGACCCTCAATGTCTATTCAACCATTTCAAGCAGTTGGCCCAAAAGAAAAAGGTATTTTATCACAGTTTTTATTCAATAAATATGTGCAGTACCTGGTGTTGCGTTTTCTTTTCTTTTTCCTTTTCTCTGTGTTTACCTTTTTCTTCTCTTGCTTTCCCGTGTCCTCAATCCGGCCACTGCTTTTCTAGTTGTGTTCCTGCACTGTTTTTAGTATCCGCACTTCGAAATTCGCAGGCTGGAAACATAAGCCTCCCACTCTGCCGTCTGTGGTGCTCTTTAGCTGGTCTTCAGATCTTTCTCCTCCTCACCAGCAACACCGCTTCCCGTCGTGGGAGCCTGATTGACTCCTCCTGTTGTTAAGTTGCAGCTTCTTTTGCTGCGGTTAGCGCCGACGGCTTTATGCCGCCTAGGTCTCTATGTTCTGGGGCTGATCTCGGCGGTTTCTGTGAGGCTCCAACATCGAGTCTCACCCGCACGCTCCTATGCCCCGCCCAACCGGAAGTCTCGAATATCGGGTTTAACCAGTATATTTTTATTTAAAAAAACTTCAGTCACCTCTGCACCCTATAGTTTCTCCTTTTTCTTCCTAGCCTTCGGTCGAATGACCGGGGGTGGAGCTAAGGGAGGAGCTATATAGACAGCTCTGCTGTGGGTGCTCTCTTTGCCACTTCCTGTTAGGAAGGAGAATATCCCACAAGTATGGATGAATCCGTGGACTCGATACATCACAAGAGAATGAAATTTATCAGGTAAGCATAAATTCCGTTTTGTTTTTTTTTACTTAAAATTTTCTCTCAATAAAAAAATAATCAGTGACAAGTACATACAAACATTTTAGAGTATACAAAAATCCATTACATACTCTGACAACTGTACAATAAAAATAGGATACAACCAGTAACTTGGGAAGATACAGGACAGTTTTCATGGTACCACAATACTTGCACCCCATTACCCAACACTATCTGCAATACATATAAATTCACACGCAAAATATCTATGTACAATATAATTATAACCTGAACAGTGTTAGTAGAACAATAGCAGAAGAAAGACAAGGACAAGATCTCTCATTTTCTACCTCCTGAACTTAATGAGACCTCTCTTGGACCTCTAATACCAACTGTATGAGACATAGGAGGTTTATTTACACTCTTAGACCCTTGACTTCTATATGTAGCCAACCGCTTAAGTAAATAATTAGAAACCATTTCCATAATAGACAACACTCTCTTACGGCAATTATTTGTATATTGAACTATATAGTATTGGTAAGAAGTTATAAGGGCCACTCTTGGACCCCTGACTTATTTTTCTAAACAATAACATAGGTAAATAAAAATCCTTACCATATTTGATATCAACTGTATAACTAAATATATCTATGCCTGCATTTTTATGGAGTAAAAGCAATGTTTTGCAGACACACAAAAAAATGTTTAAACACTAAATATAACACCTTTTTTCTTTTGCAAGATGTACCGAGTCCACGGTTTCATCCTTACTTGTGGGATATTTTCCTTCCTAACAGGAAGTGGCAAAGAGAGCACCCACAGCAGAGCTGTCTATATAGCTCCCCCCTTAACTCCACCCCCAGTCATTCTCTTTGCCGGCTCTAAGCAGGAAGGGTAAAGTGAAAGAGGTGATAAACTGTTAGTTTTTATTTTCTTCAAGCAAGAGTTTGTTATTTTAAAATGGTACCGGTGTGTACTATTTTCTCTCAAGCAGGAGATGGATGAAGATTTCTCTTGTAAGATGTATCGAGTCCACGGATTCATCCTTGTGGGATATTCTCCTTCCCTACAGGAAGTGGCAAAGAGAGCAACCACAGCAGAGCTGTCTATATAGCTCCACCCCCTAGTCATTCTCTTTGCCTACTCTAAGTACTAGGAAGGGCAGAGCGAGTGTGGTGACAAAAATCTTAGTTTTTTATTTCTCAAGCAAAAGTTTGTTATTTTAATAGTGTGTACTATTTACTCTGGCAGAAAAGGGATGAAGATTTCTGCAAGGAGGATGATGATCTTAGCACTTTGTAACTAAGATCCACTGCTGTTCTCACAAGGGCTGAAGAGTACAAGAAAACTTCAGTTGGGGGAACGGTTTGCATGCTAAGCAGCATATGAGGTATGTTCAGTCATCATTTGTATCATGTTTTTTAACTAAGTGCAGCACAGTCTACCTCATTTTATTCCTCTCATTTTTATGTATAGCCTTGTAGCCATAGAAAAAAAAAGAATTTTTAAAGTAAATTAACTCTTAACGTGTATCAATCTCTATGTCATAGCCTTATATTCAATTACAACGACATCGTATTGTCAAATATTCAATATACTTATATCTGCGACACTCTAGTGCAACCCTAAAAACAGTGAATATTGTGAGGAGAGAGAAGAGAAAAAAAAAAAATAATAAAAAAAAAAATATATATATAAGTAAAATAAGAAAAATAAATAAATAAATAAAAGTGAGCAATTTTAGTCAAGCTAGGAATCATGTATCTTAGCCTTAATTACCTTATCATTAGTTTAAACAGTAATTAGTTACTTTTGACACCGTTGGGGAAAAAAACGTTTTTGTTTATTCAGTAAATGATGCAATTATAACGTTTTTTTGAAGGGACTTAAGGGGTCATTGTGGCTTGTTTTTGGGTTTTTTAACCCACATGGTTAATTAAGAGACACTCTGGTGTTTTTCTGATAGGCCTCAAAACATCGAGTGAGGTGGGAGGGGCCTATTTTTGCGCCTCAGTTGCACAGTTTCTTTTCCTCAGAGACATCTAACTGCTTCTCCAGAGGTTCCTGCTGTGTTTGAGGGCTTTTAAAGAAGTTTTGTCCCCACAAATCGTTCTGAAGGGCAGGTAGGAGCCACAGCAGTCATCAGTGTATGCTCAGTGTATGGAGGTAATCGGACTCATGGTAGCGGCAATGGACATAGTTCCTTTTGCCCACCTACACCTCAGACCACTGCAACTATGCATGCTCAAACAGTGGAATGGGGATTATGCAGATTTATCTCCTCAACTGCATCGGGACCAGGAGACCAGAGATTCTCTTCTCTGGTGGTTGTCTCAGGACCACCTGTCTCAGGGAATGTACTTCCGCAAGCCAGAGTGGCTCATTGTAACGACAGATGTCAGCCTGCTAGGCTGGGGTGCAGTCTGGAACTCCCTGAAAGCACAAGGCTTAAGATCTCGGGTGGAATCTTTTCTTCCGATAAACATTCTAGAACTGAGAGCGATATTCAATGCGCTTCAGGCGTGGCTTCAGCTTGCTGCGGCCAAATTAATCAGGTTTCAGTCGGACAACATCACGACTGTAGCTTATATCAATCATCAAGGAGGAGCAGGGAGTTCTCTAGCGATGATGAGGTAACCAAAATAATCCGATGGGCAGAGGATCACTCTTGCCATCTCTCAGCAATCCACATCCCAGGAGTAGAGAACTGGATGGCGGATTTCCTAAGTCGTCAGACTTTTCATCCGGGGGAGTGGGAACTCCATCCGGAGGTATTTGCCCAGCTGATTCAGCTATGGGGCACACCAGAATTGGATCTGATGGCGTCCCGTCAGAATGCCAAACTTCCTTGTTACGGGTCCAGGTCCCGGGATCCCAAGGCGGTACTGATAGATGCTCTAGCAGTGCCTTGGTCCTTCAATCTGACCTATGTATTTCCACCGTTTCCTCTCCTCCCACATCTGGTTGCCAGAATCAAGCAGGAGAGAGCTTCTGTGATTCTGATAGCACCTGCGTGGCCACACAAGACTTGGTATGCAGACCTAGTGGACATGTCCTCGGTTCCACCGTGGACTCTGCCAATGAGGCGGGACCTTCTAATCCAAGGTCCGTTCATCCAAATTTAATTTCTCTGTGTCTGACTGCTTGGAGATTGAACGCCTGATTCTATCGAAGCGTGGTTTCTCTGAGTCGGTCATTGATACCCTGATTCAAGCTAGAAAGCCTGTCACCAGGAAGATCTATCATAAGATTTGGCGCAAATATCTTTATTGGTGTGATTCCAAAGGTTACTCATGGAGTAAGATTAGGATTCCTAGAATATTGTCTTTTCTCCAAGAAGGTTTGGAGAAGGGATTATCAGCTAGTTCCCTTAAAGGGCAAATATCTGCTTTGTCTATTCTACTACACAAACGTCTGGCAGATGTCCCAGATGTTCAAGCATTTAGTCAGGCTTTGGTCAGAATTAAGCCTGTATTTAAGCCTGTTGTTCCGCCTTGGAGCCTAAACTTAGTCCTTAAAGTTCTTCAAGGGGTTCTGTTTGAACCTATGCATTCCATAGATATTAAGCTTCTATCTTGGAAAGTTTTGTTTTTAGTAGCTATTTCTTCGGCTCAAAGAGTTTCTGAGCTATCTGCTTTACAATGTGATTCCCCTTACCTTGTTTTCCATGCAGATAAGGTGGTTTTGCGTACCAAACCTGGGTTTCTTCCTAAGGTTGTTTCTAATAAGAATATCAATCAAGAGATTGTTGTTCCTTCTCTGTGTCCTAATCCTTCATCAAAGAAGGAACGTCTGTTACACAATCCTGATGTGGTTCGTGCTTTAAAGTTCTACTTACAACACTATTTGGGCCTGCACTGAAAGAGATAATTTCAGACATCACTGGAGGGAAGGGTCATGCCCTACCTCAAGATAAGTCAAATAAGACAAGGACCAAACAAAATAATTTTCGTTCCTTTAGAAACTTCAAGGGTGGTCCCGCTTCCTCTTCCCCTGCAGCAAAGCAAGAAGGGAACTTTGCTCAATCCAAGCCAACCTGGAGACCTAACCAGGCTTGGAACAAGGGTAAACAGGCCAAAAAGCCTGCTGCTGCCACTAAGACAGCATGAAGGGGTAGCCCCGGATCCGGGACCGGATCAAGTAGAGAGCAGACTTTCTCTCTTTGCTCAGGCCTGGGCAAGAGACATTCAGGACTCCTGGGCCGTAGAAATTGTAACCCAGGGGTATTTCCTAGATTTCAAAGATTCTCCTCCAAGGGGGAGGTTCCATCTTTCTCAATTGTCTGTAAACCAGACAAAAAGAGAGGCGTTCTTACGCTGTGTAGAAGACCTTTTTACCATGGGAGTAATCTGCCCAGTTCCGAAAACAGAACAGGGGCAAGGTTTCTACTCCAATCTGTTTGTGGTTCCCAAAAAAGAGGGAACCTTCAGACCAATTCTAGATCTCAAGATCCTAAACCAATTCCTAAGAGTTCCATCCTTCAAGATGGAGACCATTCAGACTATTTTACCAGTGATCTAGGAGGGTCAATATATGACTACCGTGGATCTAAAGGATGCGTATCTACACATTCCTATCCACAAAGATCACCAGTAGTTCCTCAGGTTTGCCTTTCTGGATAGGCATTATCAGTTTGTGGCTCTTTCCTTCGGGTTGGCCACGACGCCAAGAATCTTCACAAAGGGGCTAGGGTCCCTTCTGGCGGTCCTAAGGTCGAGGGGCATAGCAGTGGCGCCTTATCTAGACGACATCTTAATTCAAACGTTGACTTTCCAACTTGCCAAGTCTCACACAGACTTAGTGTTGGCCTTTCTTAGATCTTATGGGTGGAAGGTGAATGTGAAAAAGTGTTCTCTTATTCCTCTCACAACAGTTCCATTCCTGGAAACTCTGATAGATTCGGTGGACATGAAAATATTTCTGACGGAGGTCAGGAAATCAAAGATTTTAACCACCTGCCGAGCTCTTCATTCCATTCCTCGGCCGTCAGTGGCTCAGTGTATGGTGGTAATCGGACTTATGGTAGCGGCAATGGACACAGTTCCGTTTGCTCGCTTGCATCTCAGACCACTGCAACTATGCATGCTCAAACAGTGGAATGGGGATTATGCAGATTTATCTCCTCAGATAAATCTGGATCAAGAGACCAGAGACTCTCTTCTTTGGTGGTTGTCACAGGATCACCTGTCCAGGGGAATGTGTTTCCGCAGGCCAGCGTGGGTTATTGTGACAACGGACGCCAGCCTACTGGGGTGAGGTGCAGTCTGGAATTCCCTGAAAGCACAGGGTTTGTGGACTCAGGAGGAGGCCCTCCTACCAATAAATATTCTGGAATTAAGAGCGATATTCAATGCTCTTCAGGCGTGGCCTCAGCTGACTTCGGACGGATTCATCAGGTTTCAGTCGGACAACATCACGACTGTAGCTTATATCAATCATCGGGGGGAACGAGGAGTTCCTTGGCGATGATAGAAGTTTCCAGGATAATCTGATGGGCAGAGACTCACTCTTGCCATCTATCAGCGATCTATATCCCAGGGGTGGAGAACTGGGAGGCAGATTTTCTAAGTCGTCAGACTTTTCATCCGGGGGAGTGGGAGCTCCATCCGGAGGTGTTTGCTCAACTGGTTCAGCTATGGGGCACACCAGAATTGGATCTGATGGCGTCTCGTCAGAACGCCAAACTTCCTCGTTACGGATCCAGGTCAAGGGATCCTCAGGCAGTACTGATAGATGCTCTAGCAGTACCCTGGTCGTTCAACCTGGCTTATGTGTTTCCACCATTCCCTCTCCTTCCGCGTCTGATTGCCAGAATCAAACAGGAGAGAGCTTCAGTGATTTTGATAGCGCCTGCGTGGCCATGCAGGACTTGTTATGCAGACCTGGTGGACATGTCATCTCTGCCACCATGGACTGCCCACTGAGATGGGACCTTTTGATTCAAGGTCCATTCAAGCATCCAAATCTAATTTCTCTGCAACTGACTGCTTGGAGATTGAACGCTTGATTTTATCAAAGCAGGGTTTCTCTGAGTCGGTCATAGATACCTTGATTCAGGCTCGAAAGCCTGTCAGCAGGAAGATCTATCATAAGATATGGCGTAAATATCTTTTTTGGTGAGAATCCAAAGGCTACTCATGGAGTAAGATCAGGATTCCTAGGATTTTGTCTTTTCTCCAAGAAGGATTGGAGAAAGTATTGTCCGTTAGTTCCTTAAAGGAACAGATATCTGATTTGTCTATTCTGTTGCACAAGCGTCTGACAGATGTCCCAGACGTTCGGGCTTTTTGTCAGGCTTTAGTTAGAATTAACCCTGTGTTTAAACCTGTTGCTCCGCCATGGAGTCTCAATTTAGTTCTTAGGGTTCTTGAGGGGGTTCCGTTTGAACCCATGCATTCCATAGATATTAAGCTTCTATCTTGGAAAGTTCTGTTTCTAGTTGCCATCTCTTCAGCTCGAAGAGTTTCTGAACTATCTGCATTACAATGTGACTCGCCTTATCTTGTTTTCCATGCTGATAAGGTGGTTTTGCGTACCAAACCTGGGTTCCTCCCTAAGGTTGTTTCTAACAGGAATATCAATCAGGAAATTGTTGTTCCTTCTCTGTGTCCTAATCCTTCTTCTAAGAAGGACCGTCTGTTGCACAACTTGGACGTGGTTCGTGCCTTGAAGTTTTATTTGCAGGCAACCAAAGATTTTCGCCAATCATCTTCTTTGTTGTCTATGCTGGAAAGCGTAGAGGTCAAAAGGCTACGGCTACCTCTTTCCTTTTGGCTGAAAAGCATCATCCATTTGGCTTATGAGACTGCTGGACAGCAGCCTCCTGAAAGAATTACAGCTCACTCCACTAGAGCGGTTGCTTTCACATGGGCTTTTAAAAATTATGCTTCTGTTGAACAGATTTGTAAGGCTGCGACTTGGTCTTCGCTTCATACTTTTTCCAAATTTTCCATATTTGATACTTTTTGCTTCTTCAGAGGCTATTTTTGGGAGAAAAGTTTTGCAAGCAGTGGTGCCTTCCATTTAGGTTCCTGTCTTGTCCCTCCCTTCATCCGTGTCCTAAAGTTTTGGTATTGGTATCCCACAAGTTAGGATGAATCCGTGGACTCGGTACATCTTGCAAAAGAAAACAGAATTTATGCTTACCTGATAAATTTATTTCTTTTGCGATGTACCGAGTCCACGGCCCGCCCTGTCTATTCAAGACAGTATTTTTTATGTAATCTTCAGTCACCTCTGCACCTTATAGTTTCTCCTTTTCTTCCTTGGCCTTCGGTCGAATGACTGGGGGGTGGAGTTAAGGGGGGAGCTATATAGATAGCTCTGCTGTGGTGCTCTCTTTGCTACTTCCTGTCAGGAAGGACAATATCCCACAAGTTAGGATGAATCCATGGACTCGGTACATTGCAAAATAAATAAATTTATCAGGTAAGCATACATTCTGTTATCCCCCTCACAATGTGAAGCCACTTTTGGACATCTAGTCAAAGGGAGACAACTCAGTAGGAGGGATAATATTTACATTGCAAGATTATGATCACTTTTGGGCTGTAATATATAATCAATTGCATAGGCCTCTTTGGACCTTTGTATGAAGGAGAGAATCTAAATACATGTACACCTGCTTTTTTTATACAATTAAGAACATTTAAATGAAGAACATAGCAACTGTATACATCAATCAAAAGTTAGTCTAAATACATGGTAGCAATATTGTGATCTCTTAAAATGCATGGGGGTATTGACACCTTAACCAAATATTGAGAGGCTAGCCCTCCTCCCTTAGATACAGACTTTAAACATCACAGCTCCATTGTAGTACTTAAGATTACTTCCATGCAGACACCACTAGAATCCATTATTAAACTACCGCTAAACTACGAACCTTAAATAGCTATTAACTCTTATGTGTGCGGAGCAAATCTATGGCATACTAGTAGAATGACAACTATCAATGATAGCTCAAAACATTACATTTTTTAGATCTGTGTCAGCCATGTTGTAAAAGTCACTTATGTATGTTTGACATATGAGACTGATGTATCTAGAAGGGATTATAATGCAACACCATCTATAATAGCCGAGGCAACGACATATGCAGATTTGAAACTGTAAGGCTGTCTCAGCAATTATACAGTACACTTACAATAAGCATAGTAAAAGAGTAATAAATATTGATTTGCATTCATCCCATTATAGCTATCTTAGAAGGCTAAAGGCTCGCATCGTACATTCCAGATAAGGCCATAAGTCCCTTTGAACAGGTTTTCAGGCCCGAAGGTCCTCATTCATATGCAGGTGAATCAGGGATCAAATAAAAATACAGTCCCTAAGCAAGAGCTAGATAAGACACCCACTTGTATCCAATGCAAGTCCAAACACACATGTTGGCAAATATGCTGGAATAGAGATAGTATTCAAAGTGTTCAAGTAGACTATAATGCCAGACTTGCATACCTAGCCACATTGAGTCCTCTCCATGAAAAGTCAGCATAGAGTACTGCAAACGCTAAACACACCATTCCTCCTCCAATCGACAATACAACAGTACAGCCCCATTACTGTTCAGAGAGGGATTGCTCAATACTGACAGCCTAAGCTGATCAATAGGAGCTGTAGATGGTTCAGAGCGTTTGTAGAACCCAGATGCACACACAGGGGCCTCTCCTAACTGACCACATAGGGGCCTCTCCTAACTGACCACATAGCTCAGCAGTCAGTCTCCCCACATTTGCACCATCCCAGTTTCCTTCCAGTGAGCTGGCCGCATCCCCCCGGGTAGGGACCAGACACCAAAAGATAAAGCCACATAAAATTCTGCCATGAGGGGGCTGACAAGTAGGCCGCTGCCGCCTTTAACTTAACAATAGTCCCGTCCGGAAAAATGCCAATGTCACTCCAACAAGATTTAGATCCTCAGAATCATCACAGAATTTGTAGCTAGATTTACCAATCTCACTACCAGATGAGACATCCAATGGTAGATAATAAGTGGATTATCCATATCCCATTAGCAGTCACCAGTTTTGTGACCGATCATGACTGCTGCCCAGACATGCACCCCACCTTACTATTTCTGCTACAAATACAACCAAGCATTCTGACCTTTCTTGATGCAATACTTTATTATTGCATCATTATTTATTACATTTGAAATCATTTAAAATAATACACACTGAACCCAAATTTTTTTCTTTTGTGATTCAGATAGAGCATGCAATTTTAATCAACTTTCTAATTTACTCCTATTATCAATTTTTCTTTGTTCTCTTGCTATCTTTATTTGAAAAAGAAGGCATTTAAGCTTTTTGTTTGGGTCCCAACTTCGGACAGCACTTTTTTATTGGTGGGTGAATTTATCCACCAATCAGCAAGAACAACCCAGATTGTTCACCAAAAATGGGCCGGCATCTAAACTTACATTTTTGTATTTCAAATAAAGATACCAAGAGAATGAAGAATATTTGATAATAGGTGTAAATTAGAAAGGTGCTTAAAATGCCATGCTCTATCTGAATCACAAAAGAAAAAAATTGGGTTCAGTGTCCCTTTAAACCAGCATTCTACCCAGTTCACAATTTTTTAATCTAGACCAGTTTGTGAATTAGTCTGTTGTGTGGGACGGTGTCAAATGGTTTGCCGAAATCTAGATATTCTACACCACTGGTTTTCAAACCTGTCCTCAGGCCTCCCCAACAGTCCAGGTTTTCTGGATTACCTTGGTGAGAGTAGGTAAAATTACCATTTTTACTAATCATCTGATTATTTCACCTGTGTTCTAGTTCAGATATCCTCAATATGTCGCATGTTAGGGAGGCTTTAGGACAGGTTTGAAAACCAGTGTTCTACACCAACTGCCCCACTCTGGTCTTATATTTTTGTTACATCATCAAAGAAGTCAATTAGATTAGTCTGACATGATCTCCATGAAGTAATATAATGCTGATTGTAGTCCTCTAAATTGTTTTTGCCTTTATGTAAGTCATAATTCTTAATTTTAAGGGAGTTTCCATTAATTTTCCTACTACTGAAGTTTAACTAATTGACCTGTAGTTGCCAGAATCTTCCCTACTACTCTTTTTTTTAAGAGGTACTACATTCACTATTCTCCATTCATCTGGAACAACTCCTGTCAATAGTGACTGATTAAACAGATCAGTTAATAGGGCAGTTAGCACTGATCGAAGTTCCTTTAAAACCCTTGGTTGAATATTATCAGGACCCACAGACTTTTTTATATTTATTTTGATAATGCCAACATCTGAAAAAAAAAAAATAGTGCTCAGATCATTTCCATTTTTGTAGCATCTTTTAATGTAGACATTCTATCTTCACAATCTTCTGTTCGGTCTGAAATTTGCTCCTCGACTCTCTACACAATCTACTACTATTCTACCATCAACTGTTTTCAATTTTGCTATCCCAAACTTAGTTTTTCTCCTTACACTGATATATCTAAAGAAGGTTTTGTTCCCATTTTTTCCTGGATGTGCTATCTTCTCTACCGCATGAGCTTTAGCCTTTTAAATTAGCTGCTTATTATTTTTTTATATTTATAAGCTCTCTTTTGTCTTTACAGCATGTGCTACTTCTTTGTAAACCACATTGTTTTCCTCCTTTCATTACTTTTACAGACATGCCAAATACAGTGTGTACTTGCATCAAAAATCCCCACTGTTCTTAATCCCCGCAATAAGAGTTTTCACTTTCAAATAGTTTTTCAGGTATTCTCCCTTGTAATAAAATACACCCTTCCTAAAGTCTAAAACATTTACAGTGTCTGCACATGAATACTAAACCAAACAGATTGATAATCACTGGACACTAAGTTCTAACCTACAGACACATCTGATACTGTATCACTGTTTGTAAGTATTACATCTAATATAGCTTCCTTTAGAGTTGGTTCCTTAACCAATTGCTCAAGTGATTGCCCTTGCAAGTATTCAAGAATATACCTGCTTCTAGCTGATTTAGCAGGCAATCGTTCAGTCTATATCTAGCAAATTCAAGCTCCCCATTATTACTATAACATTACCCTTCATGGCCATTCTGAAAGCCAAATAAAACACACCAACTGAATTATCTAAGTTCCTAATTCCTTTCTTCTTTAGTTTGACATGACTGACTTTTTTCCATTAAACAATGCAAATTCCTGGTTGTTTTTTTTTCTACTCCCCTTTGCTCACATCAGACTTATTGGTCTGTTACTCCCTGCATTGGTTATGATTCCCTTTGTAAACAATGTGACTGCATCAGCTTTGGGTCAGGCCTTGGTACCATACAGCAGGAGTCTTGCAAAAAATCATAGCATTAATTTTTCAATTATAGAGCTAATCATGATGTTCAGAACGGAAGCATTTTTAAAATAAATACAGGGACCAAAAGAAATGATATGACATTAGAAAATGAGCAGTGTATACATAGAATAACATTTCAGCATTAGTGGTATGGGGTGTGTAATTTTCACCATGGATTCAAATACAACTATCTCAGCCATTACGTGTACTTGGGTTATTTTGATAGCTGTGTAGACTACATGTGTGTACTGATTACTGTCAGCTCTGTGCTTCTGTGGATGTTTGTATACAAACTTGCTGATGACCATCACTTGAGGACTATATCAGTGCATCACAGATGTGTATGATGGGCAGCACAGGGCTTATTGTTACATAGGAACTTTTGTCCATAGCAGTGTCCCAGGTTCTCTGTAGTACGGTTATTGTGATGTTATCTTGTGCATGTGGTATACAGTAATGTACTCTCTTCTTGCTGTCTCTAGGGAGCATGTAGCCCACACCCTGAGCCACTGATGAATTGGCCTATCCATGTGGAATGCGTTTTTACTGTTTGACTTAGTACAGATGCAACATCTCTCTCATCTGCTATTTTTATCATCTGGATGACATCTTGTCCAAAATAAATGTAAACGCTGGCTTCTAGCCATCGCTTCAGCTAAGGTCATTGTTTGCAATGTCCATGAGTAAATTAAACACTCTCATGCTGTAAAAGTGCAGGTGCTGTTTGCAGCTGATGACAGAGAATCTGAATTATTTCTCATTTTATCAACTGGGATCAATTCTGTTAAGAATTTAAAAGCACAAGTTCTTAAAAAGTAGTGTTTGTGTTTATAGACACCATGGGAACAGCACTGAGTTAGATGCCTTCAGAATTTATGTTTCTCTATTTAGATGCATTGGAAATAACAGTTAAATTAAACTAACAATAGTGATACAAAAGAGTATCTGTGCAGATAAATTGTCCCATTTAAAGCTTATAGAAAACTGATATATTCAAATGGTTCTGGCTAAGAATGTACAAAATGCATTTTCTTTCATAAGATGATAGTCCATAAGTGTCCATAACATGTGGGATATATTTTTCTGCCACTAGGAGGTGGTCAAGAATCCTCACAAGAGCTTTAATCCCTCCCATCATCTCTCCCCACTCAGTTTGTTCTTGGCCTGCAAGGAGAGAGGTTGAGAAAGGTGGACCGCAAGCAAGATTTTATTATTTTCTATCTAATTATTTATTGGGAGCACAGACCTGACCATCTTCACATAGGGAAGACTTCAACATAATCTCTCCAAGATTCTGAGAGGGGTAAAGGTATTCCTCCGTTATGGCATGTGAGTACTCTCACTCATAAACCTCTCAGCCATAATTGCCCTAAGGAGTCGCAGGGATCCCATTTCTTAGCCTCCACCTGAGGGGCTGCTGTTATATCCGCAAGTATCGTCTACAGTATATTTACTTGCACTGAATGGGCTCTCTTCTGGATCAGCAACCTGTGAGTGAGAAAGGTAAGATACAGTGGAGGGGTGCTGTAGTCTAGGTAAGTGACTCAGACACTAAACACAGCCCATGAACTATCTCCCATACTCTCCTTGTATAGGTACTACATAGTTGGGAGTTCTCATCCTTTACAAATAGTGCTTTACCCATGTGTGTGTGTATATATATATATATATATATATATATATATATATATATATATATTGTGGAAGCATACCACATTATAACATACATGGAAAATGAAGATACAAACAGTATCTCAAAATTTGACAACAAGATAAACACACCACCATGACAGTACATTACACAGTTGTCTTGGCAACCGATCCTTCCTGTTCCCATTTACATTTTTAAAGGTTTGTTGTGTCTTCAAAGATAGCTAGTTCCACTGGTGGGAATATTCTCGTTAAAGTCACGGATGACTCCAAGGTCCATCTTTAATAGTGTCAGTTGACAATGCGTAAAGTAATCTGGTTCAAGTGATAAGTCCAGAGAGTCTTCAGGAAACAAAACAAATACAGTTGGGTAATAACTCCAAACATTCTGTAGTGAAAAATACTCAAATAGAACTCTATTCTGGTCAGACATCTGGAATCAGGATAAGCTTAGTAAAATTAAGTAGACATCCAGACTATAAATAATGAGGTATATAAGTATAGACTTCACACTTTTTCCTGTTTTATTTAGGGCCCGAAGAGTCTTTTGTTACATATATGGAAAAAAGCTTTAAACAGGTTCTTCGAACAGGGCAGAGACTACGAAACTCTGCCAAAATATTAATGCAGAGGAAAAATTACTCATCCCTTACCGCATAGAAGGAGGGAGGGGGGGCGGAGAGTTGAGCAACAGACTAGTGATATTATTCTCCACTACTGCTGACCTGCACCCTAGACAAAAACTATTGTAGTTATGAAGGACATTAGACAATAGAAAACATAAATACATTTTACTCAGGGGAGTACATATTAACTTAAATACTCATGTTAGTGGTTGCTTCAAAACTACTCGAAAAAAAACTATACAAACTTCAGCACATATGTGCGAGAAGCAGCCAATACATGCAAAATAGATAACTTCCTAGAGCAAGAAAAAAAAAAAAAAAAAACACATTAGCGGGCAGGATCGACTAGTATTGTGTTATAAAATACTGGCTAACAGGTTGAGGGCATCACCCTCAGTTAAAGAACTAAGCATGAAACCTACAAACTCTTTCTCATAAATCCCCTTTAGGTCTGTACTCAAGAACAGATTACCACTACAGAACAGCAGTGTAAGTAATGAGTAGAGTGCTTACATCAACCAAAAATTAGCTTAACTAAATAATAATAAACTTATAGCCAGTGGCATCACTAGGGGGGTGCGGGCCGCACCTGGGTGACACCCTCCAGAGGGTAACACCAAAAAAAAAAATTTTTTTTTTTAATTTTATTGAAATTCAAAGAAATACAATGTTGAGATGCATAGCTTTTTGCTTTGCTTCTCCCCTGCCCAATTTCTCTATGAATGTTGTGGGCAGAGTGCAGAGGTGATTGGCCATAAGAAGAGGTCCCGGGGCTGTGCACTGACAGGCTTGGAACAGAGTCAGAGAGCAGAATTTTCATAGTTTGCGCGCCTAAACCTTTTCTTCAGTGATTTATTTTAGAGTGCTCTGTTTATCTTTCATTTGATGCTCTGCTGAGCCAGGGAGCTGCTCTAGGCATGAGCTTTATAATTAATGCAGTGCAGTTAACATATTTTGTATGTGTGTGTCTGAGTTTTTGTGTGTGTCTCAGTGTTTTTGTGTGTGTGTCTGAGTGTGTTTCCGAGTGTTTGTGTGTGCATCTGAATATGTTTTTAAGTGTGTCTGAGTGTTTGTATGTGTGTGTGCCTGTGTTTTTCTGTGTGTCTGCTTTCTGGGGGGGGTGACACCATAACTTACCGCACCGTGTGACACCAACCCTAGTGACGCCACTGCTTATAGCTCAGGCCAGCAACTAGCACACAGTTAATACGTAAGAACTGTTGGTCTCTAGTTCCTTATCACTATTCTAAAATACAGTATAAATAATTAAATAGATCTTCTTAAAGCCTGTTGGCTTTCTAGGGATATACGTTTTATAATATATATGCTCAAGTGTAAAGGAATTTTACCTTAAAGTCACTATTATTTATCTCTAAGATGTAAGAAAACATAACAGTATACTATACCATATTGGGGGGGTGTAAATATTTCTGAGAAGCTATCCTATGGGTAAAGTCCATAGACCAATTAAGGTAGGTAAAATAAGAGATGGGGACATCAACAGAGGTTAGAAGCTATCTATAGAAGTCTTCTCCTTACCTCAAATAATAAAAAAAAAAGATTCACAAGCAATAAATTGTTACAATAGCCCATTGGTACCATTCAACAAACATAATAAAAACAGGAGCAGCCTAAGTGTTAAACATTATTTTAAGTTACTACTTTTCCTACTAGCAAGGCATAGTCTATATGTTAAATATTATTTATCACTACCTACCATAAAGCCTGCACATATGTTCAGATACAGGAATAAAATAGCAATGGGCTGTAGATCCACCCTGATAGAAGTAAGCCAACATACAATACATGTAACTCTTATTCCCTGACCAGCAAGGGACTGGTAGAAGGAGGCCTAAGCTGCATGAATTTATACAGTCCTGCTCAATAATAAAAATATTTTAAACATAAACTTATTTCTTAAACTAAAATAAACAGTGAAATGTTAGGTTATGACCAGGAAACATATGAGGAGCCTGACCAAAGTCAGAACACGTGGTTTCATAAGCAAGAGCTGGTGCCCTACTTACTATAAATTCAATTTCAGTCTGCAAACAATAAAATCACAGAAAGGCTATAGATGCAAATAAGTCCACATAGTTTCAGGAATTGCAGCAACTCTCTTCACTGGGCAACCAGTGTAGGTTAGGGTGTATATCCCCACAATTGTCAATGGGTTCCAAAAGTAAACACACACGGAAAAAGTTATAGGTGTAAAATCTACACAGTTTCAGGCAGTATTTTTCATAAGAATAGAATCTTCAAATTAAAATATAACTATGGTAAATTAAACAAAAACCTAGTTACACGCACAAGGGGACAAATGTCATTGTAAAAAGTCACTGGAGTGTATATCAAGTGTTCGTCCTTCTCCCGACAGTTAGTTACTTGTATGAGCGCCCTAGTTATATCTCAGACAGCAGTTTCATCATAAATCAGGAAAGAAAAAAAGATATGCTAGGTTAGCCGTTCACAGCCGTGTAGAGGGCGAAGGAAATCAGCCTACTCCGGTTCTCTTGTAAGGGAGGTTCTGACTGAGGACGGCTATGCAATCCCCTCCGTGTCCCTGGGGAGCCGGCCCAAACATATGTACAGCGGGCTAAGTACACTGCGGAGTGTCAGAGCAGTGAAAAGAATGAAGCCATCTGATAGAATAAGTCACCTCTGGGGTTGCAGCCTCCTGTTCAGTCACAACCGCGAACCTATGTTCAATTATCTCAGAGAACCCATCCTCAGCGTCTCCCTCGGCTGTTCCCCACTGCATGCATATACAGTTTGCACTTTGCTCCAGGAGATCGACCGCGTCTCCCAGGTCAGAGGCAAATGTGGAGTATCTGCTGCTCTCATATTCTGGAGTAGTCTCTGAGGGGCAGGCCGTAGCTGGTAGAGAATGTTGAGTATTATACCACTGGGTGACGCTCTCCTGTGAGCCAGGTGCCACTGCCGCTCCTTCATAAGGTTTAGCGTCGTCAGCCTCCGCACCTTGGGGTCTAATGGTCAATATGAGTCGGTCTAGCCTGCTCATCAGTTTGCGGTCGTAGTCTTCAAAAAGGGCTAACATAGCCATGTGGAGATCTGCCATGATCGCACCACCTCGCAACAAGGCCGCAATGTGTAGTCCTGACAATATGCTGTGAAATCTTTTTTCCTTCCTCCAATCTGTGTAACAGGGTCTTAGATAGAGGTTAAAGTATGTCTCCCCCTATTATGAAGTATCCGGTAAAGAAAAAAAAAAATCTATGTTAAAGCCGGTAGCTACTGCAGTGTGCTTCTAGTCACTTCTGCTGTTAGCTCCGCCCCCCCTTTACCTATGTATTTAACACTAAAAAATATGGAATTCAGAGTTAAAATCCCTCTTTTTCCATTGCCTTATAACCCCTTAACAGCCCTCAGTATGTTTTAGTCCTGGGTTTACTATATTTCCTCACAGAACAAAAAAAGCTACACTGTCACTTTAAGAAAACCACAATTTGCCTTATGCATTTAGTGGTTCAGCTCATGATGGATGAGGTTAGGGACACAAGGGGGATCAAAGGGGCTTTTATTCAATATAATATGTGTATGCTGTGTTTTTTCTCACAGGCCCCAGCCTGATCATCATTCCAGACTAAGGCTCCGCCCCCCCCTTTGGATCCGTTTCTCTATCCCTCACCGTATCTCCAAGTGACTCTGGGCCGCCAGACCTTACAATCTATCTGGGTCCAGTTTTAACCCTTTATATGTCCAGGAGGGCAAGTACTCATAGGAGCTGCTGAGGGGATGGGTAATAAAAACATGTTTTTTTTTTTAGGGAAATTCTTTTGCTTTTTTTCTAGGTCTTCTGGGGTTCTAAGATGTTTTTATAGGCTTTTTGTTGTATTTTGTGTAAATAAAAATGATAATATAAAGTTTTCAAATATATCTTTATTTCCAATTACCTGCAGTTTTGCTTATTATTTTGCAGTGATGTCTGTACCCCCACTTAATTTGACTGACACATTAGAAGGGACTCCTAGGGAACATACTGCAGCCCAAAAACTTTCTGCAGTTCGTTGTCCCTGTTTATTATGCAAAACTGTTCCAGTGGACCAAATTAACCAGTTCTGTGCTAATTGTGTCCCACAGCTCCAATTCACAAGCCATAATCCTGTCAGTATAGTATGACACCTCTCAAAAAGTTAAGATATGAGGAGATGCGCATTAAAACAAGCTGCTGGGTATACTAGAAATAATAAAAATGTATAAAGTTGTATAAGAAGGAATGCTGGGGGGCACCAACGATAAAAGTATATGTATCAATGTTTATTGAACTAACAATTGGACTAGAAAGATCGTTAAAACATTAAAGCGATATCAAATCTTTAAAGCAATATATTACTATAGAACATATTACTGTGGAATATATTACTATAGAATATATTATCACCGGTGTAAGATACAATACTATATATCAGAATGTCAAATGTATACAAAGCAATCAAATATATTCTATACAAAATATTTAATTCTATACAAAGAATAATTGAAACACGCTCATAAAAATCTCTAGCTGAAAAGCATCAAAATCTAAGGCTCCAAGACATAAAAAATCCTTAGACTTAAAGGTACGTTACTGAGTATTGTCAGAGGCAAGATAACAGTGGATCCAAAAATGTTCTTTGAGCTAGAGATTTTTATTAGCTCGTTTCACTTTAATACATCCCTCTTATAGATATATGTGCAATTATTCTTTGTATAGAATTAAATATTTTGTATAGAATATATTTTATTGCTTTGTATATATTTGACATTCTGATATATAGTATTGTATCTTAGACCGGTGATAATATATTCTATAGTAATATATTCCACAGTAATATGTTCTATAGTAATATATTGTTTTAAAGATTTTATATCGCTTTATTGTTTTAACGATCTTTCTAGTCCAATTGTTAGTTCAATAAACATTGATACATATACTTTTATCTTTGGTGCCTCCAGCATTCCTTCTTATACAACTTTATACATTTTTATTATTTCTAGTATACCCAGCAGCTTCTTTTAATGCGCATCTCCTTATATCTTTACATCTTTTAACTTTTTGAGAGGTTTGAATATCACCTCCTTTTGAGGAGATAGCTAGGCTGGCCATAGGGTCTAGCACTATATTATCATATTACACATAGTATGACACCTGGCAGACAATTGATCCTATACCTGAGCAGATTCCACGTTTTGATTAAAAGTGGACCATATCTGCTTCCTACTTCAGGAAGTTTTGAATACCTTGAAACTATCAGACGTTGAATCAACTTTTAAATCTCCGTCTATAGTGCCTAAGGCATTTGAAGCACCAGACTTGGTTACACACTATATAACCAAAGAATGGGAAAAACAGGCATTCATTTTGCACCTTTATACAGGTTAAAAAATGTATTCACTTTCACAGAAGAATTTAACAACCTGGGAAGTAGTGCCTCAGGTTGATGGAGCGAGATTATTTGGCTCTTAAACTTAGACATGCAGTCACCTCTGTGGCCACTATGGTGTCCTTTTGGGGTGATTCTCTTTCCCAGATGGTTTCTGATATGTCTTCTGAGGATATTACTAACTGCATTAAGCTCCTTAAAATGGCTAATGATTTAAGTTGTGAGGCAGTCTTTGACATAATCAAAGTTGATGTAAAAATATGTCCATTGCTGTTTTCTTAAAGGGTCAGTAAACTCAGTCGATGTTAAAGATAAGTATAAACTCCTATATATACTTAGAATCTAACCGCATAGTGCATTTATCGATAAAATAGCTTCAAACCTGTTTTATTCCGTTTTTATTTTTGCATCCTAACCGTTTCTTTTTGTCCGTTCTCCAACCCCTCCACGGCGTCTCCAATGTGGGCGGTATAGACTTACTCTGTACTTCCCACATGTAAATGATGTGACGTAACTCTATCCTCCCACAAAAGCTCGATCACGCTCGTGTGTATGTCATCTCTACTTCCCTATAATTCTACTGAATATTTGTTTTTTGACATATGGGTCTGAAAAATTATGTGTATACATGATAGTATGTGAATCAAATACAATGAATGGATTCATTTGGATAATTAGCTATCAGTGAGATTATTATACCTGTTTATGGTCAGGATGGAGAGCGGATAGATTACTGTTAGCGAGAGATACTAGAATCCACTGCGCAATATTAGATGCAATATTGTAAGCATCGAACGCTTAGCGTGGACGTCTAATTGGGGGCATGCGCAGAACGAAAGCAGGAGAAGATGAAGTCACTGTGCGCGCGCTGGCAAACAAGGTAAATAGCTCGACCGATATTAACGTTATTGGGTAAATGTACATTCTTGAATTAGATTAAAAAAAGCAGCGGTAGAGAAGGCAGACTGTGAATACACAAGCGGTACAACTTTCAATACATGTTGCATATTGAAAAACGGCAATTGAAATTTGAAGTATACTGTCCCTTTAAGGAGAGCTTTATTGCTTAATCTTGGTCAGCTGACATGGTTTCTAAGAATAGGCTATTTGGATCAGAATTTGATTCTATTATAAAAACTTTCACTGTGAGGAAAAGGGCTTTTCTACCTCAGGACAAGAAATCTAAGGGGAAGTACAAATAAAGAGATTGTTTTTGTTCCTTTCACTCCCCTAAAGACCAAAAGTTCCCCTCCAACCAGAAGTCTGAATCCTCCAAACCTTCCTGGAAACCAGGATCTTCTTGGTCTAAAAACAAATAGACCAAAAAGCCCAACTCAAATCAGAAATCTGCATGAACACCAGACCTCCATTGGAACAGTTTAATCTGTGTCACGTTCCAAAGTATCCTGTAAATGTGGCTGCCTTTGTTCAATGTGTTTCAAGACTTAGAGGATATGGGATTTATGCAACCTATTCCAATATCTCTACAGGGTCAGGGTTTCTACTCAAACCTCTTCATTATCAAAAGAAAGGAAGGCTCTTATTGTCCTATTCTGTATTTAAAATTCAGAAGGGTCAATTTATGACAACTATAGATTTAAAGGATGCATATCTGCATTTTCCAATTCACAAGGATCATTTGCAGTTTCTAAGATTTGCTTTTCTCAACAAGCATTACCAATTTGTGACCCTCCCCTTCAGTCTAGCCACTGCTCCTTTCATTTTCACGAAGGTTTTAGGGACTCTGTGATCAGAACTCAGGGAATCTCTGTTGCTCCTTATTTGGGCAATATCTTGTCCCATGCTCTGTCTCTTTCTCTGGCAACTGTTCATACCCACAGAATGGTATCTTTCTTTCAGGAACATGGATGGGAAATCAATATCCCCAAAAGTTTGTTATCACCAGCCAAAAGAGTGGTCTTTCTCTGTGTGATAATAGACTCAGTTCAGATGCACATATTTGTCACAGAACTTCGTAGAACTAAACTTCAGATTGCCTGTCTTTTCCTACAGGTGGCTCTTTCCCCATCTGTAGCACAATTTAGTAGTGGGTCTTATGGTAGCATTGTCAGACGCTGTACCTTTTGTTCCCTTTCATCTCTGAAGTCCCTTAGTTATGCAAGAGGTATCTCACATTCTGTCTTGGACAGAGGAAAACCACTGCACCCTATCGGCCATTCACATTCTGGGATTGAATAATTGGGAAGTATTTTACCTAAGTCGTCAGTCCATCATTCCAGGGGAAGGTCTGTTCATAAGGACATATTCCATCAATTAGTCCTGAGGTGGGGTCTTCCAGAAATAGATCTCATGGTGTCTAAATTGAACTTCAAACCTCCGGTTTATTGCACCAGGTAAAGAGATCCAAGGGCTCACATGATAGATGCTCTAGTCTGCCCTGGGAAATTTTGTTTATCTATTTTATCCGTTTGTTCTTCCAAGAGTCATTGCAAGAATTAAACAGGATTCGGCTTATGTAACTCCCATAGCTCCGGCGTTGCCCTGCAGAACTTGGTATGTGGACCTAATAATACAGACAAGTCTATGAATAAGGCAAGTGACAGCCAAAACTCGTAAGACTGTGTTTCCTTATTCTGCTTTCCATCTTAATGGGAGGAGAGTCCACTGCTTCATTCATTACTTGTGGGAATTAAGAACCTGGCCACCAGGAGGAGGCAAAGACACCCCAGCCAAAGGCTTAAATACCTCTCCCACTCCCCTCATCCCCCAGTCAGTCTTTGCCTTTCGTCACAGGAGGTTGGCAGAGAAGTATCGAAAGATTGGAGTAGTTTCTTATGGAGGGTAGTACTTTTCGAAATGGGACTGGAGTTTTAAGTAGTTCTGTCAGCCTCTCAGTGAGAGCATGGGTGAAAGTTAGAGTCCAGCGATGCAGGGGGAGTTCTTCTGCTAAACCATCCTGATTCATGATTAACAGCTCCTTAAGCAATCAGCATTGACGAGTTTTGCTGCTTGCTTTATTATCTCAAGTCTATGTCAGGAGAGATGCTTTTAACCTGTCACATTTGAAGGGCCGTGTTCCTTTTCCACGGCATAGATTCTGGTAAGATCGTTTCATTTTATACACATATGAAAACGCAAGAAGACAGGGTCACAGTGTGTCTCCTTTTATCTGTATAGAATCATGGGTTAATATCCCTGGGAAGGGGATTATTGAACAGGGGGGGGGGGGGTTTGTGCATAATATTTTATTGTGTTTGATGCTATATCATGTGTGAGATGAGGCTCTAGCAATGTGTGAACAGTCAGGCGTAAGATCAGCGTGACTTTCCTTTGGCGTGTTTTTTTCTATAGTGCAGGGGCGGTCCTGCATGGCACTCCATGGGACTGGGTGTGGCCTCTTCTACTTCCTTTTTCCTGATCTGCAATTCTGGGAGATGTAACAATTTCTCTGTGGTCCGGGTCATAGGAGGTGGTGAGTGCCCCAGCCATTGGTGTATAAAGGTGCCATTTAATATGTCTAGTCCGTATTAAAAGCGTAAGCTATGGAGGACTCTGATATGTTGCAGGATACTCCCTCTTTAATTAAATCTAATACGTGTGTTTATTGTGAAGAGGTACAGGTTGATCTGCCTGCTCAACTGTGTTCCACATGCTTTGATTAGATTGCAATATCTAAAAAGAATAAGATATTTAGTACTACTGAACCGTCCACCTCTGAGGATTCTTCGTCCTGCAAGGTGCCTTCCCAACATTCATCTCCGATTACATATGTAGCTCCCCAAGGCCCTACTGATCCTCTCGTGGGAGGAGCCTCGTGGCCACCAAATATTGCTGCCCAGTTGGAAGAAGCAGTTTCTGCGGCCTTCCATGCCCTACCACACCCTGCAAAGTGCAAGCAAAGGGAAAGACATAACCTTCCGTCCCAAGGGTCATCTACTCCATTGGATGTCTCTCAGCCTGAGAGATTATCCGATGCTGAGGATGCCTCTGACTCGTCGGAGGGTGCCCTCTCTGGGACCGAATTAGCGTCTTCAAAACCTCCGACTACGGAGGAGCCAGAGATTAAGTTTAAAATGGAGCATTTGCGCTTTTTACTGAAAGAAGTGCTTGCTACGTTGGAGGTCCCGGAACCGAACCTTCTGGAAGAACCTTCGATCCCTTGACTAGATAGGGTTTACAAGGACAGGGTGGTGCCTCAGACCTTCCCAGTGCCCGTGAAGATGACTACTATTATTAAGAAGGAGTGGGAGAAATTGGGCTCGTCCTTTTCTCCTTCTACCTCTTTTAAGAAGTTGTTCCCCGATTGAGGATAGTTCGTCTTCAAGGAGCCCATGGATAAAAAGTTAGAGTCCATGTTGAGGAAGATGTTTCAGTTTACGGGGTGGGTTTTCCAACAGCAGCTGCAATCGCTGCAGTGGCAGGAGCAGCTACCTACTGGTATGATGCACTGTCTGCTATGGTCGAGGTGGAGGCTCCCCCCGAGGAGGTGCAGGAAAAGATTAAGGCCTTAACAGATAAAAGAATTAGCTACCCTTATGTGCTCACTACAGGTGTACATGCCAGCCTCAGACATGATATTTTCAGCAGAGTATTATAGTTTTGGGTATGGCCCATTCAGGGACTGTGCGCTTACTACAGCACAACATGCCAGTTTTGGACCTGGCACATTGAGGGACTGTGTGCTTACTACAGCAGAATATGACAGTTTTGGACATTGCACATTCAGGGACTGTGTGCTTACTACGGCAGAACCTGTTAGTTTTGGACATGGCAAATTCAGGGACTGTGTGCTTACTATAGCAGAACATACCAGTTTTGGACATGGCACATTCAAGGACTCTGTGCTTACTACAGCAGAACATCTCAGTTTTGGACATGGCACATTCAGGGACTGTGTGCTTACTACAGCAAAACATGCCAGTTTTGGGCATGGCAAACTCAGGGACTGTGTGCTTACTATAGCAGAACATACCAGCTTTGGACATGGCACATTCAGGGACTGCTGACTGCTGAATATAAATGCTTACTACAGCAGAACATCTCAGTGTTGGACATGGTACATTCAGGGACTGTGTGCTTACTACAGCAGACCATGTCCATTTATATCTGGCACATTAAGGGACTATCTGCTTACTACAACAGAACATGCCAGTTTTGGACTTTGCACATTTAGGGACTGTCTGCTTACTACAGCGGAACAGGTCAGTTTTGGACATGGCACATTCAGGGACTGTGTGCTTACTACAGCAGAATATGACAGTTTTGGACATGGCACATTCAGGGACTGTGTGCTTACTACAGCAGAATATGACAGTTTTGGACATGGCACATTTAGGCACTGTCTGTGTAACGGTACCAACATGATACCAAGGGTTAACACCAGGGAACAATGTCCTGCATAGGGAATCAGCAATTCACAACCCAGCCAGTTTTCAGGTTTAAACAGAATGACATTTATTAAAAGGCTATGCCTAGTATTTATGCAGGTTTGATCCCCCCAGATCGGGGGGGTTGAAAGAATGTTGTACATTAGATGGAGGGAACACGCCCTTGACATGATACAATAGATTTACCTTGCTTAAGCTGATAACAATTTAAACACAAGACACATTTGGCTTTTCTTATCACCTAAGCATTTGCTCTCTGAGGGTGATTAAACAATGGACTGTTTATCAATAACATTAATGACAGTGCACAATAGCTGAGGCTAAAGCTGAACACAGTTAACTCCTTCAGTGCTGACAGAAGGGTCTGTCACATCTACATAGCACAATATACAGCCTATAGACAACCTTTCTTACGTTATAGTCCAGAAGTGGCTAGGTTTGCCACAATGCTCCCCCAGAACCAAGCCGGCATACACAGTCTGATCCCAACGGATCGGCTTGGGGATGTCCGGGGCAACAACTTTCGGCTCAAGTAAGCTACGGGGTGTTCTCCGCCATCTGCTCCAACTTGGCTCAGTACTGCCCCCACTCCAAACATGGAAGCGTCTCTTCCCGGAGGGACTGGGCTTGGGTAGTCACAGGGTTAACATCAGCGGGATCCATGGGAGCATAGGCAGAAACAAGGGGGGCCAAGTCATTTCCAAGGAGAACATCAGCAGGTAAGTCCTTCTTGACCCCCACATTCACAAGTCTAGCGCCCACTCCCCAATCCAAATGTACCCTGGCAACGGGTAGGCGGAACACAGTGCCCCCTGCTACCCTCACAGCCATAGTGTCTCCAGTGTGCTGTTTCTCAGACACCAAGTTCTCTTGAAGCAAGGTCATGGTAGCACCAGTATCCCGTAGACCACTGACCTCCTTCCCATTCACTTTAACCCGCTGCCGGTTATTCCGGTGGGCAGCTTGCACGGGGTCTGCTTCATGTAGGCTGCCCCAGCATTCTGGCGCCTCTACGTAGCGGGCCGCAGGCTGAGGATTATGTGGGATTCCGCCGGCGGGTCTTCTCCAGGACTGTGCTTGATTTTCTGCGTTTAGGGGACACTCTGGTCTTTTGTGCCCTAGTCGCTTACATCCAAAGCACCGAATAGGTTGTGAGTAGCCCCGCGAATTGAACCGGCCTCTCTGAGGGTAGTTCGTGGCCGGAGGCCGTGTGGTATAGCGGTGCGCCGGGGGTTGGTAACTGGCAGCTGCTGGGGTGACTGGGGGTCTGTACTCCACTCTAGCAGTGGGCAATCGGTATACTGCTCCCCCTGCCCCTCGTACTGCCACGGATCCGCCAGTGGGTGCTGTATCCGGCACCAAATGGGGAGCTATCAGGGTTAAAGTAGCTCCCGAATCCCGAAGTCCCTGGACCGACATCACCTCATGCAGAATTCCCAGGGGTTCCTCGGCTTGGGTGCTCAACACCTCATGAGCGGCTGGCTCCGTTTGGTAATGGTGAGCAGCCGCCCTTGGGGCCAGGTTCTGTCTGACCTGGTTCCAAGCTTGTCTGCTCCGATTTTGGGTGCACTCACGTGCCATATGTCCCCACTGCTTGCAGGTGTGGCATTGTATATTCGCCCGTCCGTTGTTAGGCTGTAGTCCATGGTGCCTCCTGGCATCAAAATGCTGGTCTGCTAATCTGGCTGCTTCGGTTAAGGTGAGGGGTTTTCAATCTCTCACCCATTCTTGGGCTTCTGGGGACAAGCCGTTAAAGAATTGCTCCAACAGCATCAGTTGTCGCAATTCTTCCATGGTGGTAGCTTGGCTGGCCTGTATCCACCCTTGAGATGCTTGATCCAGCTTGTGGGCCCACTCTGCATGTGAATCTCTTTCTGGCTTGCGCAGGCCTCTAAACTTGCGCCGGTATGCCTCTGAGGTAATGGCATATCTTTCCAAGATCGCTCTCTTCACTTTAGCGTAATCCTTGCTGTCCTCCCTGGGTACAGCGCGATACGCTTCCGCTGCTCTACCAGCTAGCTTGCCTGCTAGCACCGGCACCCATACGGACTGCTCCAAATCATGTAACTCACACAGTCTCTCAAAATCCTGTAAATACCCATCGATCTCATCCTTCTCCTCACAAAACATTTTAAATGCATGGTATGGGATTTTGGGTCTTACTGGGTTGCTGAGTGCGTCCAAAGTGGATTCTGCTCGGGAGGATGCATTCCGCGGACTGTGTGCCATCACGTACTCCTGCACATCTGCCATTACCACGGATAGCATATCCCGTGGTACAGGTTGGGGTAAAAATTCCAGCCTGGTCCTCATTTCCCTCTGGTATAGGGTCTCCTCCATGGCTGCTGGAGGCGTAGCGCTGCGAGCTCTGTCTCCCTCCATCAGCTCAGCAATTAATATAGCCTTGGGTTTGCTGCTGCCTATCTTTCCCCTGGCTTCTAGCAGTTCCTTTAACGTTTGTCTCTTTAGCTTAGGATAATCCATCTCCATTCACTTTGGTCCCTGGTACTCCTTCCATCTTAGTCAGTATTGTAGTAATCCCCCTCTTCCTGAGGTTACTGGCTTGTGTAGTTGCTCTTCTGGGCGATAAGGTTCATTCCGTCGCGTGCCACCAATTGTAACGGTACCAACATGATACCAAGGGTTAACACCAGGGAACAATGTCCTGCATAGGGAATCAGCAATTCACAACCCAGCCAGTTTTCAGGTTTAAACAGAATGACATTTATTAAAAGGCTATGTCTAGTATTTATGCAGGTTTGATCCCCCCAGATCGGGGGGGTTGAAAGAATGTTGTACATTAGATGGAGGGAACACGCCCTTGACATGATACAATAGATTTACCTTGCTTAAGCTGATAACAATTTAAACACAAGACACATTTGGCTTTTCTTATCACCTAAGCATTTGCTCTCTGAGGGTGATTAAACAATGGACTGTTTATCAATAACATTAATGACAGTGCACAATAGCTGAGGCTAAAGCTGAACACAGTTAACTCCTTCAGTGCTGACAGAAGGGTCTGTCACATCTACATAGCACAATATACAGCCTATAGACAACCTTTCTTACGTTATAGTCCAGAAGTGGCTAGGTTTGCCACAGTCTGCTTACTACAACAGAACATGCCAGTTTTGGACTTTGCACATTTAGGGACTGTCTGCTTACTACAGTGGAACAGGTCAATTTTGGACATGGCACATTCAGGGACTGTGTGCTTACTACAGCAGAACATCTCAGTGTTGGACATGGTACATTCAGGGACTGTGTGCTTACTACAGCAGAACATGTCCGTTTTGGATCTGGCACATTTAGGGACTGTCTGCTTACTACAACAGAACATGCCAGTTTGGGACATTGCACATTTAGGGACTGTCTGCTTACTACAGTGGAACAGGTCAGTTTTGGACATGGCACATTCAGGGACTGTGTGCTTACTACAGCAGAATATGACAGTTTTGGAAATGGTACATTCATGGACTGTGTGCTTGCTACAGCAGAAAATGCCAGTTTTGGACATGGCACATTCAAGGACTATGTGTTCTGATTACAGCAGAACATGTCAGTTTTGGACATTACACATTCAGGGACTGTGTCCTTACTACAGCAGAACATACCAGTTTTGGACATTACACATTCAGGGACTGTGTCCTTACTACAGCAGAACATACCAGCTTTGGACATGGCACATTCAGGGACTGTGTGCTTACTACAGCAGAACATACCAGCTTTGGACATGGCACATTCAGGGACTGTGTGCTTACTACAGCAGAACATGCCAGTTTTGGACGTGGCACATTTAGGGACTGTCTGCTTACTACAGCAGAATAGGTCAGTTTTGGATCTGGCACATTCATGTACTCTGTGCTTACTACAGCAGAGCATGCCAGCTGTGGACATGGCACTTTCACAGACTATGTGCTTACTACAGCAGAACATCTCAGTTTTGGACATGGCACTTTCACAGACTCTGTGCTTACTACAGCAGAACATGCCAGCTTTGGACAAGGCACATTCAGGGACTGTGTGCTTACTACAGCAGAACATGTCAGTTTTGGACAAGGCACTTTCACAGACTCTGTGCTTACTACAGCAGAACATCTCAGTTTTGGACATGGCACTTTCAGAGACTCTGTGCTTACTACAGCAGAACATGCTAGCTTTGGACAAGACACATTCAGGGACTGTGTGCTTACTACAGCAGAACATGTCAGTTTTGGATCTGGCACATTCAGGGACTGTGTGCTTACTACAGCAGAACATGCCAGCTTTGGACAAGGCACATTCAGGGACTGTGTGCTTACTACAGCAGAACATGCCAGCTTTGGACAAGGCACATTCAGGGACTGTGTGCTTACTACAGCAGAACATGCCAGCTTTGGACAAGGCACATTCAGGGACTGTGTGCTTACTACAGCAGAACATGCCAGCTTTGGACAAGGCACATTCACGGACTGTGTGCTTACTACAGCAGAACATGTCAGTTTTGGATCTGGTGCATTCATGTACTCTGTGCTTACTACAGCAGAAGATGCCAGCTTTGGACATGGCACATTCAGGGACTGTGCATACCAAATAAAAAGTGGGAGTCTTGTACACTGTGAGCTGAGTTCCTCAGAGTAATGGAAACTGCAGCTCTATTTTAATCCAGTTGTTTATCTGTTCCAGCACCGCTGGCTGTAGTGTTAAGGAGATTTTGTCTCCTCTCCTCCTCCTGCTAATGCACTTTCATGTAATTAGTCACATGACTCAGCGGGGGGGGGGGGGCTTTGGCATGAGGCACAGTGACAAGGCCAAAGGACTCACTGCCAGTCTGTGCTTTCTCTCCTCTGGTTTGGTTTGGGGTACCTATATTTTAGGTAAAACATTCAAAATGAATTGAATGTTTTGCTATTCTTACAACAAAGAAGTAATCTAGAGTTTAGAAAATGTTCATTTTCTATTGCAGCACAGAGCTAATTTGTCCGTTTTTACTTTTGACCAGGAGCTCAGAATCCATAGAGAAGTAATATTGTTGTCCAACAGTTTCCTTTACAGCAAATGATGTTTAGAGAAACCCCACTGCAGAGCTTTAGATATGATACAGGATAACGATTACATTTGTGATCCTGGCTGATGTAACATTTAGCACTTGCTATTTAAATGTATGATAGAGATGTCTGTTAACTAGTGGAAACTTCCACCTGCCCTGCAAGTAAACGTCTCTGCACAATTCTGTTGTGACAAATGCGAGAGATGAGAATTTGGCACTGCTCAAGGACTTTGCAGGCTGCCACATAAAGTACAATGGCTTATTCTGCTCAGTTTGCAGTGGTTTATAATGAAGTGTCTATTCCCCCCGTTATTAATGGGGTGAAACAATAACCAGCTTACATAAACTGACTCAACTGGTTGCACAACTGGGTCCTTCTCCGCCCAGGTAATTAGAATTAAGAAATATCTATTTCCCAACTGCTTAGGTAGATTTGTGTGATAAAAATCTTTGTTACGTCACTTAATTTTAATGACTTCACCTGATAAATCCTCACGTGTTCTGTGGCTGCTCAATGTGCTGAACTAAAACATTCAGACTTCAGATGTCCAAGATACTTGTTTTTATAATTATTATTATTATCACTCACCTAGATTACGAGTTTTGAGCGCTATAGGGAAAGTAAAGAACGCAACAAAAGTTGTGTTATTTAACCCCCTATAGCACTGCCATTACAGGTTTTAAAAAACCCGGCTTATGCGGGCGATATGGCTGCGTTGAACTCCATACCGCACACAAAAGCAGCAGTGTTTTGACGCGCTCATGCATGCTTTCCCCATAGACATCAATGGGGAGAGCCAGCAAAAAAAAAGCCTAACACCTGCGATCGTGGAAACAAAAGCTCCGTAACGCAGCCCCATTGATGTCTATGGGGAAAAAGAAAATACAGTTTAAACCTAACACTCTAACATAAACCCCTGAGTCTAAACACCCCTAATATGCCGCCCCTGACATCGTCGACACCTGCCTACAGTTATTAACCCCTAATCTGACACTCCCGATATCGCTGCCACTATACTAAAGTTATTAACCCCTATTCCGCCGCACCTCAACATCTCTGCAACTATATTAAAGTTATTAACCCCTATTCCGCCGCTCCTGCTATCGCCGCCACCTAAATAAAGCTATTAACCCCTAAACCTCTGGCCTCCCACATAACTACCACTAAATAAACCTATTAACCCCTAAACCGCCAGCCCCCCACATCGTAACAACCTAAATTAAACTATTAACCCCTAACGTAACCCTATCCCTAACGTAACATTAACCCCCCTAACTTTAACATAATTAAGTTATTAACTATTTACTAACTACCTAGTTAAAATAAATGCAAACTAAACCTAACCTGCCTTACACTAAAATCTAACATTACAAAAAATAAAAAAACACTACATTCCAAAAAATAAAAAAACCTACCATTACAAAAAAATGGGCCTTTTGTAGGGAATTGCCCTATGGTATACAGCTATTTTGCTACAAAAAAACACCCCCTAAAAATATACATTACACAAAATAAAAAACAAAATTATCCAAAATAAAAAATAATTACACCTAATCTAACAGCCCTATCAAAATAAAAAAGCCCACCCAAAATAAGAAAAAAAAAACCCTAGCCTACAATAAGCTACCAATGCCCCAAAGATATCAGCTCTTTTACTTGTAAAAAAAACACAAAGACCCCCCAACAGTAAAACCCACCACTCAACCAACCCCCAAAATAAAAAAACTAATTCTAAAAAGACCTAGGCTACCCATTGCCCTGGAAAGGGCATTTAGCTCTTTTACTGCCCAGACCCTAAACTAAAAAATAAAACCCACCCAATAAACCCTTAAAAAAGTCTAACACTAACCCCCTGATGGTCCACTTACAGTTTTTGAAGTTCCTCTTGAACGATCTTCATCCCGGAGTTGAAGTCCTGAGTCAAGCGGCAAGAAGTCTTCATCCAGACGGCCTCTTCAATCTTCATCCAGGCGGCATCTTCTATCTTGATCCCGGAGGTGCGGAGCGGGTCCATCCTGAAGACATCCGGCGTGGAGCATCCTCTTTATATGGTCGCCGCCATACACTTAATCTTCAATGCAAGGTACATGATCCAAGATGGTGTCCCTTGCATCCTATTGGCTGAAATGTTTGAATCAGCCAATAGGAATTAGAGCTGCTAAAATCCTATTGGCTGTTCAAATCAGCCAATAGGATTTAAGCAGCTCTAATTCTATTGGATGATGAATCAGCCAATAGAATGAGAGCTGCTTAAATCCTATTGGCTGTTCAAATCAGCCAATAGGATTTAGGGGTTAATAACTTTAGTATAGTGGCGGCGGTGTAGGGCTTAATAACTTTAGTATAGTGGGGGCGATGTGGGCGGATGGCAGATTAGGGGTTAATAATATTTAAATAGTGTTTGCGATGCGGGAGGGCCTCGGTTTAGGGGTTAATAGGTAGTTTATGGGTGTTAGTGTACTTTCTAACACTTTAGTTATGAGTTTTATGTTACAGCTTTGTAGCGTAACATTCATAACTACTGATTTTAGATGGCGTTACAGATCTTGTTGTTTTAGGTTGTAACGCTACTAGCAGAATATCAAGATTTTACTGACGTGTTCAATCTAAAAGAAGTAGAAAATCTACCGCCACATACAACATACGATTGTCCTATTGAAATAAAACCTGATGCTAAGATTCCATTTGAAAGAATATTTCCCTTTTTCTCAACTCGAATTACACCATCTTCGAGAATATTTAGATGAAAACTTGAGAAAGGGGTTTATCAGTCATTCAACCTCCTCAACTGGGGCAGGGATTTTCTTTGTTACCAATAAAGATGGAACTCTCCGACCAATCACAGACTATAGAGCATTAAATTCCATCACAATTAAAAACAGATACCCATTCCCTTTAATCCCTGAACTTCTAGAACGGTTGAAAGAAGACACCATCTATACAAAACTAGACCTCAAGGGAGCCTACAATCTGAGTAGAATAAGGCGTGTGGATGAATGGAAAACTGCCTTTAGAACCCGATATGGCCTATTTGAGTACAATGTAATGCCTCTCGGGTTATGCAATGCCCCAGCTACCTTCCAATTCTTCATAAATGAAATATTCAAAGATGACCTATTGATTTATTCACAAAATAAAGAAGAACATATAAAACACGTTCACTGGGTTCTAAACAGACTTAGAGAACATCACTTGTACGCAAAGATGGAAAAATGCCAGTTTCACGTCCAAAGAATAAAGTTCCTAGGATACTTCATCTCTCCTGATGGAATCAAAAAGGACCCAGAAAAAGTACAAGCAATATTAAATTTGCCACGACCCACATCAGTTAAATCTCTACAACATTTTCTAGGGTTCTCAAACTTCTACAGAAAGTTCATTCATAATTTTTCCACAATCGTCAAACCTCTGACTAAATTGACAGACACTCGATTCAAGTTCAATTGGACACAAGACTCTCAAGATGCATTTGAAACCCTAAAATCACGTTACATTTCCGCTCCCATACTTCAACTCCCAAACCCTGACCTTCAATACACAGTTGAAGTCGATGCCTCCAATATAGGACTCAGAACCATACTCTCTCAGCGCAAATCCATTTCTTCTGCATTACACCCCATCACCTTTTATTCCAGAGTTTTGAGTCCAGCCGAGATAAATTACTCAGTTGGAGATAAGGAACTTTTGGCCATAAAATGTGCCCTTGAAAATTGGTGTCACCTGCTACAAGGGACACAAAAACCTTTCTTAATATATACTGACCACAAGAATTTGGAGTATCTCAGAAATAAAACATTATCCTCCAGACAGGTGAGATGGAGTCTATTTTTTGATAAGTTCGATTTTCTGATAACATATCGACCTGGTTCAAAAAATACTAAAGCTGATGCTCTATCCCACAGCATTCCCCAGACTCCTGAAAAAGAAAAACCTGTTCACATCCTTCCACCCGAAAGATTCATTGGAGTTCTCACGACACTGAAGTCAGATATCCTGTCAGCACTAAAGAAGGACAAGAATATTCCTAAAGAAGGACAAGAATATTCCTATCACCCTCAGGATTACTTTACCACAATAATCAGCTTTATGTACCAGAGTCCAGATGGAATCCAATTCTTCATCAATTCTACAACACTCCTCTAGCTGGCCATCCTGGCATCACTAAGACAAAAGAACTTATCCAAAGACACTTCTGGTGGCCAAACTTAGCTCATGATGTTTACAAGTATGTTCACTCCTGTCAAACCTGTGCCAGAAATAAACTTGATCATCAAAAACCTTATGGATTATTGAAACCTTTACAAACTCCAGACATTCCATGGTCTCAAATATCAATATATTTTATCGTTGAACTACCTACTTCAAATCATTTTACCACTATTTTTAGTGGTCGTTGATCATCTAACAAAACTGGCACATTTTGTACCCTTAAAACACTTACCATCCGCCTTGACAACTGCAAAGATCTTCATCAACCGTATTGTAAAACTACATGGCCTACCATCTACCATCATCTCAGACAGAGGAACTCAATTTACCTCCAGATTCTGGAGAAAAATGTGTTGAACACTCAACATCAACTGTAAATTCTCAACATCATATCATCCTCAAACCAATGGTTTAACTGAGAGAATAAATCAAACATTAGAACAGTACCTACGTTATGTTTCTCACTTACAAGAAGATTGGTCAGAAATCCTTCCACTCGCATAATTTGCATAAAACAACTCATTCAACTCATCCATAAAATCAAGTCCCTTCATCGCTACTTTTGGATACCATCCTTCAACTTTTCCAACCTTGACCTCACCTTCCATAACTCCAGCCGCAGTTAACTTCTCCAATAAGATCAAAACATCTTTACTGTTGCTTAAAAACATCTAATTGACGCAAAGGTTACACAGAAGTTTTATTACGACAAGACAAGACAAAACCCTCCTTTCCAAAAAAAGGGACTTAGTCTGGTTTTCTACAAAAAATCTCAAGTTGAAAGTGCCAAGTAAAAAACTAGCTAACCAGTTCATTGGACCTTTTCCTATCACAAAAATCATAAATCCAAATGCAGTCATCCTCAAATTACCAACCACATACAAGATTCATCCATCTTTCCACATATCACTCCTTAAACCTTATGTCCCTGACTCCAATCTCCACAGACTGAGATCAGCTCCACCACTAGTATTGATTGATGACCACTCGGAATACCAAGTTGAAAGCTTGCTTGATTCCAGGATACGGAAAAAAAATATTGAATACTTGATTCGATGGAAAGGCTATGATCCTGAAGAAGATTATTGGATCCCAAGTCAGGATGTTCATGCTCCTAAGTTGATCTCCATCTTTCATAAAACCTATCCGCATAAACCTTGTCCAGAATTATCATAGAGGATTCCTTGAGAAGAAGGATCTGTCATATTCCTATGTACCTTTAAGATGGTTTCCCCTCCTACACATCTACCTATAAATGGATGTTCATTCTTCCTCTTTGCTTGATAATTAGTGTGTTTTCAGTGCATCTGTTTTCACTGCTCATTGAGCCCAATTTTTCTTACTTCAAATCTTACCTATGTGAAGCCACTTCCTCCCTGCTTCATGGGACATTCTCAACTAAGGATTTGCCTTTCTTCATGAACCAACTAAGAATTGTTCTCCTTCAAATGTGGTAACTTAAATATTTCTACTATTTCCAATTTATAACATGAATCAAGCTTGCTTCCAGTTTACTTTGCTCACCAGCTGCTGCCTGTTGCGGTCTCTCCGATTCACAGAGACACTACAAACCAGCGCTGACGTCACGAGCCTCGCTCTCTGCTCTGCTCTTCTCTTAGTCACATCTCACACAGAGCCTCTCAGACGCATTGTCGGTTCCTCTAAAACAGGTACTGTCTTGAATTTCTAATACTAACTAATCAAGTGGTAACTGAATAATATCATCTGTTCTAAACAAATCTAGAAGTCAAAATTAGCAACCTAGAAACAAAAAAAACAATTCAAGGAAGTAAACGCCAATTGTCACGCCGTGCCACTCTAGCCATTGCTAGGGGAGCGGCTTCTCCTTGCTTCTCCTTCCCTGCTCGATGACAGGGGTTGTCGGATCCGGATGCGTGCGGCGCTGATGTCATCGCCGCACGCTCCTAATGCCGGTCGGACCTTTGTGGTGCAAATCCTGCATCTATGTAAGTTTCACTACAACGATCTGTCACTACCGAAGTATAGGTGTTACTTTGTGTGCTCCTGGGTGTGACAGATCGTTGTATTAATTTGTGTATGATCCCTGCCTGTCTGACTACTCTGCCTGCTATACCCCTTAATTACTGGATTGGTATACTGCTGCTGAACCCTGCCTGTCTGACTACTCTGCTTATTAACCCCTGTTGTTCTGGATTGCCTCTTTGTTGGATTTGTCTTTGTCTGTCTGACCATTCTAGTGGTTTGTCATTGGACTGCTCTGCTGTTGCTGCTGGGGACTGTTCTGCCTGTGGTGAGTACCGCCTTCCTCATCTTATTAATTTTCTGTGATCTGGGATATTCCCTATCATTCCGGCTCGACACCAGGATAACAAGACTATTGCATACAAAGAGAGAAGCGCTCTACCAGGAACGAACAACAGCTCAGTGGCTTGTTCTATGGCGATTTACCACCCGGAGGCAGCCTCTTTTAGACCAGTGTGCTTTTCACAGAAGAAAACTTTCCTGAAGTATATCAGTCTGATCCCACCAAGTAAGGTCAGTCCAGCCCTGAAATACCAGGCAATTCTCCTCTGAACAAGGAACATGACAACCCCAGACGATCGTTTCGGCCTCCTATGGGCCTCGTCAGTGAGGTGCAGCCACATTCCTCTAAGCACACTGGGCAAGGAGTCCACGTATGGTTTCCCCCATCACCCATAGGGAGACTTCCCCAGGGTCATAATAATTTGCATACAAAGAGAGAAGCGCTCTACCAGGAACGAACAACAGCTCAGTGGCTTGTTCTATGGCGATTTACCACCCGGAGGCAGCCTCTTTTAGACCAGTGTGCTTTTCACAGAAGAAAACTTTCCTGAAGTATATCAGTCTGATCCCACCAAGTAAGGTCAGTCCAGCCCTGAAATACCAGGCAATTCTCCTCTGAACAAGGAACATGACAACCCCAGACGATCCCTATGGGTGATGGGGGAAACCAGACGTATACTCCTTGCCCAGTGTGCTTAGAGGAATGTGGCTGCACCTCACTGACGAGGCCCATAGGAGGCTGAAATGATCGTCTGGGGTTGTCATGTTCCTTGTTCAGAGGAGAATTGCCTGGTATTTCGGGGCTGGACTGACCTTACTTGGCGGGATCAGACTGATATACTTCAGGAAAGTTTTCTTCTGTGAAAAGCACACTGGTCAAAAAGAGGCTGTTTTCGGGTGGTAAATCGCCATAGAACAAGCCACTGAGCTGTTGTTCGTTCCTGGTAGAGCGCTTCTCTCTTTGTATGCAAATTATTATGACCCTGGGGAAGTCTCCCTATGGGTGATGGGGGAAACCAGACGTGGACTCCTTGCCCAGTGTGCTTAGAGGAATGTGGCTGCACCTCACTGACGAGGCCCATAGGAGGCTGAAACGATCGTCTGGGGTTGTCATGTTCCTTGTTCAGAGGAGAATTGCCTGGTATTTCGGGGCTGGACTGACCTTACTTGGCGGGATCAGACTGATATACTTCAGGAAAGTTTTCTTCTGTGAAAAGCACACTGGTCTAAAAGAGGCTGTTTCCGGGTGGTAAATCGCCATAGAACAAGCCACTGAGCTGTTGTTCGTTCCTGGTAGAGCGCTTCTCTCTTTGTATGCTAACAAGACTATTGGCAGAGTTCAGTCAGATAGAGGAATATCCCATGAGCATTACATTATACTTGGGCCATGGAGCCAGAGGAGGTCGCACAAGCTGTTTATCTTCAGGGACAGATGTTGGGAACCCATACCACACAGTTGCAGAATATGGATTCCAAACTAGAGGCTATTGCCGGTCAACTCTCCTTACTGGTTACAGCGAGGTATACCGCTCCTGTTGTTTCATCACCAGACCCTACTCCTAGTACTGTGACTTGTTCCTCTGCTTCTGGAAGTATACCCCGGATACCTTTGCCTGACAAGTATGAAGGTACTACTGATTGCAGGGGATTTCTTAACCAATGCAAGCTGCACTTCCGCAATGATCCTCACACCTTTCAGTCTCGCCAGTTAAGGGTCAACTTTATCATTTCCTTACTGAAAGACAAGGCTCTAACCTGGGTCTCTCCCCTTTTGGAACAGAACGCTCCACTCCTGCATGATGCTGATGATTTAATTTCTGCTTTATCTGCTTTGTTTGGGACTTCTGGGCGTACCTCTGCTGCAGAATATTCTCTCCTGGATCTCCGCCAGGGCAATAGAACTGTGGCACAATTCACCATTGAGTTTCGCACCTTGGCACTTGAAACCACTTGGGATGGTGGTGCTCTCAAAGCAGCCTTTAGGAGGGGTCTCCATGAACGCATCAAAGATAAACTCACTTATCGTGATATTACTTCTTCTTTGGATGACTTTATAAAGCTTTGTATCAGTGGACTCTCGCTTTCAGGAGAGACAAGCCGAAAGAGACAGAACAAGGAGGGTCCTTCCCTCACATCCTCCTGTTTGTCCGTTTTCAGCGGTATCCTCTACCCCTTCAGCAGCTCCAGTTACATCAGTGGAGGAACCCATGGATCTCGCCTCCTTCAAACCTTGAGAGTCTGAAAGACAGAGAAGAAGGAGACTGAGACTATGATTTTATTGTGGATCTAACTCCCACCAACTCAAGGACTGTGACATTCGGCCAGGAAAAACCAATGCTTAGGGGATAACACAGGTGTATCTCTTAGCATGATCTGTACTAAATCCCCTCACTCCTCTTGGATCCTGGTACCTGTTACCCTTACCTTCCTTTAGAATACTGTCCACACTCAAGCCTTCATTGATTCAGAGGCAGCTGGAAACTTCCTGGATCACTGTTTCATGATTCAAGCTGGCTTGCCTCTTTTGCAGAAAAGACATTGTCTCAAGATTACTACTCTGGATGGCACCCCCCTTGATTCAGGTTTGATCCATTTTGAGTCAGCACCCCTGACCCTGACTCTAGGAGTCCTTCATACCGAACAGCTGCAGTTCGAGGTCATTCATTCCCCAGCACAGCCTGTCATCCTTGCTCTTCCTTGGCTTCGGGTACACAATCCACAGTTCGACCAGGCTGAGGGACAACTGGCCTCCTGGGGTACCTCCTGTTTCCACTCCTGCCTTGATAAAGTTACTCCTCTGCTCCGCATTCCCATAGCCAGTATACAGACTTCTTCAAACCTTCCTTCAGTATACATGGACTTTGCGGACGTGTTTGAGAAAAAAGCAGCTGATATGCTGCCACCCCACCGTCCTTATTACTGCAAGATTAACCTCTTTCACGAAGCCCCACTTCCTAAAGGGAGGATTTATCCATTCTCCAAGGCTGAACCCAAATCCATGAAGGAGTACATCCAAGAGAACCTAGCTAAAGGTTTCATTCGCCCTTCCTCCTCTCCTGCTGGGGCAGGCTTCTTTTTTGTCAGTAAAAAGGATGGTGGGCTCAGACCCTGCATCGACTACAGGGCCTTGAACAACATAACCATCAAGAATCACTATCCCATACCATTGATCACTGAACTGTATGACTCACTCCAGGATGCTCGCTTTTTCACCAAATTGGACTTACGTGGGGCATACAATCTGATTCGCATCTTTCCAGGCCACAATGGAAGACCACCTTCAACACAAGATCTGGGCATTACGAATTACTTGTAATGCCCTTTGGGCTGTGTAACGCCCCTGCAGTCTTCCAGGCATTTGTCAACAATGTATTACGTGACCTCCTCAACCGCACTGTCATCGTCTATCTGGACGATATCCTTGTTTTCTCTTCCAATTTTGAGGAGCATCATAGACACGTGAGACAGGTGCTTCTACGTCTCAGAGACCATTCTTTAGTAGCCAAGCTAGAAAAGTGTGAGTTTGATCAAGTTCAGATCCAATTTCTTGGTTATGTCATCTTGAACGGAGGGTTTTGCCATGGATCCTGCTAAACTCACCGCAGTTCTAGAATGGCCTCAACCTACTTCTTTAAAGGAATTAGAGGTTCTTGGGGTTCTCCAATTATTACCACAAGTTTATAAAGGATTATTCACAAACAGTCGCTCCTCTCACTTAATTGACAAAATGGAACAAAGACTGTTAACATTGGCCTCCCGAACCAGGATCTTGAAGCCTATCTTAGAGCCTTTGTTAAAGCTTGCCAAACCAACTGGTCTGAGTTGTTACCCCTAGCTGAGCTGGCGAGAAACACTCATTGGCACTCTTCTCTTAACTGTTCTCCATTTCAAGCCTCAGCAGGGTATCAACCACGTGTCTTCCCTCTTTCTGCTCAATCCACTAGGGTTCCTGCTGCAGACCGACACGCCACTGGACTCACCACCCATTGGCAATGTATTTACTCTCAGCTACGTTCAACTGTCTCTAGATATAAGAAGTTTGCTGATCGTCATAGAGCTTCTGTAAGTGCCATCCCAGTGGGTGAACATGTTTGGATCTCTACTCCACACATTCGTCTACATCAACCCTGTCACAAATTGGGGCCTAGGTTTATAGGCCCTTACAAGGTCCTGAAAAGACTGTCTCCTGTTGCCTACAAAGTGGCCTTGCCCAAAACCCTACGCATACACCCAGTCTTCCACATCTCCCTACTCAAACCTTACATCAAGAAGAGATATACCCAGCTCCAAGCTCCTCCTCCTCTGCTCCTGGTCCATGGTGACCCAGAATATGTAGTAGCTAAGATCCTGGACTCCAGATACAGGTGCAGACAACTGCAGTATCTGATACACTGGCAGATTGTTCCTGGGTTCCTGCCCACGATGTGCATGATCCATCTTTGATCTCCAGATTCCATGCTGCTCATCCTGTGAGGCTGACTCTGGTTCCCGGATGGAACCCTTGAGAGGGGGGCTATGTCATGCTGTGCCGCTCTAGCCATTGCTAGGGGCACGGCGTCAACTTGCTTCTCCTTCCCTGCTCGTTGCCAGGGGTTTTGTTGGGTCCCGATGCGTGCGGTGCTGACATCATCGCCACGCGCTTCTGATGCCGGTCTGACCTTTGTGGCGCGAATCCTGAGCCTATGTAAGTTTCAGTAAAACAATCTGTCACAGCCCAAGTATAGGTGTTACTTTGTGTGCTCCTGGGTGTGACAGATCATTGTATCAATTGATAGAGGAGTATCCCACGAGCATTACACCAATAAATTAATACATTCAAATAGTTACCATTTATAGAGATGGAAAGACAACATCCCCAAAAGTCAGTACTTGAGGTTTGACATGAACATTCTATTAGATATATAACCCCTTTGTCTTGACATCTAATAGTATCTGTAATTTTCTGAAAAACGCCATTTTTTTGAGTGATATGGGTATTGTGGTGCTTAAGAATTAGTTCATATACGTTTGCTAATTTATGTGAACCCTGTTTTGCTAACGCACATAATGTGTCAATGTTGTTGGTTTCTTTTTTGAGAAGGCCATCTGATATTACTTTTGTAATGTAGTTTTTGCACTGAAAATATGCAAACCTATGCGTGTTTGGAAGTTGGTATGTGTGCTGTAGTTCCTGAAAGGGGAGGATCTCAAGGGTTAGTGGATTAAAGAGCTGACCAATTTTAATGAGATGTTTCGCTTGCCAATTTTTAAACACTTCTGTGGTGTAACCTGGCAAAAAGTGTAAATTGCCTTGAATGGGGAGAAATTTGCTGCCAGTGAGTTGTATCCCCCACAGCCTTCACACTTTGGCCCAGGCCCTCAAAGGTTCTCTGTATTACACATGTGATTGAATATTTTGGGGCAGGGTGCTTAATTTTGCATGAGATAAGAAAGCTAAATGTATTGAGTGAAGTAGACCTGCCTCGAGGGTAGGCACTGTAAAACATTCAGATCCAGCCAGTCGACCAGTTGTACCAGAGAATGTCCGGAAAGACGCAGCCCTCCCTTAATGAATGGCATGACCAGATAGGGTTTGCCTGTCCTCTTTTTCCTTTCCAATGAATTGTCCCAGAGCAGATTGTATTGTTTTAGTGTTGCCCTCTCCCTAGTAGAGGGAGCATTTGTAAGGGGTAGAGTAATTTGGGTAGAGCTACCATTTTAAAGAGATGGATTTTACCAGTCAATGATAAGGGGAGTTTATCCTATCCTTGTAGCAATTTTTTTTTTATGGTTACAATTGTTTTACTTATGTTTAGTTGAGTATATTTTGTTTGGGTCTATATGGTTGGTTTTTTTTTATACCAAGATACTTAAATGAACCTTCTGTTATTTGAAGGCCAGTTGTACTAAGTTATTTATGTTAAGAGTTTTTCAGCCAGGTGACCTCCGATATGTCTTTGTTAATTTTGTATCCTGAGAAGGTACTAAATGTGTCAATGATATCCAGAAGTTTGGGTACGTTGGAATCTGGATTTCCTATTAATAAAAGGTGGTTATCTGCATATAAAGATAGATGTTGTCTATGACCCTTAATATCTATTCCCCCACTATGTTGTCTAATGTAGCAGGCAAGTGGCTCTATATCCAAGTCAAAAAGTAGAGAGGAAAGAGGGAACCCCTGTTGAGTCCTTCTTTGCAACTTGAAAGGGGAAGAAATAACCCCATTTATTATTAGTGAGGCTTTAGGGGCAGTATATATTTTTGTAAAAGATTGAAAAATGTGCCATGGATGTGTATAGATGTAATTAAGTGCTGCATTACAAAATGCAGTGTATAGATGTTCCCATTCAATCCTGTCAAAAGCTTTTTCTGCGTCTAGCACCAATAGACATGCGTCTTGGAGCTTTGATTGTCTGTTTGAGTGAGAATACCAGTAGTGGGAGGTTATTGCTAATGTCTTCCTTTTGTTAACTACAGAGGAACAGCTGTGACAAATCCCGTCTGGTCAGAATTAACTAATGTGGGAAGAAGCAATGCTAGTCTTTCTGCAAGTACTTTTGTTAGTATCTTGTAGTTGCTGTTTAACAGTGAAATTGACCTATAGGATGAAGTCAAGATGGGGTTTCTGTCAGGTTAGGACAGGATGGAGATATTAGCTTCTGTAAAACGAGTATTGGGTTGTATGTTATCTTTCAGGTACTCAGAATATAAGGATGCTGGAATGGGACTGAAGTCTTCTCCCAGAAGCTTATAGTATTCAGCAGGTAGCACATCAGGACCTGCTGCCTTCCATAATTTAAGATGTCTAATTGCTTTTGATACTTCCTGAACGTGTATTGGGGCATTTATATTTTGTACGCATATATTTTTAATGTGGCTCTTAATTACTGATATATACTTTGCATATATAAACATTTGTGTGTGCAGACCTTTTGTAATGCATCACTTAATTACTGATAGATACTGTGCATATATAAACATTTATTGTGTGCACAGACCTTTTTTAATGTGTCACTTAATAACTGATATATACTGTGCATATATAAATATTTGTGTGTGCAGACATTTTGTAATGCAGCACTTAATTACTGATAGATACTGTGCATATATAAATATTTGTGTGTGCAGACCTTTTGTAATGTGGCACTTAATTACTGATATATACTGTGCATATGTAAACATTTATTGTGTGTGCAGACCTTTTGCCATGCAGTGCATAATTACTGATATATAATGTGCATTTATAAACATATGGAGGCCTATTTATCAAAGGTCTTGCGGACCTGATCCTACAGTGCGGATCAGGTCCGCAAGACCTCGCTGAATTTGGAGAGCAATACACTCTCAGTATTCAGCATTGCACCAGCAGCTCACAAGAGCTGCTGGTGCAACGCTGCCCCCTGCAGACTCGCAGCCAATCGGCCACCAGCAGGGAGGTGGTGTCAATTTACCCGATCGTACTCGATTGGGTTGAATTGTGGCGATTCCTGTCCGCCTGCTCAGAGCAGGCGGACAGGGTTATGAAGCAGCGGTTATGGACCGCTGCTTCTTAACTGCTGTTTCTTGCGAGTCTGAAGACTCGCCAGATACATGGGCCCACAAGCTCCATACGGAGCTTGATAAATGGTTCTCTTATTGTGTGCAGACCTTGTGTAATGCAGCACTTAATTACTCATATATACTGTGCATATATAAACATTTATTGTGTGAACAGTCCTTTTGTAATGAGGTGCGTAATTACTGATATATACTGTGTATATATATATATATTAATAATTATTATGTGTACAGACCTTTTGTAATGTGGTGCTTAATTACTGATATATACTGTGTATATATATATTAATAATTATTATGTGTACAGACCTTTTGTAATGTGGTGCTTAATTACTGATATATACTGTGCATATATAAACATTTGTGCGTGCAGATCTTTTGCAATCCAGCACTTAATTACTGATATATACTGTGCATGTATAAATATTACTGAGTCCAGACCTTTTGTAAGATTACAAGTTTTGCGGTACAGTGCGGTACAGCTATACCGCTAAAAAATTGGCTATTGCACGTGGAAGGGCAGGTCCAGGGCCGCCACTAGAAATTTTGGAGCCCCTGACTTAACCATTGATCAGGGCCCCCCTCCTTTGACATGTGCAATTTTTGACCAGGTGACTAAAACGTATATGCACTTTATTCTTAAGTGTCTATTTAAATTGGAATTGTTGTAAAGGTAGTAACATACACAAACACAGACACACTCATACACTGAAACACACACACTCACACATAAGGATTCACATATAGACACTCTAGCAGACACGCAAAGAAACTCACAAACACACTCAGGCACAGACACTCAGCACTTTTTTACATTGACCTCACAAGTAATGAGGTAAACTACAGTTTGGTGAAAAAATTAGATTTACAAAACAAAATATGGAGTTCTGATTATCTTTTTGTAAAGGAAGATGACAACTAAATGATGACAACAGCATGCAGTGGCTGAATGGAAGGGCCCTGAACTGCCTAAACAATAATTTAAAGGTTAAATGGTGGATTGGTGACTTCCGGAAAGGTCTTGTTAGTCTCTAAGGCCTAGATTTGGAGTTCGGCGGTAGCCGTCAAAACCAGCGTTAGAGGCTCCTAACGCTGGTTTTGGCCGCCCGCTGGTATTTGGAGTCAGTGATTAAAGGGTCTAACGCTCACTTTACAGCCGCGACTTTTCCATACCGCAGATCCCCCTACGCCATTTGCGTAGCCTATATTTTCAATGGGATCTTTCTAACGCTGGTATTTAGAGTCGTTTCTGAAGTGAGCGTTAGAGCTCTAACGACAAAATTCCAGCCGCCTGAAAAAAGCAGGAGTTAAGAGCTTTCTGGCTAACGCCGGTTTATAAAGCTCTTAACTACTGTACCCTAAAGTACACTAACACCCATAAACTACCTATGTACCCCTAAACCGAGGTCCCCCCACACCGCCGCCACTCGATTAAAATTTTTAACCCCTAATCTGCCGACCGCCACCTACGTTATATTTATGTACCCCTAATCTGCTGCCCCTAACCCCGCCGACCCCTGTATTATATTTATTCACCCCTAACCTGCCCCCCACAACGTCGCCGCCAGCTACTTACAATAATTAACCCCTAATCTTCCGACCGCAAATCGCCGCCACCTACGTTATCCCTATGTACCCCTAATCTGCTGCCCCTAACATCACCGACCCCTATATTATATTTATTAACCCCTAATCTGCCCCCCTCAACGTCGCCGACACCTGCCTACACTTATTAACCCCTAATCTGCCGAGCGGACCTGAGCGCTACTATAATAAAGATATTAACCCCTAACCCGCCTCACTAACCCTATCATAAATAGTATTAACCCCTAATCTGCCCTCCCTAACATCGCCGACACCTACCTTCAATTATTAACCCCTAAACTTCCGATCGGAGCTCACCGCTATTCTAATAAATGGATTAACCCCTAAAGCTAAGTCTAACCCTAACACTAACACCCCCCTAAGTTAAATATAATTTACATCTAACGAAATTAATTAACTCTTATTAAATAACTTATTCCTATTTAAAGCTAAATACTTACCTGTAAAATAAATCCTAATATAGCTACAATAAAAATTATAATTATATTATAGCTATTTTAGGATTAATATTTATTTTACAGGCAACTTTGTATTTATTTTAACCAGGTACAATAGCTATTAAATAGTTAAGAACTATTTAATAGTTACCTAGTTAAAATAATAACAAATTTACCTGTAAAATAAATCCTAACCTAAATTATAATTAAACCTAACACTACCCTATCAATAAAATAATTAAATAAACTACCTACAATTACCTACAATTAACCTAACACTACACTATCAATAAATTAATTAAACACAATTGCTACAAATAAATACAATTAAATAAACTAGCTAAAGTACAAAAAATAAAAAAAGAACTAAGTTACAGAAAATAAAAAAATATTTACAAACATAATAAAAATATTACAACAATTTTAAACTAATTACACCTACTCTAAGCCCCCTAATAAAATAACAAAGCCCCCCAAAATAAAAAATTCCCTACCCTATTCTAAATTAAAAAAGTTACAAGCTCTTTTACCTTACCAGCCCTGAACAGGGCCCTTTGCGGGGCATGCCCCAAGAATTTCAGCTCTTTTGCCTGTAAAAAAAACCATACAATACCCCCCCCCAACATTACAACCCACCACCCACATACCCCTAATCTAACCCAAACCCCCCTTAAATAAACCTAACACTAAGCCCCTGTAGATCTTCCTACCTTGTCTTCACCATCCAGGTATCACCGATCCGTCCTGGCTCCAAGATCTTCATCCAACCCAAGCGGGGGTTGGCGATCCATAATCCGGTGCTCCAAAGTCTTCCTCCTATCCGGCAAGAAGAGGACATCCGGACCGGCAAACATCTTCTCCAAGCGGCATCTTCGATCTTCTTCCATCCGGTGCGGAGCGGGTCCATCTTGAAGCAGGCGACGCGGATCCATCCTCTTCTTCCGATGTCTCCCGACTAATGACGGTTCCTTTAAGGGACGTCATCCAAGATGGCGTCCCTCGAATTCCGATTGGCTGATAGGATTCTATCAGCCAATCGGAATTAAGGTAGGAATTTTCTGATTGGCTGATGGAATCAGCCAATCAGAATCAAGTTCAATCCGATTGGCTGATCCAATCAGCCAATCAGATTGAGCTCGCATTCTATTGGCTGTTCCGATCAGCCAATAGAATGCGAGCTCAATCTGATTGGCTGATGGGATCGGCCAATCGGATTGAACTTGATTCTGATTGGCTGATTCCATCAGCCAATCAGAAAATTCCTACCTTAATTCCGATTGGCTGATAGAATCCTATCAGCCAATCGGAATTCGAGGGACGCCATCTTGGATGACGTCCCTTAAAGGAACCGTCATTAGTCGGGAGACATCGGAAGAAGAGGATGGATCCGCGTCGCCTGCTTCAAGATGGACCCGCTCCGCACCGGATGGAAGAAGATCGAAGATGCCGCTTGGAGAAGATGTTTGCCGGTCCGGATGTCCTCTTCTTGCCGGATAGGAGGAAGACTTTGGAGCACCGGATTATGGATCGCCAACCCCCGCTTGGGTTGGATGAAGATCTTGGAGCCAGGACGGATCGGTGATACCTGGATGGTGAAGACAAGGTAGGAAGATCTTCAGGGGCTTAGTGTTAGGTTTATTTAAGGGGGGTTTGGGTTAGATTAGGGGTATGTGGGTGGTGGGTTGTAATGTTGGGGGGGGTATTGTATGTTTTTTTTTACAGGCAAAAGAGCTGAAATTCTTGGGGCATGCCCCGCAAAGGGCCCTGTTCAGGGCTGGTAAGGTAAAAGAGCTTGTAACTTTTTTAATTTAGAATAGGGTAGGGAATTTTTTATTTTGGGGGGCTTTGTTATTTTATTAGGGGGCTTAGAGTAGGTGTAATTAGTTTAAAATTGTTGTAATATTTTTATTATGTTTGTAAATATTTTTTTATTTTCTGTAACTTAGTTCTTTTTTATTTTTTGTACTTTAGCTAGTTTATTTAATTGTATTTATTTGTAGGAATTGTGTTTAATTAATTTATTGATAGTGTAGTGTTAGGTTAATTGTAGGTAATTGTAGGTAGTTTATTTAATTATTTTATTGATAGGGTAGTGTTAGGTTTAATTATATCTTAGGTTAGGATTTATTTTACAGGTAAATTTGTTATTATTTTAACTAGGTAACTATTAAATAGTTCTTAACTATTTAATAGCTATTGTACCTGGTTAAAATAAATACAAAGTTGCCTGTAAAATAAATATTAATCCTAAAATAGCTATAATATAATTATAATTTATATTGTAGCTATATTAGGATTTATTTTACAGGTAAGTATTTAGCTTTAAATAGGAATAAGTTATTTAATAAGAGTTAATTTATTTCGTTAGATAAAAATTATATTTAACTTAGGGGGGTGTTAGTGTTAGGGTTAGACTTAGCTTTAGGGGTTAATCCATTTATTAGAATAGCGGTGAGCTCCGATCGGAAGTTTAGGGGTTAATAATTGAAGGTAGGTGTCGGTGATGTTAGGGAGGGCAGATTAGGGGTTAATACTATTTATGATAGGGTTAGTGAGGCGGATTAGGGGTTAATAACTTTATTATAGTAGCGCTCAGGTCCGCTCGGCAGATTAGGGGTTAATAAGTGTAGGTAGGTGTCGGCGACGTTGTGGGGGGCAGATTAGGGGTTAATAAATATAATATAGGGGGCGGCGGTGTTAGGGGTAGCAGATTAGGGGTACATAGGGATAACGTAGGTGGCGGCGTTTTACGGAGCGGCAGATTAGGGGTTAATAATAATATGCAGGGGTCAGCGATAGCGGGGGCGGCAGATTAGGGGTTAATAAGTGTAAGGTTAGGGGTGTTTAGACTCGGGGTACATGTTAGGGTGTTAGGTGCAGACGTAGGAAGTGTTTCCCCATAGGAAACAATGGGGCTGCGTTAGGAGCTGAACGCTGCTTTTTTGCAGGTGTTAGGTTTTTTTTCAGCTCAAACAGTCCCATTGTTTCCTATGGGAGAATCGTGCACGAGCACGTTTTTGAGGCCGGCCGCGTCCGTAAGCAACTCTGGTATCGAGAGTTGCATTTGCGGTAAAAATGCTCTACGCTCCTTTTTTGGAGCCTAACGCAGCATTTGTTTTAACTCTCGATACCAGAGTTAAATTTATGGTGCGGCCAGAAAAAAGCCCGCGGAGCGTTAACAGCCCTTTTACCGCCGAACTCCAAATCTAGGCCAAAGTCTTTAGAAAGATGTGAATAATTAGTAGTAAGGTCAAAATGTCCTAAAAAGGAACAGACAATGTCTCTGTGCATAGTGGTTTAGTGCACACTCAGAAATCCTCTCAAATGCTAATACTTTACTCCTTGTAATAACATTTCCCATGCTCAATTAGCCCTCTGCTGTAGTACCCACTGGTGGCTGCCAAAATGTAAAAAAAAAAAAAATTTTTTTTTTTAGCCCTTGCCTTATGGGGCCCCCCTGGCCCATTGGGCCCCTGACAGGAGTCACCCCTGTCACCCCCTGATGGCGGCCCTGGGCAGGTCTCTCGTATTACAAGTTGTAGTGGTATTGCTATACCGCAAGCATTTTAGCCTGTAACACAACAATCAATTCCACACTCAAAAAATTTCAGTAGCTCTCATCCTATTGGCTGATTTGAAAATGTCAGCCAATAGGAATGCAAGGTACTCCATTTTTAAATGATACCTTGCATTCAAGCTTCAGTGTATGGCGGTGATTGTATGAAGAGGATCCTCCATGCTGCATGTCTGTGCCACCGGCGACGATGCACTGCGCCTCCACAGCTACGCGCCACTGGGATGAAGATAGAAGATGCCCCTTCGCGATGGATGAAGATGTCCCCGCCTTGATGAAGACTTTTTTTTAGATTAGGGCTTTGGGCACAAAAGAGCTGAATGCCCTTTTAAGGGCAATGCCCATACAAATGTCCCTTTAGGGGCAATGGGTAGCTTATTTTATTTTTTTAGACTTAGGTTTTTTATTTTGGGGGGTTGGTTGGGTGGGGGGGTTTTACTTTTAGGGGGGACTTTGTAATTTTTTAAGGTAAAAGAGCTGATTGCTTCAGGGCACTGCCCTACAAAAGGCCCTTTTAAGGAACTTTATAGTTTAAACATAGTTTTTATTTTTTTTATTTCAATGGTAAGTTTTTATTTATTTAAGATAGTTATATTGTAAATTTAATTTAAAATTAGGGGTGTGTTAGGTTTAGGGCTTAATAGTTTAATTTAGTGTGTTGCGATGTGGAGGGCCGGAGGCTTAGGGGTTAATAGGTTTAGTTTATTAGTAGTGATGTGGGGGGCCGGCGGTTTAGGGGTTAATAGCTTTATTTTATTAGTAGCGATGTGGGGGGCCGACGGTTTAGGGATTAATAGGTTTATTTAGTGTGGGCGATGTCGGGGGCGGCGGATTACGGGTTAACCATTTTATTTAGTGACGGCGATGTCGGGGAGTGGCAGATTAGGGGTGTTTAGACTAGGGGTTTATGTTAGGGTGTTAGGTTTTAACATAACTTTCTTTTCCCCATAGACATCAATAGGGTTGCGTTACAGCGATCGCCATTCCACAATCTCAGGTGTTTCTCCCGATTTGATGTCTATGGTGAAAGTGTGCACAAGCATGTCAAGTCAGGCCTTGGGTTTTGTGTGGTATGGAGCTTATCACACCATACCGCACAACATAAGGAGGGTTTTCAGTAACTTGTAATAGCAGTGCTATGGAAAGTGCGATAACGCTAATTTTTTTGCGTTGTTTATGCACCCGGTGTAGCGCAAAACTTGTAATCTTGGTGAATGTATGTATTATCAAATTACTTTAAAGTAAATGTAAAGTTTAATGAAAAAGTCCCCGTTTTTTTTAAAATACTCTTAAAAATAGGGCACTTTCATTTATTAAACTTTACATTTAAGCATTTTTTTTTATTATTTTTTTAAATACTTGATTTTCCTTATGACAGTAGACCGGCAATCTTCCTCCCGCAGCTCCTGCTGTACTTAGCAAATTGATGACGAATCCGGCTTCCTCCAATGATTGCATGGAACCCAAGGCGTCCAGCTTGTGAGGTCACACAAGGATTGGAGGAAGCCGGATTCGTCATCGATTTGCTAAGTACAGCAGGAGCTGCAGGCGGAGGATCACCGGTCTACTGTCAAAAGGAAAAATGTATTTAACAAAACTGCTTAAATGTAAAGTTTAATGAATGGAAGCAGGGCCGTCTTTAGGACACAAACACAGTCAGTGCTAATACTGTCACAGTCAAAAGTTCTCTGCTTATATTTATTTGTGAGAAACTGTGCCAGACTGTGCCGGTGTCATGTGACATGTCAAGCTAGTGACATGTGCAGCACTAAATGCTGCTAAGCCCTAACTTGGCATCCAGCCAATCCCACTGCGCCAGAAAATATCCTGCTGGGATTACCATGGTTACCAGGTAACTACTCTAGTGGTGGGGATTGTTTTTGGGTAGGGCTGACTGTAGGCACATGCAGCAGAAATCTGGAGCGGCAGGCAGGTGAGGATTTGAGCATCTGTGCAGCTGCACACACTGCTCTCTTCAGTCTTGAGGCTGTGTGAGTAGTAGTTTTGCTGTTCCAGTCAGTAAACTTATATTTGTCTGCACCTCCATGCTTCCTCCTCAGTCTTTACCTTGCTTTGCTCCTGTTGGCTGCCCTAAATCTCTTTAACCAGCTAACCTCACACCAGAATCACATTCAAAAGCATATTAAATTAATCCACAGTGGAGGCATTTATATATTTAGTTACTCATATTTATTTCACATATTGCAATTTATTCTTTTTTTAAAAAAATTATTAGCCCAGCAGTGGATGATCCACTGCTGGGCTAATAATGTAAAAACAATTATAAAATAAATTGATTTAGTTGTTTTTTGGTATGTTTGGGGTGGAGAACAAAATTGCATGGGGGGGGGGCGCTAAAAAATGCTTGCCCAGGGTCCAGTCAATATTAAAGTGGCCCTGAATGGAAGTGCCCCTGTTTTTAGGAGTATTCTTTAACCCCTTAGTGACCAGGCCACTTTTCAATTTGTTGACCATCTGGGACCAACGCTATTTTTGCATTTCTGCGATGTTTGTGTTTAACTGTTATTTTCCTCTTACTCATTTACTGTACCCACACATATTATATACCGTTTTTCTCGCCATTAAATGGACTTTCTAAAGATACCATTATTTTCATCATATCTTATAATTTACTATAAAAAAATTATAAAATATTAGGAAAAAATTAAAAAAACCACACTTTTTCTAACTTTGAGCCCCAAAATCTCTAACACATCTACAACCACCATAAAATACCAATGCTAAACAGTTTCTAAATTTTGTCTTGAGTTTAGAAATACCCAATGTTTACATGTTCTTTGCTTTTTTTGCAAGTTATAGGGCAATAAGTACAAGTAGCACTTTGCTATTTCAAAACCATGTTTTTTCAAAATTGGCGATAGTTACATTGTAACACCAATATCTGTCAGGAATCCCTGAATAACCCTTCAAATGTATATATTTTTTAAAAGAAGACAACCTAAGGTATTAAACTTGGGGTATTTTGACTTTTTTCATGCAACCATTTTACCACCAATCTATGCCAAAGTTTGGGGGGGAAAAAAAATAATTTGATTTTTTGACAAATAGCAATTTAAGAATACATTTACTGATAAAATGGTAAGGGTTACTGCCAAATAACACCCTAATATGTCTTCAGTAGCATCTCCTGGGTACAGTGATACCACCCATGTATAGGTGTGTCGGGTTCTCTGTGGGCTAAAAGCCCTTATTTTTAGAGAGCGCATTCCAGTTTTTCAACTTGGAATTTTCACATCGGTCATCATGCACCCATGTCCTATTTGGGACATTTCTGAAGCTGGCCAATGGAATTTACCCCCATCAAACCATATATTTTTGAAAAGTAGACACCCTAGGGTATTTCAAATGCTGGTATTTTAACACTTTCCATGCACTAATTCAACCACCAGTCTTTGTCAAACTTTTGGGTAGTCATTTTTTTGTGTTATTTTTCACACACATTGTACTTTAGGCATGTATTTTCAGTTCCTGTTATGTGTTACTGCCAAAAACCACCTCAATATGTGTTCAACAATATCTCCTGAGTACAGTGATACCACCTATGTATAGGTGTGTCGGGTTCTCTGGGGGCTAAATGGCCTTATTTTTAGGTAGCACATTCCAGTTTTTCAACTTGGAATTTTCACATTGGTCATCATGCACCCATGTCCTATTTGGGACATTTCTGAAGCTGGCCAATGGAGTTTACCCCCATCAAACCATATATTTTTGAAAAGTAGACACCCTAGGGTATTTCAAATGCTGGTATTTTAACACTTTCCATGCACTAATTCAACCACTAGTCTTTGTCAAACTTTTGGGTAGTCATTTTTTTGTGTTATTTTTCACACACATTGTACTTTAGGCATGGATTTGCAGTTCCTGTTATGTGTTACTGCCAAAAACCACCTCAATATGTGTTCAACAACATCTCCTGAGTACAGTGATACCACCTATGTATAGGTGTGTCGGGTTCTCTGGGGGCTAAATGGCCTTATTTTTAGGTAGCGCATTCCAGTTTTTCAACTTGGAATTTTCACATCGGTCATCATGCACCCATGTCCTATTTGGGACATTTCTGAAGCTGGCCAATGGAATTTACCCCCATCAAACCATATATTTTTGAAAAGTAGACACCCTAGGGTTTTTCAAATGCTGATATTTTAACACTTTCCATGCACTAATTCAACCACCAGTCTTTGTCAAACTTTTGGGTAGTCATTTTTTTGTGTTATTTTTCACACACATTGTACTTTAGGCATGGATTTTCAGTTCCTGTTATGTGTTACTGCCAAAAACCACCTCAATATGTGTTCAACAACCTCTCCTGAGTACAGTGATACCACCCATGTATAGGTGTGTTGGGTTCTCTGGGGGCTAAAAAAGGCCTTATTTTTAGGAAGCCCATTCCATTTTTTCCACTTTGAATTTTCACATCCCATGCACCCATGTCCTATTTAAGACATTTCTGAAGCCGGCCAATGTAATTTACCTCAATCAAACCTTATATTTTTGAAAAGTAGACTTCCTAGGGTATTTCAAATGCAGGTATTTTAACACTTTCCATGCACTAATTTAACCACTAGTCTTTGTCAAACTATTGGGCATTCATATTTTTGTGTTATTGTTCACATACATTGTACTTTAGACATGGATTCACAGCTCCTGTTATGTGTTACTACCAAAGAAGACACCAATATGTGGTCACCAACATCTCCTGAGTTCAGTGATACCACCTATGCATAGGTTTGGTGGCTTGTTTGGGGGGTGCAATGCCAAATGTCTGACATGCGTTTGTGATTTTTTTTCACATTTAACATATTTTCTTTGCCTATCGTCTTTTTGGGGGGGTCTTTTAACATACCCCAATTTATTTGTTTTCCATGAATGTGCATATATTTGAAAAGTTGACACCCCAAGGTATTGTATATGGTGTGCTTTGATGCCTTTGAAGCAACCGTTTTAGCCCAAAAAATTGGAGAAAGTGTATGGTGGTTATTTTTCAATTTTCATTTTTACAGACACATTGCTTTTTGACTATGATTTAGGAGAGACTGTTGTAAGTTATTGCAAAAGAATACTTCAGGTTGTTTTCTGCAAGGCACCCTGAGTACACCTATGCCCCCCATGCATAGGTTTGCCAGGATTTTGGGAAGGTTATGTTACAAATTTATGACTTGTGATTTTAGTTATTAACAATGAGAGTATTTCTTCTGATAGGCCTATCTTTAGTTTGTGGCCTATCGCATACCCCACTTTTATTTATTGCCATGAAAGTGTATATTTTTTAAATGTTGACACCCCAAGGTATTGTATATGGTGTGCTTTGATGCCTTTGAAGCAACCGTTTTAGCCCAAAAAATTGGAGAAAGTGTATGGTGGTTATTTTTCAATTTTCATTTTTACAGACACATTGCTTTTTGACTATGATTTAGGAGAGACTGTTGTAAGTTATTGCAAAAGAATACTTCAGGTTGTTTTCTGCAAGGCACCCTGAGTACACCTATGCCCCCCATGCATAGGTTTGCCAGGATTTTGGGAAGGTTATGTTACAAATTTATGACTTGTGATTTTAGTTATTAACAATGAGAGTATTTCTTCTGATAGGCCTATCTTTAGTTTGTGGCCTATCGCATACCCCACTTTTATTTATTGCCATGAAAGTGTATATTTTTTAAATGTTGACACCCCAAGGTATTGTATATGGTGTGCTTTGATGCCTTTGAAGCAACCGTTTTAGCCCAAAAAATTGGAGAAAGTGTATGGTGGTAATTTTTCAATTTTCATTTTTACAGACACATTGCTTTTTGACTATGATTTAGGAGAGACTGTTGTAAGTTATTACAAAAACATACTTCAGGTTGTTTTTTGCAAGGCACCCTGAGAACACCTATGTCCCCCATGCATAGGTTTGACAGGGGTTTTGGTTAAAAAAAAATAACAGGCCCAATTTTAGAAAAAATAGAGTAGTGAAATGTAAAAATCTGGCACAGTAAAAGTAAAAAAAAAAAAAAACCCATCTAACAGTAAACATAACCAAAAAAAATATATATATATATAACACCAAATGTATTTATTTTTTAAAAAATTGACCATTGTATGGTACCGCTTGAAGCAGTCCCCAATGCAGAGTGCAGGCTGTCCAGGGCAATCAGGACAGTGATATATGGTGTCCCTTCTCTTCCCCCTCTTGGTACAGACTCTGCATTTTTTTTGTGGTTTCTGCTTTTTCGGCAGTAGGGGGGATTTTAAAAATAAAATGAGTAGCCCCAACTCTGCTCTCTCCCATCACCGCCCGGGGAGCAGGTGCATCATGGTACAAAATCCCAGTAATAATCTGGAGCTGAAACTGTAAAAAAGTTTTTTTAACTCTGGGGTTTGCTTTTTTGAACAACAAAAAAACGTTGTGCGTTGCAATCTGCATTAGGTAAATTGCAACCTTTTTGTACCAGGCCCTTGTCTTCCGCATAATTAGGTAGGGCTGCAGCAGCTGATCAGCCAGATCAACTCCACCCATATGCCGGTTATAAGACTTGATGCACACTGGCTTCCTTATGATCTCAGCTCTGCCACGTACAGAAACCGCCACCGTCCTCTCTGTGTGGATGGTGGTAAGAAGGTATACATCCTTCTTGTCTCTGTACTGAAGTGCCAACAGCTCCTCTTGGCGCAGAGCTGAGGTCTCCCTCCTTCGTAGCCGGGTGCGTACAAGTTGTCCTGGGAAACCTGCGCGGTTCTTTTTAATTGTACCGCAAGCTACTGTATCAAAGCAATACAGTAGCTTGAACAAAAGGACACTTGTATAAAAATTGTCTAAGTACAAGTGATACCCTTTGTTCATTAGGGGTAATATCAGGTCCCAGACAATCTTGCTAGTGGTTCCCATATGTTCTGGGCAACCTGGAGGGTCAAGGTGGCTATCCTTTCCCTCATACACCCGGAAGGCCTGAGTATACCCAGTCTCGCTGTCACAGAGCTTATACACCTTTACCCCATATCTGGAGCGTTTGGAAGGAATATACTGCTTGAATCCCAGCCTTCCCTTATACTTCATTAGGGATTCATCAACGCATATATTCCTTCCAGGTGTATAAGCCTCTGCAAACCTGGCAGAAAAGTGGGTTATCAGGGGGCGGATTTTATACAGCCTGTCAAATTGGGGATGCTCCCTAGGGGGGCACAGGCTGTTGTCGCTGAAGTGCATGAAATGCAGAATCATTTCATACCTCTTCCTCGACATAGTCTGGGAGAAAATGGGGGTAGAGCAGATGGGGCTACTACTCCAGTAGGAGCGAATGGAGGGTTTCTTTATGATGCCCATCAGCATAGTCAATGCCCAGAATTTTTTGAATTCTGGCACATTGATGGGGGCCCATTGCTGCTTTGCCAAATATGTTCCAGGCTTTGCAGCACGGAACTGATGGGCATATAAATTAGTTTGGGCGACAATGTTCCCCAATATATCATCGCCCAGAAACACTTCCAGAAACTGCTGGGGGCTAAAACCTGCCACATCTATATTTATGCCAGCATTTGCTGTGAAGTGTGGGATATCTGGCCTCTGGAGATGAGGCGTTACCCACTCTTCAGCAGCAATGGCAGCAACACGCCTCCTTCTGGCAGGGGGGCTAGCAGGGGGGCTGGCAGGGGGGGTAGCAGGGGGGCTGGCAGGGGGGCTAGCAGCCACAGATACATCACTATCAGTTGAGACTGCATCTAGTGATGTATCTGAGCACATGGCAGGGTCAAAATTGGGGTCTGAGTCAGAAATAGAGGCATCTGACTCTGACGCAAGGATGGCATACGCCTCCTCAGCACTATATCTTTTCTGTGACATTTTTGTATCTGTCACAGAAAACAATTACTAAAAAAAATTAAATTAACTAAATTAATTAACTAAATTAACTAGCAAAAAAGTACAGCTATGCTACTGCCAGTGATTTATAGCGATCACTGGCAAGCTAGGGGTTAATGGCTCTGAAAATTAAATTAACTAAATGTTTCTGAAAAGAGCCTTTGGGTTTTTAAAAAATTACAACAACAAAATTAACCCCTAAAAAAATGCACAGACAGCAAAAAAGTACAGCTATGCAACTGCCAGTGATTTATAGCGATCACTGGCAAGCTAGGGGTTAATGGCTCTGAAAATTAAATTAACTAAATGTTTCTGAAAAGAGCCTTTGGGTTTTTAAAAAATTACAACAACAAAATTAACCCCTAAAAAAATGCACAGACAGCAAAATGCAGCAAAAAAAAGTGCACCTATGCTACTGCCAGTGATTTATAGTGATCACTGGCAAGCTAGGGGTTAATGGCTCTGAAAAGAGCCTTTGGTTCTATATTTTTTAACAAATAAAATAAATAAATCTCTCTCTCTGCTAAATACAGGTCTCTCTCTCTCTCCAACAAAATGGCAAGTGAGGAGAGGGAGGGAGATCCACACTGATCATAGTCAATATTTACAAATATTGACATGATCAGACAAATGGGGTATTTTATTATTATTATTTTTTTTAGGGTGGGAGGCTCAGATTGGGTGACCCTAGCTTGCGCCTATGATGATGCAGGCTAGGGACACCCCCAGAGGCCCCATGATGCACTGGGCATCGCCATCTTGGATGCCTAGTGAAGGGGGAGGGGGGGGGCTATTTAGGGCTTTTTTTTATTTTATTAGTTGGTTTTTTTTTTTACTTTTTTAATTTTATTTTACAACTAACTAAGTGCCTCGACCCACCGAGGCACTTAGCACACAAGCAGAGCATCGGAAGCGTGTCCGATCGCTTCTGATGCTCTGAAACACTGCCGGGCTCCACGTGGAGCGAAACCGGAAGTGATCACTCGTGGGGGAGTGATCAATCCGGTCCCGGCACTCGGGAACAGTATTGCAGGATGCCTAGACATCAAGGCAAGCCTGCAATACTGTTAGAGCAGCTGGAAGCGATTTCGATCGCTTCCAGTGCTCTGTTAAACCGACGACGTATGCCATACGTCCTCGGTCGTTAAGTGTTTTTTTTTTGAGGACGTATGGCATACGTCCTCGGTCGTTAAGGGGTTAAAAGACGGGCACTTTCTCATTAAACTTTACATTCACTTTAAATAAATTTTTTGTCTTGCATCATTTCTGACATACTTATGAAGTTCATTTGACACGTTGTATTCGTTTTTTTGTTTAACAGCTGTGATCCCCAAGGGCTCCTCTGATGTAATTCAGTGACAAAAACATGAGAATATGGGGAGTATTTGTAGATATTTCACGTTTGTCGCTAAAAACCTATCATGATCAGAGGTGTATAGAAAGAATTATGTTTATGCTGAGTATATAACATTTAGATCATTTTCACAGTATTGAATAGCAACTGTTATGCTTACACAAGCTACTTTCCACTAGCACCCACCACATACACAAGTATGGCATACACATACATGTAGCCTTAGCAGGATATTTGCTCCCTATACACAAGTATGGCATACACATACATATAACCTTAGCAGGATGTTTGCTCCCTATACACAAGTATGGCATACACATACATATAGCCTTAGCAGGACGTTTGCTCCCTATACACAAGTATAGCATACACATACATATAGCCTTACCAGGATGATTGCTCCCTATACACAAGTATAGCATACACATACATATAGCCTTAGCAGGATGATTGCTCCCTATACACAAGTATGGCATACACATACATATAGCCTTAGCAGGATGTTTACTCCCTATACACAAGTATGGCATACACATACATATAGCCTTAGCAGGGTGATTGCTCCCTATACACAAGTATAGCATACACATACATTTAGCCTTAGCAGGGTGATTGCTCCCTATACACAAGTATGGCATACACATACATATAGCCTTAGCAGGGTGATTGCTCCCTATACACAAGTATGGCATACACATACATATAGCCTTAGCAGGACGTTTGCTCCCTATACACAAGTATAGCATACACATACATATAGCCTTAGCAGGATGATTGCTCCCTATACACAAGTATAGCATACACATACATATAGCCTTAGCAGGATGATTGCTCCCTATACACAAGTATAGCATACACATACATATAGCCTTAGCAGGATGATTGCTCCCTATACACAAGTATAGCATACACATACATATAGCCGTAGCAGGATGATTGCTCCCTATACACAAGTATAGCATACACATACATATAGCCTTAGCAGGATGATTGCTCCCTATACACAAGTATAGCATACACATACATATAGCCTTAGCAGGATGATTGCTCCCTATACACAAGTATAGCATACACATACATATAGCCTTAGCAGGGTGATTGCTCCCTATACACAAGTATAGCATACACATACATATAGCCTTAGCAGGGTGATTGCTCCCTATACACAAGTATAGCATACACATACATTTAGCCTTAGCAGGGTGATTGCTCCCTATACACAAGTATGGCATACACATACATATAGCCTTAGCAGGGTGATTGTTCCCTATACACAAGTATGGCATACACATACATATAGCCTTAGCCGGGCATTTGCTCCCTATACACAAGTATGGCATGCACATACATATAGCCTTAGCAGGGTGATTGCTCCCTATACACAAGTATGGCATACACATACATATAGCCTTAGCAGGATGTTTGCTCCCTATACACAAGTATGGCATACACATACATATAGCCATAGCAGGGTGATTGCTCCCTATACACAAGTATAGCATACACATACATTTAGCCTTAGCAGGGTGATTGCTCCCTATACACAAGTATGGCATACACATACATATAGCCTTAGCAGGGTGATTGTTCCCTATACACAAGTATGGCATACACATATATATAGCCTTAGCCGGGCATTTGCTCCCTATACACAAGTATGGCATACACATACATATAGCCTTAGCAGGATGTTTGCTCCTTATACACAAGTATGGCATACACATACATATAGCCTTAGCAGGACATTGCTCCCTATACACAAGTATAGCGTACACATACATATAACCTTAGCAGGACGTTTGCTCCCTATACACAAGTATGGCATACACACACATAAAGCCTTAGCAGGACATTCGCTCCCTATACACAAGTATGGCATACACATACATATAGCCTTAGCAGGATGTTTGCTCCCTATACACAAGTATGGCATACATACACATACATATAGCCTTAGCAGGATGTTTGCTCCCTATACACAAGTATAGCATACACATACATATAGCCTTAGCAGGATATTTGCTCCCTATATACAAGTATGGCATACACATACATATAGCCTTAGCAGGATGTTTACTCTGTATACACATGTATATCATACACATACATATAGCCTTAGCAGAATGTTTGCTCCCATTACACAAGTATGGCAAACACATACATATAGCCTTAGCAGGATGTTTGCTCCCTATACACAAGTATGGCATACACATACATATAACCTTAGCAGGATGTTTGCTCCCTATACACAAGTATAGCATACACATACATATAGCCTTAGCAGGACATTCGCTCCCTATACACAAGTATGGCATACACATACATATAGCCTTAGCAGGATGTTTGCTCCCTATACACAAGTATGGCATACACATACATATAGCCTTAGCAGGATGATTGCTCCCTATACACAAGTATGGCATACACATACATATAGCCTTAGCAGGATGTTTACTCCCTATACACAAGTATGGCATACACATACATATAGCCATAGCAGGGTGATTGCTCCCTATACACAAGTATAGCATACACATACATTTAGCCTTAGCAGGGTGATTGCTCCCTATACACAAGTATGGCATACACATACATATAGCCTTAGCAGGGTGATTGCTCCCTATACACAAGTATGGCATACACATACATATAGCCTTAGCAGGACGTTTGCTCCCTATACACAAGTATAGCATACACATACATATAGCCTTAGCAGGGTGATTGCTCCCTATACACAAGTATAGCATACACATACATATAGCCTTAGCAGGATGATTGCTCCCTATACACAAGTATAGCATACACATACATATAGCCTTAGCAGGATGATTGCTCCCTATACACAAGTATAGCATACACATACATATAGCCTTAGCAGGATGATTGCTCCCTATACACAAGTATAGCATACACATACATATAGCCTTAGCAGGATGATTGCTCCCTATACACAAGTATAGCATACACATACATATAGCCTTAGCAGGATGATTGCTCCCTATACACAAGTATAGCATACACATACATATAGCCTTAGCAGGGTGATTGCTCCCTATACACAAGTATAGCATACACATACATTTAGCCTTAGCAGGGTGATTGCTCCCTATACACAAGTATGGCATACACATACATATAGCCTTAGCAGGGTGATTGTTCCCTATACACAAGTATGGCATACACATACATATAGCCTTAGCCGGGCATTTGCTCCCTATACACAAGTATGGCATACACATACATATAGCCTTAGCAGGGTGATTGCTCCCTATACACAAGTATGGCATACACATACATATAGCCTTAGCAGGATGTTTGCTCCCTATACACAAGTATGGCATACACATACATATAGCCATAGCAGGGTGATTGCTCCCTATACACAAGTATAGCATACACATACATTTAGCCTTAGCAGGGTGATTGCTCCCTATACACAAGTATGGCATACACATACATATAGCCTTAGCAGGGTGATTGTTCCCTATACACAAGTATGGCATACACATACATATAGCCTTAGCCGGGCATTTGTTCCCTATACACAAGTATGGCATACACATACATATAGCCTTAGCAGGATGTTTGCTCCTTATACACAAGTATGGCATACACATACATATAGCCTTAGCAGGACATTGCTCCCTATACACAAGTATAGCGTACACATACATATAACCTTAGCAGGACGTTTGCTCCCTATACACAAGTATGGCATACACACACATAAAGCCTTAGCAGGACATTCGCTCCCTATACACAAGTATGGCATACACATACATATAGCCTTAGCAGGATGTTTGCTCCCTATACACAAGTATGGCATACATACACATACATATAGCCTTAGCAGGATGTTTGCTCCCTATACACAAGTATAGCATACACATACATATAGCCTTAGCAGGATATTTGCTCCCTATACACAAGTATGGCATACAAATACATATAGCCTTAGCAGGATGTTTACTCTGTATACACATGTATATCATACACATACATATAGCCTTAGCAGAATGTTTGCTCCCATTACACAAGTATGGCAAACACATACATATAGCCTTAGCAGGATGTTTGCTCCCTATACACAAGTATGGCATACACATACATATAGCCTTAGCAGGACGTTTGCTCCCTATACACAAGTATAGCATACACATACATATAGCCTTAGCAGGATGATTGCTCCCTATACACAAGTATAGCATACACATACATATAGCCTTAGCAGGATGATTGCTCCCTATACACAAGTATAGCATACACATACATATAGCCTTAGCAGGATGATTGCTCCCTATACACAAGTATAGCATACACATACATATAGCCTTAGCAGGATGATTGCTCCCTATACACAAGTATCGCATACACATACATATAGCCTTAGCAGGATGATTGCTCCCTATACACAAGTATAGCATACACATACATATAGCCTTAGCAGGATGATTGCTCCCTATACACAAGTATAGCATACACATACATATAGCCTTAGCAGGGTGATTGCTCCCTATACACAAGTATAGCATACACATACATTTAGCCTTAGCAGGGTGATTGCTCCCTATACACAAGTATGGCATACACATACATATAGCCTTAGCAGGGTGATTGTTCCCTATACACAAGTATGGCATACACATACATATAGCCTTAGCCGGGCATTTGCTCCCTATACACAAGTATGGCATACACATACATATAGCCTTAGCAGGGTGATTGCTCCCTATACACAAGTATGGCATACACATACATATAGCCTTAGCAGGATGTTTGCTCCCTATACACAAGTATGGCATACACATACATATAGCCATAGCAGGGTGATTGCTCCCTATACACAAGTATAGCATACACATACATTTAGCCTTAGCAGGGTGATTGCTCCCTATACACAAGTATGGCATACACATACATATAGCCTTAGCAGGGTGATTGTTCCCTATACACAAGTATGGCATACACATACATATAGCCTTAGCCGGGCATTTGCTCCCTATACACAAGTATGGCATACACATACATATAGCCTTAGCAGGATGTTTGCTCCTTATACACAAGTATGGCATACACATACATATAGCCTTATCAGGACATTGCTCCCTATACACAAGTATAGCGTACACATACATATAACCTTAGCAGGACGTTTGCTCCCTATACACAAGTATGGCATACACACACATAAAGCCTTAGCAGGACATTCGCTCCCTATACACAAGTATGGCATACACATACATATAGCCTTAGCAGGATGTTTGCTCCCTATACACAAGTATGGCATACACATACATATAACCTTAGCAGGATGTTTGCTCCCTATACACAAGTATAGCATACACATACATATAGCCTTAGCAGGACATTCGCTCCCTATACACAAGTATGGCATACACATACATATAGCCTTAGCAGGATGTTTGCTCCCTATACACAAGTATGGCATACACATACATATAGCCTTAGCAGGATGTTTGCTCCCTATACACAAGTATGGCATAGACATACATATAGCCTTAGCAGGACGTTTGCTCCCTATACACAAGTATGGCATACACATACATATAGCCTTAGCAGGATGATTGCTCCCTATACATAAGTATGGCATACACATACATATGGCCTTTGCAGGACGTTTGCTCCCTATACACAAGTATGGCATACACATACATATATCCTTAGCAGGACGTTTGCTCCCTATACACAAGTATGGCATACACATACATATAGCCTTAGCAGGATGATTGCTCCCTATACACAAGTATGGCATACACATACATATAGCCTTAGCAGGATGTTTGCTCCCTATACACAAGTATAGCATACACATACATATAGCCTTAGCAGGATGATTGCTCCCTATACACAAGTATGGCATACACATACATATAGCCTTAGCAGGATGATTGCTCCCTATACACAAGTATGGCATACACATACATATAGTCTTAGCAGGATGTTTGCTCCCTATACACAAGTAAGGCATACACATACATATAGCCTTATCAGGACATTCGCTCCCTATACACAAGTATAGCGTACACATACATATAACCTTAGCAGGACGTTTGCTCCCTATACACAAGTATGGCATACACACACATAAAGCCTTAGCAGGACATTCGCTCCCTATACACAAGTATGGCATACACATACATATAGCCTTAGCAGGATGTTTGCTCCCTATACACAAGTATGGCATACATACACATACATATAGCCTTAGGAGGATGTTTGCTCCCTATACACAAGTATAGCATACACATACATATAGCCTTAGCAGGATATTTGCTCCCTATACACAAGTATGGCATACACATACATATAGCCTTAGCAGGATGTTTACTCTGTATACACATGTATATCATACACATACATATAGCCTTAGCAGAATGTTTGCTCCCATTACACAAGTATGGCAAACACATACATATAGCCTTAGCAGGATGTTTGCTCCCTATACACAAGTATGGCATACACATACATATAACCTTAGCAGGATGTTTGCTCCCTATACACAAGTATAGCATACACATACATATAGCCTTAGCAGGACATTCGCTCCCTATACACAAGTATGGCATACACATACATATAGCCTTAGCAGGATGTTTGCTCCCTATACACAAGTATGGCATACACATACATATAGCCTTAGCAGGATGTTTGCTCCCTATACACAAGTATGGCATAGACATACATATAGCCTTAGCAGGACGTTTGCTCCCTATACACAAGTATGGCATACACATACATATAGCCTTAGCAGGATGATTGCTCCCTATACACAAGTATGGCATACACATACATATGGCCTTTGCAGGACGTTTGCTCCCTATACACAAGTATGGCATACACATACATATATCCTTAGCAGGACGTTTGCTCCCTATACACAAGTATGGCATACACATACATATAGCCTTAGCAGGATGATTGCTCCCTATACACAAGTATGGCATACACATACATATAGCCTTAGCAGGATGATTGCTCCCTATACACAAGTATGGCATACACATACATATAGTCTTAGCAGGATGTTTGCTCCCTATACACAAGTAAGGCATACACATACATATAGCCTTATCAGGACATTCGCTCCCTATACACAAGTATGGCATACACATACATATAGCCTTAGCAGGATGTTTGCTCCCTATACACAAGTATGGCATACATACACATACATATAGCCTTAGGAGGATGTTTGCTCCCTATACACAAGTATAGCATACACATACATATAGCCTTAGCAGGATATTTGCTCCCTATACACAAGTATGGCATACACATACATATAGCCTTAGCAGGATGTTTACTCTGTATACACATGTATATCATACACATACATATAGCCTTAGCAGAATGTTTGCTCCCATTACACAAGTATGGCAAACACATACATATAGCCTTAGCAGGATGTTTGCTCCCTATACACAAGTATGGCATACACATACATATAACCTTAGCAGGATGTTTGCTCCCTATACACAAGTATAGCATACACATACATATAGCCTTAGCAGGACATTCGCTCCCTATACACAAGTATGGCATACACATACATATAGCCTTAGCAGGATGTTTGCTCCCTATACACAAGTATGGCATACACATACATATAGCCTTAGCAGGATGTTTGCTCCCTATACACAAGTATGGCATACACATACATATAGCCTTAGCAGGACGTTTGCTCCCTATACACAAGTATGGCATACACATACATATAGCCTTAGCAGGATGATTGCTCCCTATACACAAGTATGGCATACACATACATATGGCCTTTGCAGGACGTTTGCTCCCTATACACAAGTATGGCATACACATACATATATCCTTAGCAGGACGTTTGCTCCCTATACACAAGTATGGCATACACATACATATAGCCTTAGCAGGATGATTGCTCCCTATACACAAGTATGGCATACACATACATATAGCCTTAGCAGGATGTTTGCTCCCTATACACAAGTATAGCATACACATACATATAGCCTTAGCAGGATGATTGCTCCCTATACACAAGTATGGCATACACATACATATAGTCTTAGCAGGATGTTTGCTCCCTATACACAAGTAAGGCATACACATACATATAGCCTTATCAGGACATTCGCTCCCTATACACAAGTATGGCATACACATACATATAGCCTTAGCAGGATGTTTGCTCCCTATACACAAGTATGGCATACACATACATATAGCCTTAGCAGGGCGTTTGCTCTGTATACACAAGTATAGCATACACATACATATAGCCTTAGCAGGGCGTTTGCTCTGTATACACAAGTATAGCATACACATACATATAACCTTAGCAGGATGTTTGCTCCCTATACACAAGTATAGCATACACATACATATAGCCTTAGCAGGACATTCGCTCCCTATACACAAGTATGGCATACACATACATATAGCCTTAGCAGGATGTTTGCTCCCTATACACAAGTATGGCATACACATACATATAGCCTTAGCAGGATGTTTGCTCCCTATACACAAGTATGGCATAGACATACATATAGCCTTAGCAGGACGTTTGCTCCCTATACACAAGTATGGCATACACATACATATAGCCTTAGCAGGATGATTGCTCCCTATACACAAGTATGGCATACACATACATATGGCCTTTGCAGGACGTTTGCTCCCTATACACAAGTATGGCATACACATACATATATCCTTAGCAGGACGTTTGCTCCCTATACACAAGTATGGCATACACATACATATAGCCTTAGCAGGATGATTGCTCCCTATACACAAGTATGGCATACACATACATATAGCCTTAGCAGGATGTTTGCTCCCTATACACAAGTATAGCATACACATACATATAGCCTTAGCAGGATGATTGCTCCCTATACACAAGTATGGCATACACATACATATAGTCTTAGCAGGATGTTTGCTCCCTATACACAAGTAAGGCATACACATACATATAGCCTTATCAGGACATTCGCTCCCTATACACAAGTATGGCATACACATACATATAGCCTTAGCAGGATGTTTGCTCCCTATACACAAGTATGGCATACACATACATATAGCCTTAGCAGGGCGTTTGCTCTGTATACACAAGTATAGCATACACATACATATAGCCTTAGCAGGGCGTTTGCTCTGTATACACAAGTATAGCATACACATACATATAGCCTTAGCAGGATGTTTGCTCCCTGTACACAAGTATAGCATACACATACATATAGCCTTAGCAGGATGTTTGATCCCTATACACAAGTATGGCATACACATACATATAGTCTTAGCAGGGTGATTGCTCCCTATACACAAGTATGGCATACACATACATATAGCCTTAGCAGGATATTTTCTCCCTATACACAAGTATGGCATACACATACATACAGGGAGTGCAGAATTATTAGGCAAATGAGTATTTTGACCACATCATCCTCTTTATGCATGTTGTCTTACTCCAAGCTGTATAGGCTCGAAAGCCTACTACCAGTTAAGCATATTAGGTGATGTGCATCTCTGTAATGAGAAGGGGTGTGGTCTAATGACATCAACACCCTATATCAGGTGTGCATAATTATTAGGCAACTTCCTTTCCTTTGGCAAAATGGGTCAAAAGAAGGACTTGACAGGCTCAGAAAAGTCAGAAATAGTGAGATATCTTGCAGAGGGATGCAGCACTCTTAAAATTGCAAAGCTTCTGAAGCATGATCATCGAACAATCAAGCGTTTCATTCAAAATAGTCAACAGGGTCGCAAGAAGCGTGTGGAAAAACCAAGGCGCAAAATAACTGCCCATGAACTGAGAAAAGTCAAGCGTGCAGCTGCCAAGATGCCACTTGCCACCAGTTTGGCCATATTTCAGAGCTGCAACATCACTGGAGTGCCCAAAAGCACAAGGTGTGCAATACTCAGAGACATGGCCAAGGTAAGAAAGGCTGAAAGACGACCACCACTGAACAAGACACACAAGCTGAAACGTCAAGACTGGGCCAAGAAATATCTCAAGACTGATATTTCTAAGGTTTTATGGACTGATGAAATGAGAGTGAGTCTTGATGGGCCAGATGGATGGGCCCGTGGCTGGATTGGTAAAGGGCAGAGAGCTCCTGTCCGACTCAGACGCCAGCAAGGTGGAGGTGGAGTACTGGTTTGGGCTGGTATCATCAAAGATGAGCTTGTGGGGCCTTTTCGGGTTAAGGATGGAGTCAAGCTCAACTCCCAGTCCTACTGCCAGTTTCTGGAAGACACCTTCTTCAAGCAGTGGTACAGGAAGAAGTTTGCATCCTTCAAGAAAAACATGATTTTCATGCAGGACAATGCTCCATCACACGCGTCCAAGTACTCCACAGCGTGGCTGGCAAGAAAGGGTATAAAAGAAGAAAATCTAATGACATGGCCTCCTTGTTCACCTGATCTGAACCCCATTGAGAACCTGTGGTCCATCATCAAATGTGAGATTTACAAGGAGGGAAAACAGTACACCTCTCTGAACAGTGTCTGGGAGGCTGTGGTTGCTGCTGCACGCAATGTTGATGGTGAACAGATCAAAACACTGACAGAATCCATGGATGGCAGGCTTTTGAGTGTCCTTGCAAAGAAAGGTGGCTATATTGGTCACTGATTTGTTTTTGTTTTGTTTTTGAATGACAGAAATGTATATTTGTGAATGTTGAGATGTTATATTGGTTTCACTGGTAAAAATAAATAATTGAAATGGGTATATATTTGTTTTTTGTTAAGTTGCCTAATAATTGTGCACAGTAATAGTCACCTGCACACACAGATATCCCCCTAAAATAGCTAAAACTAAAAACAAACTAAAAACTACTTCCAAAACTACTCAGCTTTGATATTAGTGAGTTTTTTTGGGTTCATTGAGAACATGGTTGTTGTTCAATAATAAAATTAATCCTCAAAAATACAACTTGCCTAATAATTCTGCACTCCCTGTATAGCCTTAGCAGGATGTTTGCTCCCTATACACAAGTATGGCATACACATACATATAGCCTTAGCAGGACGTTTGCTCCCTATACACAAGTATGGCATACACATACATATAGCCTTAGCAGGATGATTGCTCCCTATACACAAGTATGGCATACACATACATATAGCCTTAGCAGGACGTTTGCTCCCTATACACAAGTATGGCATACACATACATATATCCTTAGCAGGACGTTTGCTCCCTATACACAAGTATGGCATACACATACATATAGCCTTAGCAGGATGATTGCTCCCTATACACAAGTATGGCATACACATACATATAGCCTTAGCAGGATGTTTGCTCCCTATACACAAGTATAGCATACACATACATATAGCCTTATCAGGACATTCGCTCCCTATACACAAGTATGGCATACACATACATATAGCCTTAGCAGGATGTTTGCTCCCTATAAACAAGCATGGCATACACATACATATAGCCTTAGCAGGGCGTTTGCTCTGTATGCACAAGTATAGCATACACATACATATAGCCTTAGCAGGGCGTTTGCTCTGTATACACAAGTATAGCATACACATACATATAGCCTTAGCAGGATGTTTGCTCCCTGTACACAAGTATGGCATACACATACATATAGCCTTAGCAGGGCATTTGCTTCCTATACACAAGTAAGGCATACACATACATATAGCCTTAGCAGGATGCTTGCTCCCTATACACAAGTATGGCATACACATACATATAACCTTAGCAGGATGATTGCTTCCTATACACAAGTATGGCATACACATACATATAGCCTTAGTAGGACGTGAGAGATACAGAGAGGAGAGACAATACACAGACGTGAGAGATACAGAGAGAGGAGAGACAATACACAGACGTGAGAGATACAGAGAGGAGAGACAATACACAGACGTGAGAGATACAGAGAGAGAAGAGACAATACACAGACGTGAGAGATACAGAGAGAGAAGAGACAATACACAGACGTGAGAGATACAGAGAGAGAAGAGACAATACACAGACGTGAGAGATACAGAGAGAGGAGAGACAATACACAGACGTGAGAGATACAGAGAGAGGAGAGACAATACACAGACGTGAGAGATACAGAGAGAGGAGAGACTATACACAGACGTGAGAGATACAGAGAGAGGAGAGACAATACACAGATGTGAGAGATACAGAGAGAGGAGAGACTATACACAGACGTGAGAGATACAGAGAGAGGAGAGACAATACACAGATGTGAGAGATACAGAGAGAGGGGAGACAATACACAGACGTGAGAGATACAGAGAGAGACAATACACAGACGTGAGAAATACAGAGAGAGAAGAGACAATACACAGACGTGAGAGATAAAGAGAGAGAAGAGACAATACACAGACGTGAGAGATACAGAGAGAGGAGAGACAATACACAGACGTGAGAGATACAGAGAGGAGACACAATACACAGACGTGAGAGATACAGAGAGGAGAGACAATACACAGACGTGAGAGATACAGAGAGAGAAGAGACAATACACAGACGTGAGAGATACAGAGAGAGAAGAGACAATACACAGACGTGAGAGATACAGAGAGAGAAGAGACAATACACAGACGTGAGAGATACAGAGAGAGAAGAGACAATACACAGACGTGAGAGATACAGAGAGAGAAGAGACAATACACAGAAGTGAGAGATACAGAGAGGAGACACAATACACAGAATTGAGAGATACAGAGAGGAGAGACAATACACAGACATGAGAGATACAGAGAGAGAAGAGACAATACACAGACATGAGAGATACAGAGAGGAGAGACAATACACAGATGTGAGAGATACAGAGAGGAGAGACAATACACAGACGTGAGAGATACAGAGAGAGGAGAGACAATACACAGACGTGAGAGATACAGAGAGAGGAGACACAATACACAGACGTGAGAGATACAGAGAGAGGAGAGACAATACACAGAAGTGTGAGATACAGAGAGGAGAGACAATACACAGACGTGAGAGATACAGAGAGAGGAGAGACAATACACAGACGTGAGAGATACAGAGAGAGGAGAGACAATACACAGACGTGAGAGATACAGAGAGAGGAGAGACAATACACAGACGTGAGAGATACAGAGAGAGGAGAGACAATACACAGACGTGAGAGATACAGAGAGAGAAGAGACAATACACAGAAGTGAGAGATACAGAGCGAGAAGAGACAATACACAGAAGTGAGAGATACAGAGCGAGAAGAGACAATACACAGACGTGAGAGATACAGAGAGAGAAGAGACAATACACAGACGTGAGAGATACAGAGAGAGGAGAGACAATACACAGAAATGAGAGATACAGAGAGAGGAGAGACAATACACAGACGTGAGAGATACAGAGAGAGAAGAGACAATACACAGAAGTGAGAGATACAGAGAGGAGACACAATACACAGAATTGAGAGATACAGAGAGGAGAAACAATACACAGAAGTGTGAGATACAGAGAGGAGAGACAATACACAGAAGTGTGATATACAGAGAAGTGAGAGAGAGATACAGAGAGGAGAGACAGTACGCAAAGGGGTGGGGGCAATATATGGAAAGAGAGTGCAAGTGAAGACCAGGGTGAGGGGGTATGGCTTTCTGCTTATGCCATCTTGGCTTTTACATGTTTGTTACAGGAGTGACAGAAGACCATCTGATAACACAGACCCTAATGAATTTAATATGCAACTTGTTTGGATGTTTTAGCTTTCTTGCTGCCAGTGATTACTATATCACATTGTTATGCAGTTCATACTGTTTGCGTCATAGTCTGAGACCCTTCTGGCAGTTTGACTACAAAGCAGTTTATAGGTAGATACAAGCTAACGAAAGCTGATTTACGGTTAGCTGGGTATCATTTAGTCCCCTAAAAAGAGTTTGCAGCTTATAGACTGGGGTATACAGAGAAAGGAATAGCAGATCCTTCATTCACATGATATAATGGCACCCAAGACATGTTCACTGTGGTCCTAAAAGTTAAATGTACATTGTAGTCCTATTGTAGATATTATTATGAGAGGAGCACTTGGGGAGTAGTTATAGTAATTAAAATATTAAAGTGGTTTCAATTTCTATTGGGGCTTTGGCAAAGAGTGTATACGTATACAGAGTGAATTACAAAATGGCTGCCAGGTCACATGCCCACACCACCTGATTTCACTGGAAGGGATGCCTGATAAACATTCCTCTATTAAACAGGGCTAAAGGAGTAGACCCAATATATCTGGGCTTTATGAGGAGCACTTAAATCTATACTTCTCTCACTCTCTGTATGTATTATGCAAATAAAGTAGCCCACCTGTCTGCTTAGCTGTGCCTTCTCTTTAAACAGGTAACCAGAGCTTACTGACAGGAAGTGGGTCCTATCTGAGCTGACCTACTTGCCTTAATGGGACCGTGGTAACACATTGTACAGGAATTAAATATTACACTGTGTATCAGTATCACGTTATTACAGAAAGATAACTTCTGAGGGTTAATGTGATGTAGTTCAGCAAAACGTTTTCTGTACATTTAGCAACGTATTTACCAAACATCGTAGATGTTTCTTTCATATTGGCAAGTCCATGTCCATGAGCTAGTGACGTATGGGATATACAATCCTACCAGGAGGGGCAAAGTTTTCCAAACCTCAAAATGCCTATAAATACACCCCTCACCACACCCACCATTCAGTTTTATAAACTTTGCCTCCTATGGAGGTGGTGAAGTAAGTTTGTTGTAAGATTTCTGTTTGAAGCCAGATTCCTCTCTGAGTACAGTGAATGTCAGAGGGATGTGAAGGGAGTATCACCTATTGAATGCAATGGTTTTCCTCACAGGGATCTATTTCATAGGTTCTCTGTTATCGGTCATAGAGATTCTTCTCCTACCTACCTTTTTCAGAATGACGATATACTCTCATATACCATTACCTCTACTGATAACCGTTTCAGTACTGGTTTGGCTATCTGCTATATGTGGATGGGTGTCTTTTGGTAAGTATGTTTTCATTTCTTAAGACACTCTCAGCTATGGTTTGGCACTTTATGTATTTATATAAAGTTCTAAATATATGTATTGTACTTATGTTTGCTATGATTCAGGTTTTCAGTATATTTCCTTTTGCAGACTGTCAGTTTCATATCTGGGAAATGCATTTTTTAGGAAAATGTATTTCTTACCTGGGATGTAGTCTTTTTTCAATTGACTGTCATTTTCAAATTTGCGGGCAGAATTAGGCTTGCGAGGGCGCAAAATGCTAAAGTTTATTGCGTAATTTTTGGCACAAGATTTTTTGGCGCAAAGTTACGTTCGATGACGCAAATTCGTCACTTCCTTTCACAAGGTTGCGTCTTCAATGACGCTAGTGTGTCATTTCCAGATGTTAGCTCCAAAATAATTTCTGTTTGTGTTGTGCGTCATTCTTGGCGCCAAATATTTTCATTATTTAAAACCTCATTCCTATATGCCTCTTGCCTTTTTTTCTATCAGAGGGCTATGCTGTTTGCATTTTTTTCCCATTCCTGAAACTGCATATAAGGAAATTGATAATTTTGCTTATTATGTTGTTTTTTTCTCTTACATTTGCAAGATGTCTCAATCTGATCCTGTCTCAGAAATCACTGTTGGAACCCTGCTGCCTGATAACAGTTCTACCAATGCATTTGTTGTAAACTTGTGGAGGTTATGGCCCATACGGACCTCGTTGAATATGGTGAGCAATATGCTCGCCGTATTCAGCATTGCACCAGCAGCTCATAAGAGCTGCTGGTGCAACGCTGCTCCCTGCAGACTCGTGGCCAATCGTCCGCTAGCAGGGGGGTGTCAATCAACCCGATCGTACTCGATCGGGTTGATTTCCATCGATGTCTGTCCGCATGCTCAGAGCAGGTGGACAGGTTATGGAGCAGCGGTCTTTGTGACCGCTGCTTTATAACTGCTGTTTCCATTCAGAGCTTGATACATATGCCCCTATATCTCCAGCTGTGGTTTGTAATAGTTGTCATGATAAACTTTTACATGCAGAGAATGTGTCCATCAGTAATAGTACATTGCCTGTTTGTCAGGGTTCTTTTCCCTGTTGTGTTTGCCATGTGCTGCTGGCAGCCATTTTACTCACCTCTCTTCCTGACTATGGTGCATTGTGGGGGATGCTGCTCAATTCCTGCACTTCCTTTTATGGCCAGACTGGTGTGCATCATCCATTTGAGACAGGATGCAGTCTCAGAATTGTGATGTCATCACTTATTATTTAAAGGGCCTCTGTTCAGTATGCTTTGCCTTTGGTTGTCTCAGACCTGTTTGTGAGAGTTCCTGTGTTTTACCTGGCTGCCTGACGTCCTTCCTGGTTCCTGATCCCTGGCTTGTTCCTGACTCTGCTGTTTTCCTTGTTCCTGATTCCGGCTCGTCTGACTATTCGCTTTGGCTCCTGACTCGGCTCGTCTGACTACCAGCTCTGGTTTTGACTCCTGGCTTGTTATTTGACTTGTGGACTTTTTATTATTTTTTGCTATTAATAAAGGTGTGATTATTTTTGCACTTCTCGTCTCAGTCTGATTCCTGGCACCCTGACATTACGCAAAGGCCATGAATCCTGATGGTGCTAATAATCCACCTTTACCTGCCATCATTTCCAGGATGGATGTACAGGATCACCGCTCGGAACAATTTGCACTAGCCCTGCAAACCCTGCTGACTTGCACTGCACATTTGGACCAAAGTGTCCCGCAAGTTATGGCTGCTCCTGTTTCCGCTGCTGCACCTATGCCTACCAGGAGCATGTCCAGCTCTGCACCTCTACCTCAGTGATATGGAGTCGATCCTATTCAGTGCAGAGGGTTTTGGAACCATGTGGGCATTTACTTTGAGATGTTACCTCAGGCGTTTCCCTCTGACAGAGCTAAGGTGGGATTTCTCATCTTGTTACTCTCTGACACAGCTCTTGCCTGGGCTAATCCCTTGTGGGAGACTAATAAATCTGTGATTTCAAATTACCCTGAATTTGTGGCCTCCTTTTGAAGGGTATTTGATGTTCCAGCTCGCTCCTCCTCTGCTGCTAAACAACTCATGTCCATTCAGCAAGGTACAAGATCTGTTGCTCAGTATGCTATTGAATTCCGTACGCTTGCCGCAGAGGTAGGTTGGAACAATGAAGCCCCTGTTGCCACCTTCTTTCATGGGCTCTCTTATGTGATTAAAGACGAAGTTGCTGCCAGAGATTTACCAGAGGATCTCGAGGCATTGGTGTCTTTTTTTTTATCCTAATTGACATCAGACTCAGAGAGAGGCCCTTTTTCAAGGAGCGCTTGCGGAAGCCTCCTGTTCCGTTGTCTTCTACGTTTTCGTTCCCACCCATGCCTCCCTCTCCTCCCATGCCTCCTGGTCCTGAGTCACCAGGTACTGCTGAGCCGATACAGCTGGGATTCACGCGCCTCTCCACGGCGGAGAGGGCCTTTAGGAGGAGGGAGGGTCTCTGCCTCTATTGTGGGTTACAGGGCCACCTTTTGAAGTCTTGTCCTACACGGACGGGAAACGCTCACACCTAAGGTCCTGACGGGGGCAGACCTTGGGTGGTTTATCCTCATCCCTGGAACCGCTTAAGGAGAAACCTTTGGTCACGGTAGTCCTTTCCTGGGTGGACTCCTCCATAGTCACCCAGGCTCTTGTTGACTCCGGTGCTTTGGGCTATTTAATTGACAGTGCTTTTGTATCAAAGCACTCCATTCCTGTTTTGCCTCGGTCCGTTCCGCTTGCTATTGAGGCCATTTATGGCAGGCCCCTTCAGCCCGCACTCATTACTCATGAAACTGTCCGTTGTCCATGGCTGTTGGGGCTCTCCATTTTGAAACCCTCCAGTTCCAGGTGATAAACTCTCCGCATTTTCCGGTTGTTCTGGGTTATCCCTGGCTCCAAAAGCACAATCCTAGTCTCGACTGGCGCAGGTCCGAAATTTTGTTGTGGTCCCCGCAATGTATTTCCACTTGTCTTCGGAAACCAGTTATAGTATTGTGCACTTCTTCGGTATATTAATTGCCAGAGGAGTAGCGACAGTTCCTAGACGTGTTTGACAAGGTGTGTGCCGGTACGTTGTCTCCTCACCGGTCTTACGATTGTGCCATAGACCTGAAACCCGGAGCCATTCCTCCTTAGGGCAGGGTGTACCCTCTGTCTGTTGCAGAGAATTGTGCTATGGAGGAGTATGTTGCCAATGCTCTGTCGCGGGGAATCATCCGCAAATCCTGCTCTCCTGCAGGGGCTGGCTTCTTCTTTGTGAAGAAAAAGGGTGGCGAGTTAAGACCATGTATCGATTATAGGGGTCTTAATCGTCTTACCATTAAGAATGCTTACCCTATTCCGCTCATTACGGAACTCTTTAACCGCCTCAAGGGAGCTACGGTCTTTACTAAACTTGATTTGAGAGGAGCGTACAATCTCGTTAGGATTAAGGAGGGTCACGAATGGAAAACAGCATTTAACACCAGGAGCGGGCATTATGACTATCTTGTAATGCCCTTTGGCCTATGTAATGCTCCTGCTGTTTTTCAGGAATTTATTAATGATGTCCTACGAGATATGTTGCAACTGTGTGTTGTGGTGTACTTAGACGACATCCTCATACACTCACCCACACTTGAGGCTCATCGTTCTGATGTTACACAGGTTCTTCAGAGACTATGTGAGAACAGCCTGTTTTGTAAACTCGAGAAATGTGAGTTCCATCAGACTCAAGTAACCTTCCTAGGTTATGTTATCTCCGTTGCAGGGTTCTCCATGGATCCTGACAAGTTATCTGCAGTTCTGCCGTGGCCTCGCCCAGTTGGTCTTCGGTCTATTCAACGTTTTTTGGGGTTCGCCAATTACTATAGAAAGTTTAATAAAAACCTTTCTTCCTTGGTCAAACCTATCACAGACATGACCTATAAAGAGAATGATCCACTCCATTGGTCACCTACTGCCATTAAGGCCTTTGATAATCTTAAGACTGCCTTTGCTGCTGCTCCAGTTCTGGCTCCTCCTAACCCTGTCCTGCCTTTCGTTCTTGAGGTTGATGCGTCTGAGACTGGAGTAGGTGCCCTCTTGTCTCAACGTCCTACGCCTGACAGTTCCTTGCATCCGTGTTTTTTCTTCTCTAAGAAATTGTCTTCAGCGGAGTGCAATTATGAAATTGACGACAGGGAATTACTGGCCATAATTTTGGCACTCAAGGAATGGAGGAATCTTCTCGAGGGTACTAGCGTGCCAGTACTCATTCTTACTGACCACAAGAATTTAACTTATCTATCTGAAGCAAAATGTTTGTCGCCCCGACAGGCCAGATGGGTGCTATTTTTGTCTCGGTTTAATTATGTGGTCCCCTACCTGCCTGGTAGTAAGAATGTTAGGGCTGATGCCCTCTCTCGACAATTTTCGCCTCTGTCCAAGGAGGAGTCTGTACCTACTCCTGTTATACCTCCTGACCATAGTTTGGCTACCAAACGTACTAATTTGACTTCTCCCTTGGGGAGGAGATCCTGGCTGCACAAACCAATGCACCTCCTGAGAAACCTAGTGGTAAGTGTTTTGTTCCTGAGAATCCATTGAACTAAACTTTTGCACACTTACCACTATCCTAAAGCCGCAGGTCACCCAGGCAAGAACCAAATGATTTGGTCTGTCACTCGACAATTCTGGTGGCCAGGTCTTCGTTCTGATATTGCTGCGTATTTTGCCACCTGCTCAGTTTATGCACAGAATAAGACTCCTCGACGTCTTCTTGTGGATCTTCTTCAACCTATTGCTAATGGTGAGAATCCTTGGACACCTCTTTCCATGGACTTCATTGTCGTGCTCCCTGTTTCCAATGGCAATACTGTTATCCTTATGGTGGTTGACCGTTTTTCTAAAATGTCACATTGCATTCCCTTGATGAAGCTGCCTACCGCTCAGGAGCTTGCTTCGATTTTTGCCCGGGAGATTTTCCGTTTACATGGGTTACCCAAGGAGATAGTGTCGGACCGGGGTAGCCAGTTTGTCTCCAGATTTTGGCGTTCCTTTTGTGCTCAAATGGGGATCCAGCTTTCCTTCTCCTCGGCATATTATCCTCAATCCAATGGGGCTGCAGAACGGTCTAATCAAGCTCTGGAAGAGTTCCTCCGTTGCTATGTCTCAGATCACCACAATAATTGGTCTGAACTGTTACCTTGGGCAGAGTTTGCTCGTAATAGTGCTATTAATGCTTCCTCCAAGTTATCCCCATTCATGGCGAATTATGGGTTTCAACCATCTTTGTTGCCCGATTCATTCATGTCTCAGGGTATTCCGGCTTTGGAGGAGCATCTCCGGCAACTCCGTTACACGTGGGTGCAGATTCAGGATTGCCTTCATCGTTCTATGCAGCGCCAAAAGTTCCAGGCTGATTGTAGGCATCTGCCCGCACCTTCCTACCAGGTTGGTGAGAGAGTTTGCCTGGCCTCCCGCAACTTGAACCTTCGTGTGCCTTCCAATAAATGGTCTCCCCGTTATGTTGGTCCTTTTCGAATACTTCAACGGGTTAATCCTGTGGCCTACGCTCTTGACCTTCCTCCTGCTATGCGCATCTCCAATGTTTTTCATGTCTCCCTCTTGAAACCATTGGTTTGTAATCAGTTTACCACTGTGTTGCCTCATCCCCGTCCTATCTTTGTTGACAACCATGAGGAGTATGAGGTCAACAGCATTATTGACTCTCGTATGTCCACGGGCCGTGTACAGTATTTGATTCACTGGAGGGGCTACGGTCCGGAGGAGCGTTCTTGGGTTCCCTCCTCTGATGTTCATGCTCCTGCCCTCCTCCATGCCTTCCATGCCCGTTTCCCCAATAAGCCTTTTGTCCTCCCGCGTGGGAGGGGTCGTTGAGGGGAGGGTACTGTCCGGGTTTTTTCCCTGTTGTTTGCCATGTGCTGCTGGCAGCCATTCTACTCAACTCTCTTTCTGACTATGGTGCAATGTGGGGGATGCTGCTCATTTCCTACACTTCCTTTTATGGCCAGACTGGTGTGCATCATCCATGTGAGACAGGATGCAGTCTCAGAATTGTGATGTCATCACTTATTATTTAAAGGGCCTCTGTTCAGTATGCTTTGCCTTTGCGTTGTCTCAGACCTGTTTGTGAGAGTTCCTGTGTATTACCTGGCTGCCTGACGTTCTTCCTGGTTCCTGATCCCTGGTTTGTTCCTGACTCTGACGCTGTTTTCCTTGTTCCTGATTCCGGCTCGTCTGACTATTCGCTTTGGCTCCTGACTCGGCTCATCTGACTACCAGCTCTGGTTTTGACTCCTGGCTTGTTATTTGACTTGTGGACTTTTTATAATTTTTTTCTATGAATAAAGGTGTGATTATTTTTGCACTTCTCGTCTCAGTCTGATTCCTGGCACCCTGACAGGTTTGGATAAGGGTTTGTCTGCAAGTTCCTTGAAGGGACAAATCTCTGCTCTTTCTGTTTTATTTCACAGAAAGATTGCTAAACTTCCTGATATTCACTGTTTTGTACAGGCTTTGGTTTGTATCAAGTCTGTCATTAAATCAATCTCTCCTCCTTGGAATCTTAATTTGGTTTTGAAGGCTTTACAGGCTCCTCCTTTTGAGCCCATGCATTCTATGGACATTAAACTACTTTCTTTGAAAGTGTTGTTCCTTTTGGCCATCTCTTCTGCTAGAAGAGTTTCTGAATTATCTGCTCTTTCTTGTGAATCTCCTTTTCTGATTTTTCATCAGGATAAGGCGGTTTTGCGGACTTCATTTAAATTCTTACCTAAGGTTGTGAATTAATAGAGAAATTGTTGTCCCTTCCTTGTGTCCTAATCCTGAGAATTCTTTAGAGAGATCCTTACATTCTTTGGATGTGGTAAGAGCTTTGAAATATTATGTTGAAGCTACTAAAGATTTCAGGAAGACTTCTAGTCTATTTGTTATCTTTTCTGGTTCTAGGAAAGGGCAAAAGGCTTCTGCTGTTTCCTTGGCTTCGTGGTTAAAGCTTTTGATTCATCAAGCTTATTTGGAGTCGGGTCAAGCCCCGCCTCAGAGAATCACAGCTCATTCTTCTAGATTAGTCTCCACTTCATGGGCTTTTAAGAATGAAGCTTCAGTTTATCAGATTTGCAAAGCAGCAACTTGGTCTTCTTTGCATACATTTACTAAATTCTACCGTTTTTATGTATTTGCTTCTTCAGAAGCAGTTTTTGGTAGAAAAGTTCTTCAGGCAGCTGTTTCAGTTTGATTCTACTGCTTATGTTTTAAGTTTTTCTTTTCATTTATGAGAATAAATTTATATTTTGGGTTGTGGATTATTTTTTTTCAGCGGAAAATGGCTGTTTTTATTTTATCCCTCCCTCTCTAGTGACTTGCGTGGAGTTCCACATCTTGGGTATTGCTATCCCATACTTCACTAGCTCATGGACTCTTGCCAATTACATTAAAGAAACATAATTTATGTAAGAACTTACCTGATAAATTCATTTCTTTTATATTGGCAAGAGCCCATGAGGCCCACCCTTTTTATGGTGGTTATGATTTTTTTTGTATAAAGCACAATTATTTCCAAATTCCTTTGTTGATGCTTTTTATTCCTTTCTTTATCACCCCACTACTTGGCTATTCATTAAACTGAATTGTGGGTGTGGTGAGGGGTATATTTATAGGCATTTTGATATTTGGGAAACTTTGCCCCTCCTGGTAGGATTGTATATCCCATACGTCACTAGCTCATGGACTCTTGCCAATATGTAAGACATGAATTTATCAGGTAAGTTCTTACATAAATTATGTTTTTTCCCTTTAAATATTAACCATTTTTATTGACTCTCTGATTTAACGGCAAGCCTGACTCGGCTATGGTGTTGCCCTGAGTTACTGGCTTCCCTTCTTCATAGGACTGGAATAAATATCTGGGTTTGTCAGCAGGAATGATGTGATTCTCACTAGCATTTGCTTTCAGTTAAATGTAAGCTATATATTTAGTCTTTAGAGCACTTGTTTTTCATGCACATGTTGTAACATACAGCATGCCAGCTGATGTGCCATCTGTGCCAATCAAACCCTGACAAACTAAAGTGTGCCATGGGTCAGAATAAAGTTCTAACTTAGTTTGTCCTTGGTGTTCCTGGGTGTCAGCCTTGCAATGCTCTCCTCACCAGCCTATGGCTGGTACTGTTGTGGCCACATTCACCATGGTACTGGCCAGCAATTTACACATGGCATTTCCCTTTTTTTCCAGCCCAGAGAGAAGGCTAAATTATTATATGAATAGTTAGCAGACCCTTGGGATATCCCTGGTGTTGCCGCTATCACTCAGTAACTTTAAGGTTCAGTTAATGTATATAATAAAGAATATTTAATTCAGGGCACAAAATGTCAAGCCCTAAGCTACTAACCAGCCCAAAATGTTACTCGCCACTTTTGATCCCACCCATAAAACACCCACTCACCCACCCCATTCTTTGCATATGTTAGCCAATGTTAAAGAGACACTGAACCCAAATTTTTTCTTTTGTGATTCAGATAGAGTATGACATTTTAAGCAACTTTCTAATTTACTCCTATTATCAAATGTTCTTCATTCTCTTGGTATCTTTATTTGAAATGCAAGAATGTAAGTTTAGATGTCAGCCCATTTTTGGTGAACAACTTGGGTTGTTGCTGATTGGTGGATAAATTCATCCACCAATAAAAAAGTGCTGTCCAGAGTTCTGAAAAGAAAAGCTTAGATGCCTTTTTCAAATAAAGATAGAAAGAGAACGAAGAAAAATTGATAATAGGAATAAATTAGAAAGTTGCTTAAAATTGCATGCTCTATCTGAATCACGAAAGAAAAAAAATTGGGTTCAGTGTCCCTTTAAACACTTTATTGTGAAGTAATTTTTTAAGATTGTTTATTTTATACTATAATTTAAATAATGCTACATACAGTAATGAATTAACAAAAATAAATTAGGGTTCTGGGGAAGACAACAGCTGGACAGAAAAACATTTTTGAACTGAGAGAGTGTAGAGAGTGTTGACAATGTGAGGTCATAGCAAACCTGGATAAATAGTTTTATAATTATCATCTCTCATCTATCTTTCTCATCTGCCTCATCTCTTCAATCTCTCTTTTACCCCCACCCTTCTCTCTCAGGCCATGAGGCCTACTTATCAAGCCGTCAACTTTCTTGCATTACCATTACGCTCGCCTGACATCACCTAACTTAGCTGCTGCGGACCTGAATACGTTCTCCATATTTAACAAAAAAGCTGTCAAAAAGCTGCGCACCAAGTACGGGGCGATGAGCAGTGGACGGTTGTTAACTAACAGTCATCGATCTTGCTGCTATTCTGCTTTTTCACAGCTTTATTTGTATACTGTCACTAAACACTGCCACTATACTAAACTGTTTAACCCCTATCCCACTGCTCCCGGATCCCGCCGCAACTAAATAAAGTTATTAACCCCTATTCCTCTGCTCCCGGAGCCCACCGCCACCTACATTATGTTAATACCCCCTAATCTGCTGCCCCCTACACTGCTGCTACCTACATTATACTTATTAACCCCTAATCTGCCACCCCCTATACCGCCGCCAACTACAATATGTTATTAACCCCTAATCTGCCACCTTCTATACCGCCGCCACCTACATTATGTTATTAACCCCTAATCTGCCACTCCCTATACTGCCGCCACCTACATTATGTTATTAACCCCTAATCTGCTGCCCCCTACACCGCCGCCACTCTAATAAAGTTATTAACCCCTATCCTGCCGCTCCCGGAGCCCACCTCAACTAAATAAATGTATTAACCCCTAAACCTAACAACCTGCTAACTTTATATTCAATATTAACTCATCCTTATCTTATAATACATTTTAAGTTAATTAACCTATTCTAACTATTATAATAAAATTACAATAAACTATCTTAAATTAATAATTCATTTAACCTAACTTCTATTCTAAAATTACATAAAACTACAAATTAAAATAACTTTATTATATATTTAAACACCTAACCCTACTCAAATAATTTAAATCTACACTAAAAAATTACTAAGTTACCAAAAACTAACAACTAAGTTACAAAAAATAACAATCACTAAGTTACAAAAAATAACAAACACTAAGTTACAAAAAATAAAAAAGAAATTATCAAAGCTTTAAACTAATTACACCTAATCTAAGGGCCCTATGAAAATAAAAAAGCCCCCCAAAATTAAAAAAACCCTAACCTACAATAAACTAACAATAGCCCTTAAAAGGGCCTCTTGCGGGGAATTGCCCCAAAGTAATCCGTTATTTTACCTGAAATAAAAAATACAAATACCCCCCCAACAGTAAAACCCACCACCCACACAACCAGCCCCCCAAATAAAAAGCTAACTAAAAAAAAGCTAAGCTCCCCATTGCCCTGAAAAGGGCATTGCCCTTAAAAGAGAATTTAGCTCTATTGCAGCCCAAGTCCTAATCTAAAACTTAAACCCACCCAATACACCCTTAAAAAAACCTAACACTAACCCCAGAAGATTTACTTACAGTTTTGAAGATCCGACATCCATCCTCCAAGAAGCCGAGAGAAGTCCTCAACGAAGTGGCCGAAGTCTTCATCCAAGCCTGCAGAAGTCTTCATCCAGACGGCATCTTCTATCTTCATCCATCTGGCGCGGAGCGGCTCCATCTTCAAGACATCCGACGCGGAGCATCCTCTTCTTTCCGACAACTACAGACAAATGAAGGTTCCTTTAAATTATGTCATCCATAATGCAATCAGCCAATAGGATTGAGCTTTCCTCCAATAGGATGAAAGCTCAATCCTATTGGCTGATTGCAACAGCCAATAGGATTTTTTCAATCTCAATTCCGATTGGCTGATAGAATTCTATCAGCCAATCAGAATCTCCGGGACGCCATCTTGGATGACGTCATTTAAAGGAACCTTCATTCGTCGGTAGTCGTCAGAAAGAAGAGGATGCTCTGTGTCAGATGTCTTTAAGATGGAGCCGCTCCGTGCCGGATGGATGAAGATAGAAGATTCCATCTGGATGAAGACTTCTGCGGGCTTGGATGAAGACTTTGGCAGCTTTGTTGAGGACTTCCCCCGGCTTCTTGGAGGATGGATGTCGGATCTTCAAAACTGTAAGTAAATCTTCTGGGGTTAGTGTTTGGTTTTTTTAACGGTGTATTGGTTGCATTTTATTTTTAGATTAGGACTTGGGCTGCAATAGAGCTAAATGCCCTTTTCAGGGCAATGGGGAGCTTAGGTTTTTTTAGTTAGCTTTTTATTTGGGGGGTTGGTTGTGTGGGTGGTGGTTTTACTGTTGGGGGGGGGGTATTTGTATTTTTTATTTCAGGTAAAAGAGCTGATTACTTTGGGGCAATGCCCCGCAAAAGGCCCTTTTAAGGGCTATTGGTAGTTTATTGTAGGTAAGGGTTTTTTTATTTGGGGGGGGGGCTTTTTTTTATTTCCATAGGGCCCTTAGATTAGGTGTAATTAGTTTAAAGCCAATCAGATTGAGCTCGCATTCTTTTGGCTGATCGGAACAGCCAATAGAATGCAAGCTCAATCTGATTGGCTGATTGGATCAGCCAATCGGATTGAACTTGAATCTGATTGGCTGATTGAATCAGCCAATCAGATTTTTCCTACCTTAATTCCGATTGGCTGATAGAATCCTATCAGCCAATCGGAATTCGAGGGACGCCATCTTGGATGACGTCATTTAAAGGAACCTTCATTCGGCGAGTAGGCGTCGGTTGAAGAGGATGGATCCGCGTTGGCTGGGAAGATGGCTCTGCTCCGGATGGATGAAGATAAAAGATGCCGCTTGGATGAAGATGTCTGCCGGTCCGGATGTCCTCTTCTGCCCGGATAGGATGAAGACTTCTGCCGGTCTGGATGTCCTCTTCTGCCCCATCGGATGAAGACTTCGGCCTGGGGGGTAGTGTTAGGTTTATTTAAGGGGGGTTTGGGTGGGTTAGAGTAGGGGTATGTGGGTGGTGGGTTTTAATGTTGGGGGGTTGTATTTTTTTTTACAGGCAAAAGAGCTGATTATTTTGGGGCATGCCCCGCAAAAAGCCCTTTTAAGGGCTGGTAAAAGAGCTGATTACTTTGTAATGTAGAATAGGGTAGGGACTTTTATTAATTATTTTTTTTATTTTATTTTATTAGGGGGCTTAGATTAGGTGTAATTAGTTTAAAATTCTTGTAATATTTTTTTATTTTCTGTAATTTAGTGTTTTGTTTTTTTGTAATTTAGTTTAGTTTATTTAATTGTATTTAATTGTAGGTATTGGTAGCTAATTTATTTAATTAATTTATTGATAGTGTAGTGTTAGGTTTAATTGTAACTTAGGTTAGGATTTATTTTACAGGTAATTTTGTAATTATTTTAACTAGGTAGCTATTAAATAGTAAATAACTATTTAATAGCTATTGTACCTAGTTAAAATAAATACAAAGTTGCCTGTAAAATAAAAATAAATCCTAAAATAGCTACAATATAATTATTCGTTATATTGTAGCTATATTAGGGTTTCTTTTACAGGTAAGTATTTAGTTTTAAATAGGATTAATTTATTTAATAAAAGTTAATTTATTTTGTTAAATTTAAATTATATTTAACTTAGGGGGGTGTTAGGGTTAGACTTAGCTTTAGGGGTTAATACATTTATTATAGCAGTGGCGAGGTCCGGTCGGAAGATTAGGGGTTAATACTTGAAGTTAGGTGGCGGCGACGTTGGGGGGGGGGCAGATTAGGGGTTAATAAATATAATGTAGGTGTCGGCGATGTTAGGTGCAGCAGATTAGGGGTTCATAGGGATAATGTAGGTGGCGGCGATGTGTGGTCGGCAGATTAGGGGTTAAAAATATTTATTATAGTGGCGGCGATGTGGGGGGACCTCGGTTTAGGGGTACATAGGTAGTTTATGGGTGTTAGTGTACTTTAGAGCACTGTAGTTAAGAGCTTTATATACCGGTGTTAGCCCATAAAGCTCTTAACTACAGCCTTTCCATGGGCGTTAGGAGTCTTGTCGGTAGAGGTGTAACGCTCACTTCAGCCAAGACTCTAAATACCGGCGTTAGGAAGATCCCATTGAAAAGATAGGATACGCAATTGGCGTAAGGGGATCTGCGGTATGGAAAAGTCGCGGCTTGAAAGTGAGCGGTACACCTTTACCTGGCCGACTCTAAATACCAGCGGGCGGCCAAAAGCAGTGTTAGGACCCCTTAACGCTGCTTTTGACCGCTAACGCAGAACTCTAAATCTAGGCGTAACCTTTCCAATCTCTCTCTGCCCCTGTTTACCCTCTCAGAAGTAACAGTCTAAGCACTAATTGGGTGCCTATAGTTTTAGAGGAATATCATATCCTTGCCCTTTCAAGGATATATAATATCCCTTTAGATAATAATTTTAACAGGTAGCGCAACATTCACTTGTGATTGGCTAAATAGATATTTTCCGCTTCCTGTCAGTAGTGCAATGCTGTCTCTTCAGCAATAGATAACAAGAGAATGAAGAACATTTGATAATATAATTAAATTGGATGTTCTATCTGAATCATAAACAAAAATTTTGGGGTTTACTTTCCCTTTAATAGACTGCTCTTCTCCTAGGTGTGTTGGAATCTAATTTTTAAAGAAATTATCATTTAAAACCAGTTCTAGTATCCTTAGTTTCAACATTATCCTGTATAATTATTTTTGCATATTTGTGGTGATTAGCACTGCAGGCGTGACCTTCATATCTAGGGGTGCCACCTTTGTTTGAAAAAATACTAGCATCCTAATTATTATATATTGCATAAGTATGGCACTGGTTTTATTTATAATTTATTGTTTTACTTCAAACTAAATTCCCACACAGAAGGTTCCCTGTACTCCATAACAAGAACTTGGTTTCTATATTTATTCTTTATACTGTATGTACCATCCGTGCCAGTAAAATGCTGGCTATTCATAGGTGATGTCTGCTATCCTGCAGATTTCCTTTGGGCACAAGGTGCCAGCCATTCCCCTAATCAGATGCACAAATTCCCCTATGGGAAGGTTGGAGCAGTTCAGGATGAATATGGGCTGTACAGAGACATCACTGCAGTGTTATGTCACCTAGTGCCCAGCATACAAAAAATGTATTGTATAAAAAGATAGATAATCCCTTTATTGCCCATTCCCCAGTTTTGCACAACTAACATGGTTATAATAATATATTTTTTACCTCTGTGATTACCTTGTATCTAAGCCTCTTCTGACAGCCCTCTGATCGCATCACTATTTATTTATTGCATATTGACTTGCATTTTAGCCAATCAGTGCAGTGTTGTGCATAACCCACGGGCGTGAGCACAATGTTATCTATATGGCCCACATGAACTAGCGGTCTCTTGTTGTCAAAAGCAAATAAAAAAGCACGTGATAAGAGGCTGTCTTTAGTGGCTTAGAAACACGCAGAAATTTAGAGGTTTAAATGTTATAAAGTATATTAATGTAACAATGTTGGTTGGGCAAAGCAGAGGAATGGGTAGTAAAAGGTGTTATCTACCTTTTTAAACAATAACAATTTTGGTGTTGACTGTCCCTTTAAGCAGGTCTGGGGCCAGTCACTTTCGTCAGATTCAGCTCCTTAAGTCCCAGATGATGAGTAAGCAAGCAGCTGCAGTTTGATGAGGAGGAAATCCCTCTCCCGGCATATGTAACCACTCACATCTGTATACTCATATCTGAGTCAGGCCTGTCTTCCTTGGATACCGTTGCTAGTGCTAAAACAACTGGAATATGCCTGTTATAAGACCGTCTAGGTCATGTATTAGGCTGAAGCGCTTCATTAAGCAGCATTAGTGACTGAGAAGCTGGAGCTCATTATGTCATAGTCTGGGGAAAATGAGCAAATATTCTCTGAATCTTATAACTCTTCTATTTTAGGAGTGACAGCTTGAGTGGCAGCTATATGCTCCATGCAAATCCCTCTGCTTCCCAGTGTGTCTCCTGTGGTCAGCTTGTGTGTCATTCCTCTAACCCTGCAGAATAGGGGGCTCGCCCTCAGCATAGTCACTCAGCCCTGTAAAATCTGCATCCACAGCTCCAGGGAATGTGGGATTTTCACACGATCTGGGGTGTTAATGAAACTCTTTTTGTTAGCTTCATTCATTCTTTAATATCCAAAGCAAAAGCTGATGTCTCCATTTGCTGTTAGAGGAGCCACATTGACTAACGTGGGAGTGTTAACCCCTTTGTGGGGGTAAAATACATACAGTTGCAGGGTCTGCAGTGCTATATGACACAATGTAAAAATTACAGCTAGAACAAATTCTCCCTTCAAATTGTAACAGAGCTTTAGATATGAATTCTTAAGTGCGTAAAGGGACATGAAACCCACATTTTTTTTCTTTCATGATTTAGAAAGAGCAGCAATTTTAAACAACTTTCTAATGTATTTCTATTTTGTAATTTGATTCATTCTCTTGATATCCTTTGTTAAAAAGCATATCTAAATAGACTCGGTAGCTGCTGATTGGTGGATGCACATAGAGGTATTGTGTGCTTTTTCTTCAACAAAGGATATGGAAAGAATGATTTAAATAAAATAATAGAAGTTAATTAGAATGTTGTTTAAAATTGTATTCTCTATCTCAATCATAAAAGAAAATGTTTGGGTTTCATGTCCCTTTAAAAATCTGTGACAGTTTTATGAACATGTTTGACATTTGTGATTTGTTTTCAGGATGTGTCTCACTACAGACACTGCAGAAAATAACTAGACTTGTTTTTTTTAGATATTTCAGGTGTTTATCACAATCAGATATATATAGACTATCCACAAACGGCTGAGAACTAGAGATATTTTCAATTAAAGGGGTTAATCTCTGAGAAACCAAAATACCACAATAGTGTTCACTTCAACTGCAAATGAGACACTAAATGTTAAGTATTCACAGGAGGAATAAAGATAAACTTAATTTATTGATCCTTCATGCCCACAAACATCTATACAGGGAGAGGAGTAAGAAAACGGCTTTAATAAAATCTGCTCGACGCGTTTCAGCAAATAAACTGCCTTTTTAAAGAGCGATAATAATGTGCAAGAAAACTGGAAATATATGTAAGTTGTGAAGTAATTAAGTAACATTTCCCTGCATCATACAGTGTTACTGGTCAGCGTCAGACAATATAATGTAGGGAAAGAGCTGATATGTCCTTTATTTACAGATATGCAGTTGTTACTTAACCTGTGATCATGCAGGTAAGTTGTGTCACTATATAAATATATTTATCACATGACTCCTGCCACAGTACACAGGGACAAGGCACATTCTTGTTTGCCCGAGAGCTGCAATGTCTCACACGCTAAACTCCTAAAGGTTATCATTTGCACATCTGTTATTCTGCTTTTCATAAAATATTTATATAGAAACTTTTTGCTGTGTGTACTCTGTGTACTTCTGGTATTAGTGCACTGAATTAGCTTTGTTAGTGTAAGCGTGAGGACATTATGCTGTGTGTGTTCTGATATTAGTGCACTGAATTAGCTTTGTTAGTGTAGGCGTGAGGACATTATGCTGTGTGTGTTCTGGTATTAGTGCACTGAAGTAGCTTTGTTAGTGTAGGTGTAAGTACATTATGCTGTGTGTGCTCTGGCTCTGGTATTAGTGCACTGAATTAGCTTTGTTAGTGGAGGAGTGAGGACATTATGCTGTGTGTGTGCTCTGGCTCTGGTATTAGTGCACTGAATTAGCTTTGTTAGTGTAGGAGTTAGGACATTATGCTGTGTGTGTGCTCTGGTTCTGGTATTAGTGCACTGAATTAGCTTTGTTAGTGTAGGTGTGAGGACATTACGCTGTGTGTGTGTGTTCTGATATTAGTCCACTGAATTAGCTTTGTTAGTGGAGGAGTGAGGACATTATGCTGTGTGCTCTGGCTCTGGTATTAGTGCACTGAATTAGCTTTGTTAGTGTAGGTGTGAGGACATTATGCTGTGTGTTCTGGTTCTGGTATTAGTGCACTGAATTAGCTTTGTTAGTGTAGGTGTGAGGACATTATGCAGTGTGTGCTCTAGTTCTGGTATTAGTGCACTGAATTATCTTATTTAGTGTAGGTGTGAGGACATTATGCTGTGTGTGTGCTCTAGTTCTGGTATTAGTGCACTGAATTATATTATTTAGTGTAGGAGTGAGGACATTATGCTGTGTGTGTGTGTTGTGGTTCTAGTATTAGTGCACTGAATTAGCTTTGTTATTGTAGGTGTGAGGACATTATGCTGTGTGTGTGTGCTCTGGTTCTGGTATTAGTGCACTGAATAAGTTTTGTTAGTGTAGGTGTGAGGACATTATGCTGTGTGTGCTCTGGTTCTGGTATTAGAGCACTGAATTAGCTTTGTTAGTGTAGGTGTAAGGACATTATGCTGTGTGTGTGCTCTGGTTCTGGTATTAATGCACTGAATTAGTTTTGTTAGTGTAGGTGTGAGGACATTATGCTGTGTGTGCTCTGGTTCTGGTATTAGAGCACTGAATTAGCTTTGTTAGTGTAGGTGTGAGGAGATTATGCTGTGTGTGTTCTGGCATTAGTGCACTGAATTAGCTTTGTTAGTGTAGGTGTGAGGACATTATGCTGTGTGTGTGTGTTCTGATATTAGTCCACTGAATTAGCTTTGTTAGTGTAGGTGTGAGGACATTATCCTGTGTGTTCTGGTTCTGGTATTAGTGCACTGAAGTAGCTTATTTAGTGTAGGTGTGAGGATATTATGCTGTGTGTGTGTGCTCTGGTTCAAGTATTAGTGCACTGAATTAGCTTTGTTAGTGTAGGTGTGAGGACATTATATGTGTGTGTGTGCTCTGGTTCAAGTATTAGTGCACTGAATTAGCTTTGTTAGTGTAGGTGTGAGGACATTATGCTGTATGTGTGTTCTGGTTCTGGTATTAGTGCACTGAATTAGCTTTGTTAGTGTAGGTATGAGGACATTATGCTGTGTGTTCTGGTTCTGGTATTAATGCACTCAATTAGCTTAGATAGTGTAGATGTGAGGACATTTTATGATGTGTGCTCTGGTTCTGGTATTAGTGCACTGAATTAGTTTTGTTAGTGTAGGTGTGAGGACATTATGCTGTGTGTGCTCTGGTTCTGGTATTAGAGCACTGAATTAGCTTTGTTAGTGTAGGTGTGAGGACATTATACTGTGTGTGCTCTGGTTCTGGTATTAGAGCACTGAATTAGCTTTGTTAGTGTAGGTGTGAGGAGATTATGCTGTGTGTGTTCTGGCATTAGTGCACCGAATTAGCTTTGTTAGTGTAGGTGTGAGGACATTATGCTGTGTGTGTGTGATCTGATATTAGTGCACTGAATTAGCTTTGTTAGTGTAGGTGTGAGGACATTATGCTGTGTGTTCTGGTTCTGGTATTAGTGCACTGAATTAGCTTATTTAGTGTAGGTGTGAGGATATTATGCTGTGTGTGTGTGCTCTGGTTCAAGTATTAGTGCACTGAATTAGCTTTGTTAGTGTAGGTGTGAGGACATTATGCTGTGTGTGTGTGCTCTGGTTCAAGTATTAGTGCACTGAATTAGCTTTGTTAGTGTAGGTATGAGGACATTATGCTGTGTGTTCTGGTTCTGGTATTAATGCACTGAATTAGCTTAGATAGTGTAGATGTGAGGACATTTTATGCTGTGTGCTCTGGTTCTGGTATTAGTGCACTGAATTACTTTTGTTAGTGTAGGTGTAAGTACATTATGCTGTGTGTGCTCTGGCTCTAGTATTAGTGCACTGAATTAGCTTTGTTAGTGGAGGAGTGAGGACATTATGCTGTGTGTGTGCTCTGGCTCTGGTATTAGTGCACTGAATTAGCTTTGTTAGTGTAGGAGTTAGGACATTATGCTGTGTGTGTGCTCTGGTTCTGGTATTAGTGCACTGAATTAGCTTTGTTAGTGTAGGTGTGAGGACATTACGCTGTGTGTGTGTGTTCTGATATTAGTGCACTGAATTAGCTTTGTTAGTGGAGGAGTGAGGACATTATGCTGTGTGCTCTGGCTCTGGTATTAGTGCACTGAATTAGCTTTGTTAGTGTAGGTGTGAGGACATTATGCTGTGTGTTCTGGTTCTGGTATTAGTGCACTGAATTAGCTTTGTTAGTGTAGGTGTGAGGACATTATGCAGTGTGTGCTCTAGTTCTGGTATTAGTGCACTGAATTATCTTATTTAGTGTAGGTGTGAGGACATTATGCTGTGTGTGTGCTCTAGTTCTGGTATTAGTGCACTGAATTATATTATTTAGTGTAGGAGTGAGGACATTATGCTGTGTGTGTGTGTTCTGGTTCTAGTATTAGTGCACTGAATTAGCTTTGTTATTGTAGGTGTGAGGACATTATGCTGTGTGTGTGTGCTCTGGTTCTGGTATTAGTGCACTGAATAAGTTTTTTTAGTGTAGGTGTGAGGACATTATGCTGTGTGTGCTCTGGTTCTGGTATTAGAGCACTGAATTAGCTTTGTTAGTGTAGGTGTAAGGACATTATGCTGTGTGTGTGCTCTGGTTCTGGTATTAATGCACTGAATTAGTTTTGTTAGTGTAGGTGTGAGGACATTATGCTGTGTGTGCTCTGGTTCTGGTATTAGAGCACTGAATTAGCTTTGTTAGTGTAGGTGTGAGGAGATTATGCTGTGTGTGTTCTGGCATTAGTGCACTGAATTAGCTTTGTTAGTGTAGGTGTGAGGACATTATGCTGTGTGTGTGTGTTCTGATATTAGTCCACTGAATTAGCTTTGTTAGTGTAGGTGTGAGGACATTATCCTGTGTGTTCTGGTTCTGGTATTAGTGCACTGAAGTAGCTTATTTAGTGTAGGTGTGAGGATATTATGCTGTGTGTGTGTGCTCTGGTTCAAGTATTAGTGCACTGAATTAGCTTTGTTAGTGTAGGTGTGAGGACATTATATGTGTGTGTGTGCTCTGGTTCAAGTATTAGTGCACTGAATTAGCTTTGTTAGTGTAGGTGTGAGGACATTATGCTGTATGTGTGTTCTGGTTCTGGTATTAGTGCACTGAATTAGCTTTGTTAGTGTAGGTATGAGGACATTATGCTGTGTGTTCTGGTTCTGGTATTAATGCACTCAATTAGCTTAGATAGTGTAGATGTGAGGACATTTTATGCTGTGTGCTCTGGTTCTGGTATTAGTGCACTGAATTAGTTTTGTTAGTGTGGGTGTGAGGACATTATGCTGTGTGTGCTCTGGTTCTGGTATTAGAGCACTGAATTAGCTTTGTTAGTGTAGGTGTGAGGACATTATACTGTGTGTGCTCTGGTTCTGGTATTAGAGCACTGAATTAGCTTTGTTAGTGTAGGTGTGAGGAGATTATGCTGTGTGTATTCTGGCATTAGTGCACCGAATTAGCTTTGTTAGTGTAGGTGTGAGGACATTATGCTGTGTGTGTGTGTTCTGATATTAGTGCACTGAATTAGCTTTGTTAGTGTAGGTGTGAGGACATTATGCTGTGTGTTCTGGTTCTGGTATTAGTGCACTGAATTAGCTTATTTAGTGTAGGTGTGAGGATATTATGCTGTGTGTGTGTGCTCTGGTTCAAGTATTAGTGCACTGAATTAGCTTTGTTAGTGTAGGTATGAGGACATTATGCTGTGTGTTCTGGTTCTGGTATTAATGCACTGAATTAGCTTAGATAGTGTAGATGTGAGGACATTTTATGCTGTGTGCTCTGGTTCTGGTATTAGTGCACTGAATTAGCTTTTGTTAGTGTAGGTGTGAGGACATTATGCTGTGTGTGCTCTGGTTCTGGTATTAGTGCACTGAATTAGCTTTGTTAGTGTAGGTGTGAGGAGAATATGATGTGTGTGCTCTGGTTCTGGTATTAGTGCACTGAATTAGCTTTGTTAGTGTAGGTGTGAGGACATTATGCTTTGTGTTCTCTGGCTCTGGTATAAGTGCACTGAATTAGCTTTGCTAGTGTAAGTGTAAGTACATTATGCCATGTGTGATCTGGTTCAGGTATTAGTGCACTGAATTAGCTTTGTTAGTGTAGGTGTGAGGACATTATGCTGTGTGTGATCTGGTTCAGGTATTAGTGCACTGAATTAGCTTTGTTAGTGTAGGTGTGAGGACATTATACTGTGTGTGTGCTCTGGTTCTGGTATTAGTGCACTGAATTAGCTTTGTTAGTGTAGGTGTGAGGACATTATACTGTGTGTGTGCTCTGGTTCTGGTATTAGTGCACTGAATTAGCTTTGTTAGTGTAGGTGTGAGGACATTACGCTGTGTGTGTGTGTTCTGATATTAGTGCACTGAATTAGCTTTGTTAGTGTAGGAGTGAGGACATTATGCTGTGTGCTCTGGTTCTGCTATTAGTGCACTGAATTAGCTTTGTTAGTGTAGGTGTGAGGACATTATGCTGTGTGTGCTCTGGCTCTGGTATTAGTGCACTGAATTAGCTTTGTTAGTGTAGGTGTGAGGACACTATGCTGTGTGTGTGCTCTGGTTCTGGTATTAGTGCACTGAATTAGCTTTGTTAGTGTAGGTGTGAGTACATTTATGCTGTGTGTGTGTTCTGATATTAGTGCACTGAATTAGCTTTGTTAGTGTAGGAGTGAGGACATTATGCTGTGTGCACTGAATTAGCTTTGTTAGTGTAGGTGTGAGGACATTATGCTGTGTGTGCTCTGGTTCTGGTATTAGTGCACTGAATTAACTTTGTTAGTGTAGGTGTGAGGACATTATGCTGTGTGTGTTCTGGTAGTAGTGCACTGAATTAGCTTTGCTAGTGCAGGTGTAATTACCTTATGCTGTGTGTGTTCAGGTATTAGTTCACTGAATTAGCTTTGTTAGTGTAGGTGTGAGGACATTATGCTGTGTGTGCTCTGGCTCTGGTAGTGCACTGAATTAGCTTTGTTAGTGTAGGTGTGAGGACATTTATGCTGTGTGTGTGTGTTCTGATATTAGTGCACTGAATTAGCTTTGTTAGTGTAGGAGTGAGGACATTATGCTGTGTGTGCTCTGGTTCTGGTATTAGTGCACTGAATTAGTTTTGTTAGTGTAGGAGTGAGGACATTATGCTGTGTGCTCTGGTTCTGGTATTAGTGCACTGAATTAGCTTTGTTAGTGTAGGAGTGAGGACATTATGCTGTGTGTGTGCTCTGGTTCTGGTATTAGTGCACTGAATTAGCTTTGTTAGTGTAGGAGTGATGACATTATCCTGTGTGTGTGCTCTGGTTCTGGTATTAGTGCATTGAATTAGCTTTGATAGTGTAGGAGTGAGGACATTATGCTGTGTGTGCTCTGGGTCTGGTATTAGTGCACTGAATTAGCTTTGTTAGTGTAGGAGTGAGGACATTATGCTGTGTGCACTGAATTAGCTTTGTTAGTGTAGGTGTGAGGACATTATGCTGTGTGTGCTCTTGTTCTGGTATTAGTGCACTGAATTAGCTTTGTTAGTGTAGGTGTTAGTACATTATGCTGTGTGTGCTTTGGTTCTGGTATTAGTGCACTGAATTAGCTTTGTTAGTGTAGGTGTGAGGAAATTATGCTGTGTGTGTGTGCTCTGGTTCTGGTATTAGTGCACTGAATTAGCTTTGTTAGTGTAGGTGTGAGGACATTATGCTTTGTGTGCTCTGGCTCTGGTATAAGTGCACTGAATTAGCTTTGCTAGTGTAAGTGTAAGTACATTATGCCATGTGTGATCTGGTTCAGGTATTAGTGCACTGAATTAGCTTTGTTAGTGTAGGTGTGAGGACATTATGCTGTGTGTGATCTGGTTCAGGTATTAGTGCACTGAATTAGCTTTGTTAGTGTAGGTGTGAGGACATTATACTGTGTGTGTGCTCTGGTTCTGGTATTAGTTCACTGAATTAGCTTTGTTAGTGTAGGTGTGAGGACATTATACTGTGTGTGTGCTCTGGTTCTGGTATTAGTGCACAGAATTAGCTTTGTTAGTGTAGGTGTGAGGACATTACGCTGTGTGTGTGTTCTGATATTAGTGCACTGAATTAGCTTTGTTAGTGTAGGTGTGAGGACATTATCCTGTGTGTTCTGGTTCTGGTATTAGTGCACTGAAGTAGCTTATTTAGTGTAGGTGTGAGGATATTATGCTGTGTGTGTGTGCTCTGGTTCAAGTATTAGTGCACTGAATTAGCTTTGTTAGTGTAGGTGTGAGGACATTATGCTGTATGTGTGTTCTGGTTCTGGTATTAGTGCACTGAATTAGCTTTGTTAGTGTAGGTATGAGGACATTATGCTGTGTGTTCTGGTTCTGGTATTAATGCACTCAATTAGCTTAGATAGTGTAGATGTGAGGACATTTTATGCTGTGTGCTCTGGTTCTGGTATTAGTGCACTGAATTAGTTTTGTTAGTGTGGGTGTGTGGACATTATGCTGTGTGTGCTCTGGTTCTGGTATTAGAGCACTGAATTAGCTTTGTTAGTGTAGGTGTGAGGACATTATACTGTGTGTGCTCTGGTTCTGGTATTAGAGCACTGAATTAGCTTTGTTAGTGTAGGTGTGAGGAGATTATGCTGTGTGTGTTCTGGCATTAGTGCACCGAATTAGCTTTGTTAGTGTAGGTGTGAGGACATTATGCTGTGTGTGTGTGTTCTGATATTAGTGCACTGAATTAGCTTTGTTAGTGTAGGTGTGAGGACATTATGCTGTGTGTTCTGGTTCTGGTATTAGTGCACTGAATTAGCTTATTTAGTGTAGGTGTGAGGATATTATGCTGTGTGTGTGTGCTCTGGTTCAAGTATTAGTGCACTGAATTAGCTTTGTTAGTGTAGGTATGAGGACATTATGCTGTGTGTTCTGGTTCTGGTATTAATGCACTGAATTAGCTTAGATAGTGTAGATGTGAGGACATTTTATGCTGTGTGCTCTGGTTCTGGTATTAGTGCACTGAATTAGCTTTTGTTAGTGTAGGTGTGAGGACATTATGCTGTGTGTGCTCTGGTTCTGGTATTAGTGCACTGAATTAGCTTTGTTAGTGTAGGTGTGAGGAGAATATGATGTGTGTGCTCTGGTTCTGGTATTAGTGCACTGAATTAGCTTTGTTAGTGTAGGTGTGAGGACATTATGCTTTGTGTTCTCTGGCTCTGGTATAAGTGCACTGAATTAGCTTTGCTAGTGTAAGTGTGAGTACATTATGCCATGTGTGATCTGGTTCAGGTATTAGTGCACTGAATTAGCTTTGTTAGTGTAGGTGTGAGGACATTATGCTGTGTGTGATCTGGTTCAGGTATTAGTGCACTGAATTAGCTTTGTTAGTGTAGGTGTGAGGACATTATACTGTGTGTGTGCTCTGGTTCTGGTATTAGTGCACTGAATTAGCTTTGTTAGTGTAGGTGTGAGGACATTATACTGTGTGTGTGCTCTGGTTCTGGTATTAGTGCACTGAATTAGCTTTGTTAGTGTAGGTGTGAGGACATTACGCTGTGTGTGTGTGTTCTGATATTAGTGCACTGAATTAGCTTTGTTAGTGTAGGAGTGAGGACATTATGCTGTGTGCTCTGGTTCTGCTATTAGTGCACTGAATTAGCTTTGTTAGTGTAGGTGTGAGGACATTATGCTGTGTGTGCTCTGGCTCTGGTATTAGTGCACTGAATTAGCTTTGTTAGTGTAGGTGTGAGGACACTATGCTGTGTGTGTGCTCTGGTTCTGGTATTAGTGCACTGAATTAGCTTTGTTAGTGTAGGTGTGAGTACATTTATGCTGTGTGTGTGTTCTGATATTAGTGCACTGAATTAGCTTTGTTAGTGTAGGAGTGAGGACATTATGCTGTGTGCACTGAATTAGCTTTGTTAGTGTAGGTGTGAGGACATTATGCTGTGTGTGCTCTGGTTCTGGTATTAGTGCACTGAATTAGCTTTGTTAGTGTAGGTGTGAGGACATTATGCTGTGTGTGTTCTGGTAGTAGTGCACTGAATTAGCTTTGCTAGTGCAGGTGTAATTACCTTATGCTGTGTGTGTTCAGGTATTAGTTCACTGAATTAGCTTTGTTAGTGTAGGTGTGAGGACATTATGCTGTGTGTGCTCTGGCTCTGGTAGTGCACTGAATTAGCTTTGTTAGTGTAGGTGTGAGGACATTTATGCTGTGTGTGTGTGTTCTGATATTAGTGCACTGAATTAGCTTTGTTAGTGTAGGAGTGAGGACATTATGCTGTGTGTGCTCTGGTTCTGGTATTAGTGCACTGAATTAGTTTTGTTAGTGTAGGAGTGAGGACATTATGCTGTGTGCTCTGGTTCTGGTATTAGTGCACTGAATTAGCTTTGTTAGTGTAGGAGTGAGGACATTATGCTGTGTGTGTGCTCTGGTTCTGGTATTAGTGCACTGAATTAGCTTTGTTAGTGTAGGAGTGATGACATTATCCTTTGTGTGTGCTCTGGTTCTGGTATTAGTGCATTGAATTAGCTTTGATAGTGTAGGAGTGAGGACATTATGCTGTGTGTGCTCTGGGTCTGGTATTAGTGCACTGAATTAGCTTTGTTAGTGTAGGAGTGAGGACATTATGCTGTGTGCACTGAATTAGCTTTGTTAGTGTAGGTGTGAGGACATTATGCTGTGTGTGCTCTTGTTCTGGTATTAGTGCACTGAATTAGCTTTGTTAGTGTAGGTGTTAGTACATTATGCTGTGTGTGCTTTGGTTCTGGTATTAGTGCACTGAATTAGCTTTGTTAGTGTAGGTGTGAGGAAATTATGCTGTGTGTGTGTGCTCTGGTTCTGGTATTAGTGCACTGAATTAGCTTTGTTAGTGTAGGTGTGAGGACATTATGCTTTGTGTGCTCTGGCTCTGGTATAAGTGCACTGAATTAGCTTTGCTAGTGTAAGTGTAAGTACATTATGCCATGTGTGATCTGGTTCAGGTATTAGTGCACTGAATTAGCTTTGTTAGTGTAGGTGTGAGGACATTATGCTGTGTGTGATCTGGTTCAGGTATTAGTGCACTGAATTAGCTTTGTTAGTGTAGGTGTGAGGACATTATACTGTGTGTGTGCTCTGGTTCTGGTATTAGTTCACTGAATTAGCTTTGTTAGTGTAGGTGTGAGGACATTATACTGTGTGTGTGCTCTGGTTCTGGTATTAGTGCACAGAATTAGCTTTGTTAGTGTAGGTGTGAGGACATTACGCTGTGTGTGTGTTCTGATATTAGTGCACTGAATTAGCTTTGTTAGTGTAGGAGTGAGGACATTATGCTGTGTGCTCTGGTTCTGGTATTAGTGCACTGAATTAGCTTTGTTAGTGTAGGCGTGAGGACATTATGCTGTGTGTGTTCTGGTTCTGGTATTAGTGCACTGAATTAGCTTTGTTAGTGTAGGTGTGAGGACATTATGCTGTGTGTGTTCTGGTATTAGTGCACTGAAGTAGCTTTGTTAGTGTAGGTGTTAGTACATTATGCTGTGTGTGCTCTGGCTCTGGTATTAGTGCACTGAATTAGCTTTGTTAGTGTAGGTGTAAGTACATTATGCTGTGTGTGCTCTGGCTCTGGTATTAGTGCACTGAATTAGCTTTGTTAGTGTAGGTGTGAGGACATTATGCTGTGTGTGTTCTGATATTAGTGCACTGAATTAGCTTTGTTAGTGTAGGTGTGAGGACATTATGCTGTGTGCTCTGGTTCTGGTATTAGTGCACTGAATTAGCTTTGCTAGTGTAGGCGTGAGGACATTATGCAGTGTGTGCTCTAGTTCTGGTATTAGTGCACTGAATTATCTTATTTAGTGTAGGTGTGAGGACATTATGCTGTGTGTGTGCTCTAGTTCTGGTATTAGTGCACTGAATTATCTTATTTAGTGTATGAGTGAGGACATTATGCTGTGTGTGTGTGTGTTCTGGTTCTAGTATTAGTGCACTGAATTAGCTTTGTTATTGTAGGTGTGAGGACAGTATGCTGTGTGTGCTCTGGTTCTGGTATTAGAGCACTGAATTAGCTTTGTTAGTGTAGGTGTGAGGACATTACGCTGTGTGTGTGTGTTCTGATATTAGTGCACTGAATTAGCTTTGTTAGTGTAGGAGTGAGGACATTATGCTGTATGCTCTGGTTCTGGTATTAGTGCACTGAATTAGCTTTGTTAGTGTAGGTGTGAGGACATTATGCTGTGTGTGCTCTGGCTCTGGTATTAGTGCACTGAATTAGCTTTGTTAGTGTAGGTGCGAGGACACTATGCTGTGTGTGTGCTCTGGTTCTGGTATTAGTGCACTGAATTAGCTTTGTTAGTGTAGGTGTGAGTACATTTATGCTGTGTGCACTGAATTAGCTTTGTTAGTGTAGGTGTGAGGACATTATGCTGTGTGTGTTCAGGTAGTAGTGCACTGAATTAGCTTTGCTAGTGTAGGTGTAATTACCTTATGCTGTGTGTTATAGTTAGTTGTAGTAGGTGGCGCAAAACAAGTTGCTATTCCCAATGTGTCTTACTGTAAATATTTGTGATAATATGTGGGCTCAATATATGTTAATGTTTTGATGAGTCCTAATTTTATATTCTCTTTTGGAAAAAAATGGATGTCCAAACTATTTAAGAAATAAATATGATCCTTTATTTGATTATGGTAAATTTACCCAATAGTAGTGATGCTAAAAGTACAGTTAAACAAAAATTATTATAATTCCTTCAAAGTTTAAAAAATGACACCGGTGTCTCTATGTATAAAAATGTACATAATATATAAAAAATAAATTAAATTAAAATAATAACGTTGAAATCTTATAATTTATACAGTTTTGGGTTTATCACAAGTTGTAATTTCTAACAGAATGTTTGTTGATACAATTTTATAGTGGATAAAACAATAGTTGCTGTATAGTTCATATAGGATACTTTGTTTCAAGTTCAGCTATGCAATTGAGATCTTATCTTAGGCAACTATATATCAAATGTAGAGGTATGTTGGTGCGATTTTTATCACACTATAATATAAGTATACAAATTAGTACCTTGAAGTGTATCTGTTTGATATCAGTTTTGTGAGATAATTGCGGTTAAATAAACGCTGCTATGCCAGTGTTTTGATTAAGTTTCAAGATCAAGCTGGTGGCAGTTCTATATGAGCTGCTGGCGGTTAAATAAATGCCGCTTTGGTTTCCTCTTATTAGGTGGGCTTATCTGTTTGCTGCGAGAAAATTCACTTTTATATAAGTGTTTGGGTAGTTGTCGTGGCCGCTCAGTTACCTTATCCTTTGTCGGTCAGTGACCAATCGCGCTCTTAAGGGTTTCTTGGTGGGATCTTCGTTGCGGTTAAGTGCTAACCGTTTGCTGATGTTTTTAAAGTATCTCCGGTTTTTCTATTCTGTGGCTTGTCTGTCGGTCAGTGACCGATCACGATGGTATGGTTGTTGGATAACCTCCTGATGTGGAATTTTTGCGTGCCTTTCCGGTCTGTTGTTCCCAGGTTTCTTAGATGTCGGTCAGTGACCGATCTGGGTGCTGAAATGTGGTTGTTGGGATAAGTAGAAAGTTTGTAGGATAAGTAGAAAAAGGATTTCTAGTTATCAATGTGATCTTTGCGGTTAAATATATGCCGCTCAGTGGGAACTTGAATATTTCAACTGGGTATAGCTGGTATTCACTTTGTCTTCTCAAATCCTGTGCAGGTGTGCTCTGGTATCAACGCGTTTCGGCTGGACAGCCTTTTTCAAGACTGTGTGTGTTCTGGTATTAGTGCACTGAATTAGCTTTGTTAGTGTAGGTGTGAGGACATTATGCTGTGTGTGCTCTGGCTCTGGTAGTGCACTGAATTAGCTTTGTTAGTGTAGGTGTGAGGACATTTATGCGGTGTGTGTGTTCTGATATTAGTGCACTGAATTAGCTTTGTTAGTGTAGGAGTGAGGACATTATGCTGTGTGTGCTCTGGTTCTGGTATTAGTGCACTGAATTAGTTTTGTTAGTGTAGGAGTGAGGACATTATGCTGTGTGCTCTGGTTCTGGTATTAGTGCACTGAATTAGCTTTGTTAGTGTAGGTGTGAAGACATTTATGCTGTGTGTGTGTTCTGATATTAGTGCACTGAATTAGCTTTGTTAGTGTAGGAGTGAGGACATTATGCTGTGTGTGTGCTCTGGTTCTGGTATTAGTGCACTGAATTAGCTTTGTTAGTGTAGGAGTTAGGACATTATGCTGTGTGTGTGCTCTGGTTCTGGTATTAGTGCACTGAATTAGCTTTGTTAGTGTAGGAGTGAGGACATTATGCTGTGTGTGCTCTGGTTCTGGTATTAGTGCACTGAATTAGCTTTGTTAGTGTAGGTGTGAGTACATTTATGCTGTGTGCACTGAATTAGCTTTGTTAGTGTAGGTGTGAGGACATTATGCTGTGTGTGTTCAGGTAGTAGTGCACTGAATTAGCTTTGCTAGTGTAGGTGTAATTACCTTATGCTGTGTGTTATAGTTAGTTGTAGTAGGTGGCGCAAAACAAGTTGCTATTCCCAATGTGTCTTACTGTAAATATTTGTGATAATATGTGGGCTCAATATATGTTAATGTTTTGATGAGTCCTAATTTTATATTCTCTTTTGGAAAAAAATGGATGTCCAAACTATTTAAGAAATAAATATGATCCTTTATTTGATTATGGTAAATTTACCCAATAGTAGTGATGCTAAAAGTACAGTTAAACAAAAATTATTATAATTCCTTCAAAGTTTAAAAAATGACACCGGTGTCTCTATGTATAAAAATGTACATAATATATAAAAAATAAATTAAATTAAAATAATAACGTTGAAATCTTATAATTTATACAGTTTTGGGTTTATCACAAGTTGTAATTTCTAACAGAATGTTTGTTGATACAATTTTATAGTGGATAAAACAATAGTTGCTGTATAGTTCATATAGGATACTTTGTTTCAAGTTCAGCTATGCAATTGAGATCTTATCTTAGGCAACTATATATCAAATGTAGAGGTATGTTGGTGCGATTTTTATCACACTATAATATAAGTATACAAATTAGTACCTTGAAGTGTATCTGTTTGATATCAGTTTTGTGAGATAATTGCGGTTAAATAAACGCTGCTATGCCAGTGTTTTGATTAAGTTTCAAGATCAAGCTGGTGGCAGTTCTATATGAGCTGCTGGCGGTTAAATAAATGCCGCTTTGGTTTCCTCTTATTAGGTGGGCTTATCTGTTTGCTGCGAGAAAATTCACTTTTATATAAGTGTTTGGGTAGTTGTCGTGGCCGCTCAGTTACCTTATCCTTTGTCGGTCAGTGACCAATCGCGCTCTTAAGGGTTTCTTGGTGGGATCTTCGTTGCGGTTAAGTGCTAACCGTTTGCTGATGTTTTTAAAGTATCTCCGGTTTTTCTATTCTGTGGCTTGTCTGTCGGTCAGTGACCGATCACGATGGTATGGTTGTTGGATAACCTCCTGATGTGGAATTTTTGCGTGCCTTTCCGGTCTGTTGTTCCCAGGTTTCTTAGATGTCGGTCAGTGACCGATCTGGGTGCTGAAATGTGGTTGTTGGGATAAGTAGAAAGTTTGTAGGATAAGTAGAAAAAGGATTTCTAGTTATCAATGTGATCTTTGCGGTTAAATATATGCCGCTCAGTGGGAACTTGAATATTTCAACTGGGTATAGCTGGTATTCACTTTGTCTTCTCAAATCCTGTGCAGGTGTGCTCTGGTATCAACGCGTTTCGGCTGGACAGCCTTTTTCAAGACTGTGTGTGTTCTGGTATTAGTGCACTGAATTAGCATTGTTAGTGTAGGTGTGAGGACATTATGCTGTGTGTGCTCTGGCTCTGGTAGTGCACAGAATTAGCTTTGTTAGTGTAGGTGTGAGGACATTTATGCGGTGTGTGTGTTCTGATATTAGTGCACTGAATTAGCTTTGTTAGTGTAGGAGTGAGGACATTATGCTGTGTGTGCTCTGGTTCTGGTATTAGTGCACTGAATTAGTTTTGTTAGTGTAGGAGTGAGGACATTATGCTGTGTGCTCTGGTTCTGGTATTAGTGCACTGAATTAGCTTTGTTAGTGTAGGTGTGAAGACATTTATGCTGTGTGTGTGTTCTGATATTAGTGCACTGAATTAGCTTTGTTAGTGTAGGAGTGAGGACATTATGCTGTGTGTGTGCTCTGGTTCTGGTATTAGTGCACTGAATTAGCTTTGTTAGTGTAGGAGTTAGGACATTATGCTGTGTGTGTGCTCTGGTTCTGGTATTAGTGCACTGAATTAGCTTTGTTAGTGTAGGAGTGAGGACATTATGCTGTGTGTGCTCTGGTTCTGGTATTAGTGCACTGAATTAGCTTTGTTAGTGTAGGAGTGAGGACATTATGCTGTGTGCACTGAATTAGCTTTGTTAGTGTAGGTGTGAGGACATTATGCTGTGTGTGCTCTGGTTCTGGTATTAGTGCACTGAGTTAGCTTTGTTAGTGTAGGTGTGAGGACATTATGCTGTGTGTGTTCTGGTTCTGGTATTAGTGCACTGAATTAGCTTTGTTAGTGTAGGTGTAATTACCTTATGCTGTGTGTGTTCTGGTTCTGGTATTAGTGCACTGAATTAGCTTTGTTAATGTAGGTGTAATTACCTTATGCTGTGTGTGTTCTGGTTCTGGTATTAGTGCACTGAATTAGCTTTGTTAGTGTAGGTGTAAGTACATTATGCTGTGTGTGTTCTGGTTCTGGTATTAGTGCACTGAATTAGCTTTGTTAGTGTAGGTGTAAGTACATTATGCTGTGTGTGTTCTGGTTCTGGTATTAGTGCACTGAATTAGCTTTTTTAGTGTAGGTGTGAGGACATTATGCTGTGTGCACTGAATTAGCTTTGTTAGTGTAGGTGTGAGGACATTATGCTGTGTGTGTTCTGGTTCTGGTATTAGTGCACTGAATTAGCTTTTTTTAGTGTAGGTGTGAGGACATTATGCTGTGTGTGCAGGCAACTAAAATACATCAATCGAAAGTGCAGAAGTTGGGTTTTAAGTGGTTAAGACTGTTGAATAGAATAAATACAAAATCACGTGGGAGCGTTTGCTAATAAAAAAGAATGCCACTGATAGGGTCTTTTCCGAAAACAAATTTTAGTGTAAAATTTGCAATGTGAATAGGTTTTCAGATAGGTGGTATTGCCTTAAACCTGCAACTATACGTGTCTAGAACTCTTGCAGATTAAGGAGAAGGGGGTTAAATGATGGTAGCAATAGGTAGTATAAGTTAGTACAATATTGCATAATCGTGATTGTGCTAATTTGCGCACGAATTACAAGTTGAAAGTAAACATGTACTTCCGAGCGCAATCAAAATCAGACCTTACATAAAGAGACAGGGTAAAAATAAATGTGCACCAAATACAACATAAATGCACTAAAATAAACAAATACACTATATCATTTTTTTATGAGGGTTAAAAGATATATGGTATATGACAAGGTGTTTGAATGGAAAGGGTTATATTGTATATATATATATATATATATATATATATATATATATATATATATATATATATATATATATATATATATATATATATATATGTGTGTATATAATGTATGTGTGTATATATATATATATATATATAGGTATTTATATATGTATTTACACACATATATGCACATATATACACTTGTATATACATATATACACATTTATAAACTTTAGAATAAAAGGAGGTTTGTGGATTGGCGCAAAATCACCAAATCACAAACACACGCAAATCACAATGATTATAGTATGTCAATAATTAGGTGATGATATATCGCAGGTGGTATCAGATAGAGCGGAAGCAATTACTGTTGGCTCTAAAACTATTAGATCCCTCCAATATTACGAACAGTCTTAGTCGAAAATAGTGGTAGTCAAATATATGCAGATACACATTAATAATTTACAAATAACTTCATAGATAAAATATAAGTTGATAAAATTAGAATGATAAGATTTGTGTGAAATCCCAGCAGATATAGGGTAATATAAATTGGAAAGTCCACAGTCAATTCATGAAGTGAGGAATATAGGAGGCAAGAATCCTGGTCCCTTTCGGGTATCTACACTCTTCTACCTCAATCAATATGAAGTAAGGGCCGCACAGTGTAGGAGTGGTCTGCTCTCAGACACCAGGTGTATCTGGTCTCCTTGCGATCTCATCAAACTTTGAGATGTGGTCCCAGTTTACATGAAACACAAAACAGGAGAGAGATAGTGCAACACAGTTTTATTTGTATAAAAACATAAAAGATCACCCACAAGTAGTATGCTCATATTTAAAAACCTCAATACATATGAGGTAATTTCAAAGCAATTCCTTAACACAGGCAGAAGATCTATCTCTCAAGCTGAATCACCAACAGGACATAAAAGTTCAAGAGTGTGGCGTTTTTCAGAAATAATCCTTACGCGTTTCAAAGGTTAGTGCTGTATGCTCCTTCTTCATCAGAGGATAAATTACTGGAGAATTCCAAGTAGAACACATTTAAATACCAGGGCTGCGGCACGCCCCTCAAATCTGACAATTTAATTTGTTAAATCTATCCCCACATGACACAAACATCCTAGTGTGTTATAAACATATCAGGTGTATCACAGTTTCATTAATTAGTAGTCTTTCCTTAACCCAATGCAGTTTAATTATTAAACACCTTTGAATCTGGAAGTTGCCAAACAAGAGACCAGATCAAATTTATGTGTAAATATTGACACAAACATGATTAGTTAAATAAACATAATACACTTTTTCATTAACCACAAGAGTGTGGATAGATTTTTATTTTTATTACAATTATCCCAGACAAATTCACGCCACGTCCAATAGTATACCCAAGGGGTATAATGCTGTTATATTGTAATTCACAGATATCGCAAAATTGGCCAGGTTCACATAGTTATCCCCCTAAACGTAAGCTGTTATATATTGAACATAAATCATTATACTGAACAAACTTTAGCAAATACGTGGATCAGTAACACACGCACGCTGCAAACCTAGACTCACAGCCACAGAAGATTCGCCCTCTACCCATTTGATCCCTATAATTGTTTTGTTGTACTCCGCCTTTGTTTATAGCGCTGCGGTATCTGTTGGCGCTCTACAAATAACTGATAATAATAATAATTTGCTGCGTATGGAGTTTGATCTCCACAGATTTTCAAACAACTGCGCTACATGGATCTTAGCGTTTAGCTGATCCACTAAAGCAACACACTACTGGTCTCCGCTTTTGGCAACAATAGTTAAGTCAACTAGCGATATAATTGGCTAGAGTAAGTTCACACCCTGCCCAGTTCCAGCTTATAGACAAAAACCACGTAGTATAGACAAATGTATTAATACGGCAAATTACCAGGTATAGGTGTCAAGTATTTCAACAACCCAATGCCTTACACAAATTTGTGTTAACTTTATGGTATAGGTTAACCTTATGGTATAGGTCTTTGCAAGAACATATTACCTATTATGAGTATCCCACCTATATGAATGCCACACATATTTGGAATCCAGCATCATTCATGCATGCAATTCACCTAATTTTGATCTGGTGGACATTACAACAGTGGTCATTATTATTTTCAGTTGTCTACCTATAAGACAATTTTGAGACCCCAACAGGGTTTTTCATTGTGATAGGGTCTATATATTGATAGAGCCCTATTTTAGTAGGCATGTGCATATTTTAAAGTTATTTGCATACCCTTACGGCCAGATTACAAGTTTTGTCGGTAAAGACTTGCGTTTCTAATGAGCCTTTTTTTTTTCCAGCGCTCACTTAAGACAACGCTGGTATTACAAGTTTTCTGAATGGCTGAGTTAGCCTCAGAAAAGTGAGCGTGGAGCAAATTTAGCTCCACTTCTCACTGTAATACCAGCGTTGCTTGCGGTAGCAGTGAGCTGGCTAAACGTGCTCGTGCACGATTTCCCCATAGGAAACAATAGGGCTGAGCTGGCTGTGAAAAAACCTAGCACCTGCCAAAAAGCAGCGTCCAGCTTCTAACGCAGCCCCATTGTTTCCTATGGGGAAATTAATTTTATGTCTGCACCTAACACCCTAACATGAACCCCGAGTCTAAACACCCCTAATATTACACTTATTAACCCCTAATCCACCGCTCCCGACATCGTCGCCACCTACATTATATTATTAACCCCTAATCTGCCGCTCCGGACACCGCCGCCACCTACATTATACCTAGCTATGAACCCCTAATCTGCTGCCCCCAACATCGCTGAACCCTACATTATATTTATTAGCCCCTAATCTGCCGCCCCCAACATCGCCGCAACCTAACTACACTTATTAACCCCTAATCTGCCGACCGGACATCGCCGCCACTTTAATAAATGTATTAACCCCTAAACCGCCGCCCTCCCGCTTCACAAAAACTAGTTCATTTTTATTAACCTCTAATCTGCCTGTCCTAACATCGCCGACACCTACTTACATTTATTAACCCCTAATCTGCCACCCCCAACGTCGCTGCTACTATAATAAAGTTATTAACCCCTAAACCTAAGTCTAATCCTAACACCCCCCTAATTTAAATATTATTTAAATACATCTAAATAAAATAACTACAATTAAATAAATTATTCCTATTTAAACTAAATATTTACCTGTAAAATAAACCATAAGATAGCTACAATATAACTAATAGTTACATATTATCTAGCTTAGGGTTTATATTTATTTTACTGGCAACTTTGTATTTATTTTAACTAGGTAGAATATTTATTAAATAGTTATTAACTATTTAATAACTACCTAGTTAAAATAAGTACAAATTCACCTGTAAAATAAATCCTAACCTAAGTTACAATTACACCTAACACTACACTATCATTAAAGGATTACTTTCTGTTATAATTTTTAAGCTAAACAACTAACATATTAAAGTTAATAAACATTAATTAAAATCTACTAACCTATATTTTCTCCAAAACGAAGTTTCATAACGTTCTAAAAGTTATATCTTTTATTCGCCTATGATGTCACGTTATCCTGCCCACTATTTTCAGCACTGCGTGTTCAAAATACTTAAACCAATAACTTTGTGTTTAAAGCGCCATTTTGAAACCTAGGTATTGTAAACGGATTGGTACAGAGCAAAGGATACCCACGGAGTGGGTTTGGAAAACAATTAAATTTGCAGACAAGATTTCTGACATACGGTAGAGATATCTTAATGAAATGCTATTGATAAAAAGCGTATTTGGGGTAGTTGGTTAGTAACAGGCATAGAAAATATTTACTTACAGTGGCCCTTTAAATAAATTACCTAAACTACCTAAAATGAATTACAATTAAATACAATAAACTAAATTACAAAAACAAACAAACACTAAATTACGAAAAAAAATAAACACTAAATTACAGAAAATAAAAAAAATTACAAGAAGTTTAAACTAATTACACCTAATCTAATCCCCCTAATAAAATAAAAAAGCCCCCCAAAATAATAAAATTCCCTACCCTATACTAAATTACAAATAGCCCTTAAAGGGCCTTTTGCGGGGCATTGCCCCAAAGTAATCAGCTCCTTTACCAGCCCTTAAAAGGGCTTTTTGCGGGGCATTGCCCCAAAGTAATTAGCTCTTTTACCTGTAAAAAAAAGAAATACAATACCCCCCCCAACATTTCAACCCACCACCCACACACCCCAACTCTAAAACCCACCCAATCCCCCCTTAAAAAAACCTAACACTACCCCATTGAAGATCACTCTACCTTGAGCCGTCTTCACCCAGCCGGGCAAAAAATTACAAGAAGTTTAAACTAATTACACCTAATTTAATCCCCCTAATAAAATAAAAAGCCCCCCCAAAAAAATAATAAAATTCCCTACCCTACACTAAATTACAAATAGCCCTTAAAAGGGCCTTTTGTGGGGCATTGCCCCAAAGTAATCAGCTCTTTTACCAGCCCTTAAAAGGGTTTTTGCGGGGCATTGCCCCAAAGTAATCAGCTCTTTTACCTGTAAAAAAAAGAAAAACAATAACCCCCCCCCCAACATTAAAACCCACCACCCACACACCCGTACTCTAACACCCACTCGATCCCCCCTTAAAAAAACCTAACACAACCCCATTGAAGATCACCCTACCTTGAGCCGTCTTCACCCAGCCGGGCACCACTGGTCATCCGATGGGGCAGAAGAGGACATCCGGACCGGCAGAAGTCTTCATCCTATCTGGGCAGAAGAGGACATCCGGACCGGTAGACATCTTCATCCAAGCGGCATCTTCTATCTTCATCCATCCGACGAGGAACCGCTCCATCTTGAAGACCTCCGGTGCGGAACATCCTTCTAGGCTGGCGGACTAACGACGAATGACGGTTCCTTTAAATGACGTCATCCAAGATGGCGTCCCTCGAGTTCCGATTGGCTGATAGGATTCTATCAGCCAATCGGAATTAAGGTAGGAAAAATCCGATTGGTTGATTTAATCAGCCAATCGGATTGAAGTTCAATCCGATAGGCTGATTGGATCAGCCAATAGAATGTGAGGTCAATTCTATTGGCTGATCCAATCAGCCAATCGGATTGAACTTCAATCCGATTGGCTGATTAAATCAACCAATCGAATTTTTCCTACCTTAATTCCGATTGGCTGATAGAATCCTATCAGCCAATCGGAATTCGAGGGACGCCATCTTGGATGACCTCATTTAAAGGAATATTCATTTGTCGTTAGTCCGTCGGCCTAGAAGGATGTTCCGTGCCGGAGGTCTTCAAGATCTTCAAGGTCTTCAAGATGCCACTTGGATGAAGATGTCTACCGGTCCGGATGTCCTCTTCTGCCCGGATAGGATGAAGACTTCTGCCGGTCCGGATGTCCTCTTCTGCCCCATCGGATGACCAGTGGTGCCCGGCTGGGTGAAGACGGCTCAAGGTAGGGTGATCTTCAATGGGGTTGTGTTAGGTTTTTTTAAGGGGGGATCGAGTGGGTGTTAGAGTACGGGTGTGGGGGTGGTGGGTTTTAATGTTGGGGTGGGTTATTGTTTTTCTTTTATTTACAGGTAAAAGAGCTGATTACTTTGGGGCAATGCCCCGCAAAAACCCTTTTAAGGGCTGGTAAAAGAGCTGATTACTTTGGGGCAATGCCCCACAAAAGGCCCATTTAAGGGCTATTTGTAATTTAGTGTAGGGTAGGGAATTTTATTATTTTTTTGGGGGGGCTTTTTATTTTATTAGGGGGATTAAATTAGGTGTAATAAGTTTAAACTTCTGGTATTTTTTTTTATTTTCTGTAATTTTGTGTTTATTTTTTTTCGTCATTTAGTGTTTGTTTTTTTCGTAATTTAGTTTATTGTATTTAATTGTAATTAACTGTAGGTAGTTTAGGTAATTTATTTAATGATAGTGTAGTGTTAGGTGTAATTGTAACTTAGGTTTGGATTTATTTTACAGGCAATTTTGTATTTATTTTAGCTAGGTAGGTATTAAATAGTTAATACCTATTTAATAACTATTCTACCTAGTTAAAATAAATACAAAGTTGCCAGTAAAATAAAAATAAATCATAAGATAGCTACAATGTAATTATTAGTTATATTGTAGCTATTTTATGGTTTATTTTATAGGTAAGTTTTTAGTTTTAAATAGGAATAATTTATTTAATTGTAGTTATTTTATTTAGATGTATTTAAATTATATTTAAATTAGGGGGATGTTAGGGTTAGGGTTAGACTTAGGTTTAGGGGTTAATAACTTTATTATAGTAGCGGCGATGTTGGGGGTGGCAGATTAGGGGTTAATAAATGTAAGTAGGTGTCGGCGATGGCAGGCAGATTAGGGGTTAATAAAAATTAACTAGTGTTTGCGATGCGGGAGTGCAGCGGTTTAGGGGTTAATACATTTATTAAAGTAGCGGCAATGTCCGGTCGGCAGATTAGGGGTTAATAAGTGTAGTTAGGTTGCGGCGACGTTGGGGGCAGCAGATAAGGGGTTAAAAAATATAATGTAGGTTTCGGCGATGTTAGGGGCAGCAGATTAGGGGTTCATAAGTATAATGTAGGTGGCGGCGATGTCCGGTTGGCAGATTAGGGGTTAAAAATATTTATTATAGTGTTTGCAATGTGGGGGGGGGCTCGGTTTAGGGGTTAATAGGTAGTTTATGGGTGTTAGTGTACTTTTTAGCACTTTAGTTAAGAGCTTTATGTTCCGGCGTTATCCCATAAAACTCTTAACTACTGACTTTTATATGCGGTAGGAGTCTGGACAGGAGACGGTCTACCGCTCACTTCTTCCAAGACTCGTAATAACAGCGTTAGGCAAATCCCATAGAAAAGATAGGATACGCAATTGACGTTAGGGGATTTGCGGTAGCCTCGAGTCGCGGAAGAAAAGTGAGCGGTGAGCCTCTACCTGCCAAACTTGTAATACCAGCGTTAGAAAAAAAGCAGCTTTGGGACCTCTCAACGCTGCTTTTTAAGGCTAACGCAAAACTCGTAATCTGGCAGTTAGTTTTTAACCACAATAGTAAAAGTTATGTTTTATATTTCTTCTTTCCTTAAATATTAAAATATTTTTTCATAACGTTCATGAGTGCTACATTTTTACTCTTTCATCAGTTCTTTACTGATTTGTTATTAAAAACCACATAGTGGTCACATGGTATCTGATTCACTTCATTGGTTTAATCTTTTACGCCTAGATTTAGAGTTCTGCGGCCAAAGGGGTGCGTTAGCTACGCTGGCTTTTTTCTGGCCGCACCTTTTAAATACCGCTGGTATTTAGACTTCACAGAATGGCTGCGTTAGGCTCCAAAAAAGGAGCGTATAGCATATTTACTGCCACTGCAACTCTCAATACCAGCGTTGCTTACGGACGCGGCCAGCTTCAAAAATGTGCTTGTGCACGATTCCCCCATAGAAAACAATGGGGCTGTTTGAGCTGAAAAAAAACCTAACACCTGCAAAAAAGCCGCGTTCAGCTCCTAACGCAGCCCCATTGTTTGCTATGGGGAAACACTTCCTACGTCTGCACCTAACACTCTAACATGTACCCCGAGTCTAAACACCCCTAACCTTACACTTATTAACCCCTATTCTGCCGCCCCCTGCATATTTTTTTTAACCCCTAATCTGCCGCTCCGTAAACCGCCGCTACTTACATTATCCCTATGTACCCTAATCTGCTGCCCCTAACACCGCCGACCCCTATATTATATTTATTAACCCCTAATCTGCCCCCCACAATGTCGCCTCCACCTGCCTACACTTATTAACCCCTAATCTGCCGAGCGGACCGCACCGCTATTATAATAAAGTTATTAACCCCTAATCCGCCTCACTCCCGCCTCAATAACCCTATAATAAATAGTATTAACCCCTAATCTGCCCTCCCTAACAGCGCCGACACCTAACTTCAAACATTAACCCCTAATCTGCTGACTGGAGCTCACCGCTATTCTAATAAATGTATTAACCCCTAAAGCTAAGTCTAACCCTAACACTAACACCCCCCTAAGTTAAATATAATTTAAATCTAACGAAATAAATTAACTCTTATTAAATAAATTATTCCTATTTAAAGCTAAATACTTACCTGTAAAATAAGTCCTAATATAGCTACAATATAAATTATAATTATATTGTAGCTATTTTAGGATTTATATTTATTTTACAGGTAACTTTGTATTTATTTTAACCAGGTACAATAGCTATTAAATAGTTAAGAACTATTTAATAGCTAAAATAGTTAAAATAATTACAAATTTACCTGTAAAATAAATCCTAACCTAAGTTACAATTAAACCTAACACTACACTATCAATAAATAAATTAAATAAAATACCTACAATTACCTACAATTAAACCTAACACTACACTATCAATAAATGAATTAAATACAATACCTAAAAATAACTACAATTAAATAAACTAACTAAAGTACAAAAAATAAAAAAGAACTAAGTTACAAAAAAATAAAAAAATATTTACAAACATCAGAAAAATATTACAACAATTTTAAACTAATTACACCTACTCTAAGCCCCCTAATAAAATAACAAAGACCCCCAAAATAAAAAAATGCCCTACCCTATTCTAAATTAAAAAAGTTCAAAGCTCTTTTACCTTACCAGCCCTGAACAGGGCCCTTTGCGGGGCATGCCCCAAAGAATTCAGCTCTTTTGCCTGCAAAAAAAACACATACAATACCCCCCCCCAACATTACAACCCACCACCCACATACCCCTAATCTAACCCAAACCCCCCTTAAATAAACCTAACACTAAGCCCCTGAAGATCTTTATACCTTATCTTCACCATACCAGGTTCACCGATAGATCCAGAAGAGCTCCTCCGATGTCTTGATCCAAGCCCAAGCGGGGGGCTGAAGATGTCCATGATCCGGCTGAAGTCTTCATCCAAGCGGGAGCTGAAGAGGTCCATGATCCGGCTGAAGTCTTCTATCAACGGCATCTTCAATCTTCTTTCTTCCGGATCCATGTTCATCCCGCCGTCGCGGAACATCCATCTTCACCGACGACTTCCCGACGAATGACGGTTCCTTTAAGGGACGTCATCCAAGATGGCGTCCCTCGAATTCCGATTGGCTGATAGGATTCTATCAGCCAATCGGAATTAAGGTAGGAAAATTCTGATTGGCTGATGGAATCAGCCAATCAGAATCAAGTTCAATCCGATTGGCTGATTCAATCAGCCAATCAGATTGAGCTCACATTCTATTGGCTGTTCCGATCAGCCAATAGAATGCGAGCTCAATCTGATTGGCTGATCGGATCAGCCAATCGGATTGAACTTGATTCTGATTGGCTGATTCCATCAGCCAATCAGAATTTTCCTACCTTAATTCCGATTGGCTGATAGAATCCTATCAGCCAATCGGAATTCGAGGGACGCCATCTTGGATGACGTCCCTTAAAGGAACCGTCATTCGTCGGGAAGTCGTCAGTGAAGATGGATGTTCCGCGTCGGCGGGATGAACATGGACCCGGAGAAAGAAGATTGAAGATGCAGTTGATAGAAGACTTCAGCCGGATCATGGACCTCTTCAGCTCCCGCTTGGATGAAGACTTCACCCGGATCATGGACCTCTTCAGCTCCCGCTTGGATGAAGACTTCAGCCAGATCATGGACCTCTTCAGCTCCCACTTGGATGAAGACTTCAGCCGAATCATGGACATCTTCAGCCCCCCGCTTGGGCTTGGATCAAGACATCGGAGGAGCTCTTCTGGATCGATCGGTGAACCTGGTATGGTGAAGATAAGGTAGGAAGATCTTCAGGGGCTTAGTGTTAGGTTTATTTAAGGGGGGTTTGGGTTAGATTAGGGGTATGTGGGTGGTGGGTTGTAGTGTTGGGGGGGGTATTGTATGTGTTTTTTTTACAGGCAAAAGAGCTGAATTCTTTGGGGCATGCCCCGCAAAGGGCCCTGTTCAGGGCTGGTAAGGTAAAAGAGCTTTGAACTTTTGTAATTTAGAATAGGGTAGGGCATTTTCTTTTATTTTGGGGGTCTTTGTGATTTTATTAGGGGGCTTAGAGTAGGTGTAATTAGTTTAAAATTGTTGTAATATTTTTCTTATGTTTGTAAATATTTTTTTATTTTTTGTAACTTAGTTCTTTTTTATTTTTTGTAGTTTAGTTAGTTTATTTCATTGTATTTATTTGTAGATATTGTATTTAATTAATTTATTGATAGTGTAGTGTTAGGTTTAATTGTAGGTAATTGTAGGTATTTTATTTAATTAATTTATTGATAGTGTAGTGTTAGGTTTAATTGTAAGTTAGGTTAGGATTTATTTTACAGGTAATTTTGTAATTATTTTAACTATTTAATAGCTATTGTACCTGGTTAAAATAAATACAAAGTTACCTGTAAAATAAATATAAATCCTAAAATAGCTATAATATGATTATAATTTATATTGTAGCTATATTAGGGTTTATTTTACAGGTAAGTATTTAGCTTTAAATAGGAATAATTTATTTAATAAGAGTTAATTTATTTCGTTAGATTTAAATTATATTTAACTTAGGGGGGTGTTAGGGTTAGACTTAGCTTTAGGGGTTAATCCATTTATTACAGTAGCGGCGAGATTCGGTCGGCAGATTAGGGGTTAATAATTTAAGTTAGGTGTCGGCGATGTTAGGGAGGGCAGATTAGGGGTTAATACTATTTATTGTAGGGTTATTGAGGCGGGAGTGAGGCGGATTAGGGGTTAATAACTTTATTATAGTAGCGGTGAGATCCGCTCGGCAGATTAGGGGTTAATAAGTGTAGGCAGGTGGAGGCGACGTTGAGGGGGGCAGATTAGGGGCTAATAAATATAATATAGGGGTCGGCGGTGTTAGGGGCAGCAGATTAGGGGTACATAAGGATAACGTAAGTAGCGGCGCTTTGCGGTCGGCAGATTAGGCGTTAATTATTGTAGGTAGCTGGCGGCGACGTTGTGGGGGGCAGGTTAGGGGTTGATAAATATAATATAGGGTCGGCGGTGTTAGGGCCAGCAGATTAGGGGTACATAAGTATAACGTAGGTGGCGGTCGGCAGATTAGGGGTTAAAAAAATGTAATCGAGTGGCGGCGATGTGGGGGGACCTCGGTTTAGGGGTACATAGGTAGTTTATGGGTGTTAGTGTACTTTAAAGCACAGTAGTTAAGAGCTTTATAAACCGGCGTTAGCACAGAAAGCTCTTAACTACTGACTTTTTTCTGCGGCTGGAGTTTTGTCGTTAGATTTCTAACGCTCACTTCAGCCACGACTCTAAATACCGGAGTTAGAAAGATCCCATTGAAAAGATAGGATACGCAATTGACGTAAGGGGATCTGCGGTATGGAAAAGTCGTGGGTGAAAAGTGAGCGTTAGACCCTTTAATGACTGACTCCAAATACCAGAGGGCGATAAAAACCAGCGTTAGGAGCCTCTAACGCTGGTTTTGACGGCTACCGCCCAACTCTAAATCTAGGCCTTAGTGAATCAGATACGAGTTGTATTAGCGTGTTATACTCAGTGTATAGTTATTGAGAGAGTCTGATGCTGCAAACTTTGATCCTAATTCATATTTAGAGATTACTGGCAGCAACATAAGTGAGGCGCAATTAATAGCAATAAACAATCGTCACGCTATTGTATTGAGTTCATCCATATACACATTAGTACTAGATACACAGGACATATGCAAGTTTATCTAACTTGTAGAATCAAACTCTATTATCAGTAGGTCTCGTTAAAAAGGTTACCATAAGCAATGGTTGTAACCATTACTAACATGCTATACAAATATACGTGTTAAGAATATAATTATTCCTTACACACATACACAAAATGGTCACTGTGAGTCTAATTTTTCAAATTAGATCTAAGATATAAAAACATATAATAAAATACTAGCTCCAATAATCACTATATATTCTGTCTACCCTTAGTCCAATGCTTAAAATCATACCAAAACAAACCAAAGACAAAATGCATCATAAATGGAAGTGAAAAGGAAATTAGATTATCAGTGAATGATTTATTAATCGGCAAATAGTTAATTAAATGACCCATAGTAGGTTTATTAAAATTAGATACTAGTAGATTGAATATCTCAGTATCACCTAGAGGTAGCATAATGTGTGCAGCTAATTCTAGATTACTCTATCAAAAAGCCTATGATATAAATAAAGCCCTCAAAATGAGGAGGACCTAAATTATAAAAAAAAAGCAGCTAAGTCTATGTCTTTATTCAGTCCTGAGGGGACTAGGGTTTGTAGGGTGTAGATCCAGAAAGTTTCTTGTTTCCTGGGTTGCAGCTCCCTGTGCCCCACCCCTCTTGTTATTAGTTATCAACTCTAGGACTGTTCCCTTTAAGCATGAGGGATTTGTATTGTGTTCTATTCTATAATGGGCCGAGAGGTTATGACCTTTTCCCCCTTTTTCTATATCCGTATATGCTCAGCCAGTCTCTTCTTATACAGTATATATAAACTTTAGAGCCCTTTCCACTAACATACCTTAAAACATAAAAAATATATTTTTATTCAATTTAAATATTTAATATGTGTTTTACTGTGTATTTACTGTAAATATTTTACATTCCAGTGTTCTTCACATAGTCTAAAATGTTCTTTGTATTTAATATATATATATATATATATATATCTGTATATATTCATATAGGTATAGATATATATTTTACAAAGTGCACAAGTGATAAGTGTTAGGGTTGTTTCATCAGAGCTCCCCAAGTTTATGGGGAGAAGAAGTTAACTTGGTCGCGATATTCGAAGTCCTGAAGTTAGCACTCGTTGCGTTTTGCTTGCACACAAACTATTTACTTGCAACTTGTGATATGTACACTAACCTGCACACGTTAAAAATGACCTCTGGCGGTGTTTGCATGTGAGCAAAAGCACTAAATAACGTGTCACACTTGAATCTGGCCCAGCATTTGTTATTTGCTGCTTCTTCACTCAGTATCACAGTAACAGTGCTGTTCAGGGAGCGGCTACTCCAGCTGGTGTGAATAATGAAAAGTCAGATGCAGCCTCATTCTAGGTTGTTATAGAAGCTTGAATATCTCCATATAACACACAGCAATAAGAGAGCACCACATGAAACCACGCAGGGCAGGAGAGTCTGTAACATCACCCATGTATTAACGCTCATATTCCTCTCCCCAGCCTACTAGAAGGTACTTGAACTAAGATTATATTTGGAGTTAGCCATTGTTGCTCAAAAAGATGATCATAGAGATTCACTCAGAATGGAGTCAGAGTTGCCCAGTAGTGATTTATTCTGGGGAACAAATTCATTTAACATGAGTGATATCTCCACACTTCATGGAATCAGCTCAGTAGGATATGAAATGTATGAAAGTGAATAGCCGCATTGGAGACCCTCTCATTCCCAGGCCCCTGAGGGAGCCTCTGATAGTGGCTGGATGTATAGAAATGCCTGACTAGGAACACAATAGGTTGTAGAAACCAGGATATGGTTTGCTGTTGTGTTACCCACAGTAGCCAGATATTGTGGTTTTCTGAACGCTACATGCAAAGGAAAGGAGAAGCACAAGCATCCGTTGCAGATTTCATAATAATTTCCATAATAAGTAGGGAACTCTGTAATTATAGGTGTGTCCTGTCTGACTTATGTAACCCGGGAAGCTCTTATAAACTAGATTAGATCACAAGCTAAATTTGTACTGGGTGATGTAGGTTACAACAAACATTTAGGGCACTAAACAGAATGTATCCAAATTTATATTTTGACTCACTTGTAAAATCTGCAGTTATTGTGTGTGAAGTGTTCCTCTGTACTGAGCATTAGCTCTTTATTATTCTTACATGCCTATTACTGCTTGTGTGGAAAGGTTTAAGGCCACTAATTATCCTAAGTAAGAAAATACTCACTGTACATCATTTGCAGGCCTCTCACTGTCAGAACATTGTTAGATGTGTGGGCTGGTGCCCGAGCTGGCAAATCACTAGGGAGAAATCCCAAAGAAGGGGCAGAGAAGGAAGCATATTACTCTTGGGGAGCAGATCTGAATGGCACGTAAGAAAAAGTACAAGAGGCTACTCCCTGGTGGTAACCAGGGTATAGAACAAGCCATTGAGCTGTTGATCGTGCCTGGCTGACTGCTTCTCTTTCTGTATGTACCTGAAGGGTGCATAACCTAGAGATGCCCACAGTCTGAACCAAATGGTGATTAAAGACTACAGGGACCAATTAAGCATCTGCGATATGAGAGCAGAAACTCTGGAAAATTGTCCATTTACACAAGGAGACAATTTACTTGCTCGGCATAGACTGTATCATCTTTATAGAGAAAACCTTTTTTTTTTATTTGATTGTTGTTTGTAGATATATATTGTAATACAGACTGTTGCTTTTTCTACAGCCCAACTACTCAGGGGTTAAAAAAAACAGTTGCTGACCACAAGATCCATTATTATTATTATTTTTTCTGCCCTATTTTTTAACCATTTAATCATGTTGAGCAAACTCTGTGCCACATCCCCTTACAAAAGCACCCTTTTCAGGGCATTTTTTTTTTTGCTGTGTGGACATGTTTTGCTATATCCACAATACCCCTGACCTAGCCTGGCTACTCTACCTCAAAAGCACCTAGTCAACACAATATGGCTTGTTGCTCCTGCACTATGTGACCGGAAAGCTTTCAACTGATACCAAACACTTGGAGGTGCGCCATCTAGAATGCAATATCCGGGAAAGCTTATCTCTCTGCGGGCTCTGGACACGGGGTATAGTCTTTTCTTTCATGTAATTGGCAAGAGTCCATGAGCTAGTGACATATGGGATATACAATCCTACCAGGAGGGGCAAAGTTTCCCAAACCTCAAAATGCCTATAAATACACGCCTCACCACACCCACAATTCAGTTTTACAAACTTTGCCTCCTATGGAGGTGGTGAAGTAAGTTTGTGCTAAGATTTCTACGTTAATATGCGCTTTCTCAGCATTGTTGAAGCCCGATTCCTCTCAAAGTACAGTGAATGTCAGAGGGACGTGAAGGGAATATCACTTATTGAATACAATGACTTCCAAAACGGGGGTCTATTTCATAGGTTCTCTGTTATCGGTCGTAGAGATTCATCTCCTTCCTCCCTTTTCAGATCGACGTGCAATTCTCAGAGCTCTTCAGTTTTGGCCTCTGTTAAAGAGAGAACCGTTCATTTGTTTTCCGACAGACAATATCACAACAGTGGCATATGTCAATCATCAGGGTGGGACTCACAGTCCCCAAGCTATGAAAGAAGTATCTCAGATACTTGCTTGTATGGAATCCAGCTCCTGTCTAATCTCTGCGGTGCATATCCAAGGTGTTGACAATTGGGAGGCAGATTATCTCAGCTGTCAGACTTTACATCCAGGGGAGTGGTCTCTCCATCCAGATGTGTTTTCTCAGATTTTTCAGATGTGGGGTCTTCCAGAGATAGATCTCATGGCCTCTCATCTAAACAAGAAACTTCCCAGATACCTGTCCAGGTCCAGGGATGTTCAGGCGGAAGCAGTGGATGCGCTGACACTTCCTTGGTGTTATCAACCTGTTTAAATTTTCCCGCCTCTAGTTCTTCTTCCAAGAGTGATCTCCAAAATCATCATGGAATAATAATTTGTGTTGCTGGTGGCTCCAGCATGGCCACACAGGTTTTGGTATCCGGATCTGGTTCGGATGTCCAGTTGCCAGCCTTGGCCACTTCCGTTAAGGCCAGACCTACTGTCTCAAGGTCCGTTTTTCAATCAGGATCTCAAATCATTAAATTTGAAGGTATGGAAATTGAACGCTTAGTACTAAGTCATAGAGGTTTCTCTGACTCATTGATTAATACTTTGTTACAAGCTCGTAAATCTGTCTCTAGAAAGATTTATTATAGAGTTTGGAAGACTTACATTTCATGGTGTTCTTCTCATAAATTCTCTTGGCATTCTTTTAGAATTCCTAGAATTTTACAGTTTCTTAAGGATGGTTTGGATAAGGGTTTGTCTGCAAGTTCCTTGAAGGGACAAATCTCTGCTCTTTCTGTTTTATTTCACAGAAAGATTGCTATACTTCCTGATATTCACTGTTTTGTACAGGCTTTAGTTCGTATTAAGCCTGTCCTTAAATCAATTTCTCCTCCTTGGAGTCTTAATTTGGTTCTGAAGGCTTTACAGGCTCCTCCATTTGAGCCTATGCATTCTTTGGACATTAAACTACTTTCTTGGAAAGTGTTGTTCCTTTTGGCTATCTCTTCTGCTAGAAGAGTTTCCGAGCTATCTGCTCTTTCTTGTGAGTCTTCTTTTCTGATTTTTCATCAGGATAAGGCAGTTTTGCAGACTTCTTTTCAATTTTTACCTAAGGTTGTGAATTCTAACAACATTAGTAGAAAAATTGTTGTCCCTTCCTTGTGTCCTAATAGTAAGAATTCTTTGGAAAGATCCTTACATTCTTTGGATGTGGTAAGAGCTTTGAAATATTATGTGGAAGCTACTAAAGATTTCACGAAGACTTCTAGTCTATTTGTTTTATTTTCAGGTCCTAGGAAAGGTCAGAAGGCATCTGCTATTTCCTTGGCTTCTTGGTTGAAACTTTTGATTCATCAAGCTTATTTGGAGTCGGGTCAGGCCCTGCCTCAGAGAATTACAGCTCATTCTACAAGATCAGTCTCCACTTCGTTTGCCTTTAAGAATGAAGCTTCAGTTGATCAGATTTGCAAAGCGGCAACTTGGTCCTCTTTGCATACATTTACTAAATTCTACCGTTTTGATGTATTTACTTCTTCAGAAGCAGTATTTGGTAGAAAAGTTCTTCAGGCCGCTGTTTCAGTTTGATTCTTCTGCTTTTTATTTAAGTTTTTTTCTTTCATTTATGAGAATAAACTTATTTATTTTTTGGGGGGTTTTGATTATTTTTTTCAGCGGAAAATGGCTGTTTTTATTTTTATCCCTCCCTCTCTAGTGACTCTTGCGTGGAGTTCCACATCTTGGGTATTGCTATCCCATACGTCACTAGCTCATGGACTCTTGCCAATTACATGAAAGAAAACATAATTTATGTAAGAACTTACCTGATACATTTATTTCATATTGGCAAAAGTCCATGAGATCCACCCTTTTTATGGTGGTTATGATTTTTTGTATAAAGCACAATTGTATTTCCAGTTCCTTTTTTGATACTTTTTACTCCTTTCGTTATCACCCCACTACTTGGCTATTCATTAAACTGAATTGTGGGTGTGGTGATGGATATATTTATAGGCATTTTGAGGTTTGGGGAATTTTGCCCCTCCTGGTAGGATTGTATATCCCATACGTTACTAGCTCATGGGCTCTTGCCAATATGAAAGAAATGAATTTGTCAGCTAAGTTCTTACATAAATTATGTTTTTACTACAGAGCTTAAGCTGGTCCCTGGGGGTCTGTGGTAGTACTTGGAGAAGAGCATACAGCACAGTGGGACTTCTTCTCTGGACCTTGCATCCGGGTCCAAGCCCTTAGATCCCATCACAAATATGTATATTCCTCTAAATAGATCTATCTTGGCCAGTCCTAGCCAATACTTACCAGGTAAGACCCTCTCCCTGGAGTGGGAATGGACAGAAACTGACCACACCCTCTTTACCTAAATGAACTTGACTCGCCTTTAGCTCCCCTTTGCTAGTTCTGTCAGTCATAATCCTGCGCTGGGTCTCAACTAGCTAGTAGAGGTAGTTTCTCACTTGGCTGCTGAAACTCTTCCCTGTTCTATTCCGGTACACAGGAGGCTTGCTTTACTCTGGTGTAGTTCTGTATGTTCTGACTGGTTACCACTATGGGAGCCGCCATGTTGTCCCTAGAAATAACACGCTAGCGCGCCTGCATGACTTAGTTTAAATAACTGGGAGGGAACAGGAGCAGCAGGTAAGCGTGGCTTCTGCTTACCTAAGACTTTCTTTGGGGCTGTGATTTTCTAAGCCTATCTGCTGTAAGTCCTAAGACAATTTGTTGTTTAATTTGGTGTATGCATCTTATATCCTTGTGGCAGTTTAAAGAGTTATTTTTATTTCAGACCCCTCTGATAATAGCCAGGAAGTCTCTGTACCTAAAGATTTCAGATATGTGTTTAAAGGGACATTGAACCCAAATGTTTTAAGCAACTTTCTAATTTACTCCAATTAGCAAACTTTCTTCATTCTCTTGGTATCTTTATTTGAAAAGTAAGAATGTAAGAATGTAAGTTTAGATGCTGGCCCAGTTTTGGTGAACAACCTGGGTTGTTCTTGCTGATTGGTGGATAAATTCACCCACCAATAAACAAGTGCTGTCCAGGATCTGAAACAACAATTGTCTGACTCCTTAGCTTAGATGCCTTCTTTTTCAAATAAAGATAGCAAGAGAACGCAGAAAAATTTATAATAGGAGTAGATTAGAAAGTTAATTAAAATTGCATGCTCTATCTGAATCATGAAAGAAAAATATTGGGTTCAGTGTCACTTTAAGTTATGTCTGCATTCTGTCTTTTTTAACCTCTTTATATCGGTAAACTTCCTTCCTTCCTTCCTTTTTTTTTTTTTTTTTTTAAGGCTGTCAAATAAAATAGTACATACAGACTACAGACTTATCATGCAGTAGTTATACATACATTTTGCAAATTGAGCCTTTAAAGAGGCTATTGAACAAAGATCAAGACAGTCCACATTTTTATGCCCCTTGGACATCATATTAGGTCACTTTTGGACCTTTAGAAAGTTAAAATCTGCTTGGTATAGGGGTGATGTTAGTCAAATGCTGTGAATGGAATATTTGTTGGTGTGTTTAAAAAAAGGAAAGAAACAAAAAAGAAAAGGCTGTACATAATGTGATGAGGGAATCAATAAATAAAAAGTCCTAACTGGGCTATTAGATAAGAAAATAGCTAGCTGTCAAGCATTCCCAGTTCAATAAAGAGGATATATTATGCTGCACATACATAACAAGAAGATATATATATATATATATATATATATATATATATATATATAATATTTTTTCCAGATTTCATCTTGGCATCTGTCTTAATAATAAGACCCTATGTAAAGCAATCTTCTTGGATCAGAATGGACATTATCAATGATGGGGCGTGGAGTATTCATGAAAAAAATATGTGGCTATATTAATAAGATTGGTATTGTATGACTGTTAATATTATATGATAGGAATAGCTGATGTATTAATGCTACATTCTAGAAAGTAAATTGGTGGCATGGCATATTTCTGCTGTTTCGTAAAGTATCCCACGAATACAATCACTATAGTGTTGGAGCACATAATAATCTTTTATACATGGCGCCTAATGTTTTACGATACTGCCACTCCCTGTGGCCTCGGCCGCAGGCCGCCAGGGATAGATTGTGCATCCCATAAATATATAAACAATTATTTATTTTCCTAGAGATAGCCTCCATTCAATATAATAGTATAGGAAAGAATATATAATTGTGTCAAAATTTAAAATTAATCATCCTAGAATAGAAGGCTTTCAACATTGATGCAGTAAGGTGAGGTATGAAGTATATCTGTGTTAAACTGATTATCATATCATAGAAACAACCAACTTAAACTAAACAACATTAAAAACAAATAACGACAAATGTCTCTGCCAACATGCCACCTTTCAAAATGAGTCTCTTATGGTCATCTCGATTCAGCCCCATTAATAGAATGAATAAAGTTTTGACTGATCATTAAAACAGGGTGGCTGTGGGGTGGAGTCTGGCAGGGCTTTAGGATGGTCGCATCTCTCTAGAGCTCTGTGAAACTGAGCAAAAAGACGTCATAACTTCGAACTACAACCTTAACAGGGTACTATCTTTGAGTCCTAAAGCTACATGGAGTAAGGAAGAGCACTGTGGAGACTGGCGACACATTCTGACATATATAGAAAGCCATTTTACTGAGGAGCAGAGAAGCATCAGCGGGCGCCATTTTACCTAGGCCGCAAACACACAAAAATTCTGGCCGCTCGTAGGCAGCCGGCATGGCTGACAGTATAATGAAGAGGAGAGAGTGTTTCCTCATACTATCAAAGCCTGGCAACCACTTTTTGCAAGGTCTCAACGTATAACCTTATGAATCACCGTATGGGGCAAGCTGGACTGCTGAGACCTGAGGGGATGAATACTTACCATCACCCGGCAGTAGTGTAACCTAAGAGTGGACACTGTCCTGCAATCTGCAAACTTCCCACCTCTGCTGCTCATCGCTATATCCCTAACATGGATGCACAGGTATTCTGTGATACTATCAGACTCATGTTTGCACGGCTAGAACAGAAAATGTGCGAGCAGTTTGCAGACCTTTCTCAGTCACTGCGGGATATGGACATGTGACCTATTAACGACACCATAATACAAGAGACAGAGGAGAACCACCAGAGTAACACCCTACCTACTTCTCCCTGGATACTTTCCACTCTCAACGTGTCTAATGGAAATGACTGGGTGGCTGAAACTCCTACCTTGGGTACACGTGCAGGCCACATAGATAAGAATACCCTAGCACCTATAGGAAAAAGAGCTACGGACCCGCTTCCACCTTCCAACTCTACCATGGACTTTTCATCCCGTTTCCTGACTGGCAGAGAAGGGGCTGACCGGCAAGATGCTTCTTACCTATTTTGGCTATTAGCCCGTACACAACATCAGAGACTGAAGAGACTCATGCAGCCAGCTGATGATCTTATTTACCCTGACCAATGGTGCCCACGGGCTGGTATCGGATGAAGCAGTGAGTAATCGTAAAGCTGCATCCAGAGCCATGTCAGATTTTTTTCTCTCTCCTGATCTGTCCCGGTCCGTTCACTTTCTAACTTTTTCCTGATTTTGGGCTATGAACTCAGTTGATGATAAGCCCTACTGACGACTTCCACCTATAGTTCTGAAACAGCTCTCACGTTACTAGTTGCCGATACAATATAGCTTAAGGGGACTTACCTAAGAGGACTACATTTCATATGTTACTATGAATTGGCGGAACATAAGCCCACGTTAGCCATTTACAGCTCTTCATATGATATCTCTTTGTCCTCATTTGTATATCATATCTGTATTCTGTTCCCTATAACACTTTTATGTGTAGCAATGGTAACGTTATGCCAAGTAACCCATTTATTTTAGATTGGGTTCATAATCGCCTAGATTTAGAGTTTGGCGTTAGCCGTCAAAACCAGCGTTAGAGGCTCCTAACGCTGGTTTTGGGCTACCGCTGGTATTTAGAGTCAGCCAGGAAAGGGTCTAACGCTCACTTTGCAGCCTCGACTTTTCCATACCGCAGATTCCTCTATGCCATTTGCGTATCCTATCTTTTCAATGGGATCTTTCTAACGCTGGTATTTAGAGTCTTGGCTGAAGTGAGCGTTAGAAATCTAACGACAAGACTCCAGCCGCAGCAAAAAGCCAGGAGTTAAGAGCTTTCTGGGCTAACGCCGGTTCATAAAGCGCTTAACTACTGTGCTCTAAAGTACACTAACACCCATAAACTACCTATGTACCCCTAAACCGAGGTGCCGCCACTCTATTAAAATTTTTTAACCCCTAATCTGCCGACCACACACCACCGCCACCTACGTTATCCCTATGTACCCCTAATCTGCTGGCCCTAACTCCGCCGACCCCTATATTATATTTATTAACCCCTAATCTGCCGCCCCCAACGTCGCCTCCACCTACCTACAATTATTAACCCCTAATCTGCCGACCGGACCTCACCGCTACTCTAATAAATGTATTAACCCCTAAAGCTAAGTCTAACCCTAACCCTAACACCCCCCTAAGTTAAATATAATTTAAATCTAACAAAATAAATTAACTCTTATTAAATAAATTATTCCTATTTAAAGCTAAATACTTACCTGTAAATTAAATCCTAATATATCTACAATATAAATTATAATTTTATTGTAGCTATTTTAGGATTAATATTTATTTTACATTCAACTTTGTATGTATTTTAACCAGGTACAATAGCTATTAAATAGTTAATGAGAGAAGGAGGAGAGGGTGCCACAATAGCGTAATATTGTCTGGTAGTGTGGGTAAAAATATATAGACAGGTAATATGCTTACCAGAACAAATGGCACTGTGCTGTGACCAGTGCGTGACAGCTTGCTAGCACTTAACAGTGGCTAGTACACTGGGGAGAATGCGTTCCTTGGAGTCTTTACTGGTACCCCCTAGGCGAACTCCTCTTGGTGCCTGTGGTTTCAAATGGAGTAATGGACTTGGCGTGTTGTTGTATTGAGAATGGGATACCAACAAACACGGATAACTTCTTAATTAAAATAGCTTATTTTAATTAAGAAGTTGTCCGTGTTTGTTGGTATCCCATATAAAAAAATAATATTTACAAACATTATAAAAATATTACAACATTTGTTATTTTATTTGTTATTTTATTAGGGGGCTTAGAGTAGGTGTAATTAGCTTAAAATTGTTGTAATATTTTTATAATGTTTGTAAATATTTTTTTATTTTTTGTAACTTAGTTCTTTTTTATTTTTTGTACTTTAGTTAGTTTATTTATTTGTATTTATTTGTAGGTATTGTATTTAATTAATTTATTGATAGTGTAGTGTTAGGTTTAATTGTAGATAATTGTAGGTATTTTATTTAATTAATTTATTGATAGTGTAGTGTTAGGTTTAATTGTAACTTAGGTTAGGATTTATTTTACAGGTAATTTTGTAATTATTTTAACTAGGTAACTATTAAATAGTTATTAACTATTTAATAGCTATTGTACCTGGTTAAAATAAATACAAAGTTGCCTGTAAAATAAATATTAATCCTAAAATAGCTATAATATAATTATAATTTATATTGTAGCTATATTAGGATTTATTTTACAGGTAAGTATTTAGCTTTAAATAGGAATAATTTATTTAATAAGAGTTAATTTATTTCATTAGATTTAAATTATATTTAATTTAGGGGGGTGTTAGGGTTAGGGTTAGACTTAGCTTTAGGGGTTAATACATTTATTAGAGTAGCGGCGATGTCCGGTCGGCAGATTAGGGGTTAATAATTGTAGGTAGGTGGAGGCGACGTTGGGGGCGGAAGATTAGGGGTTAATAAATATAATATAGGGGTCAGCGGTGTTAGGGGCAGCAGATTAGGGGTTCATAGGGATAACGTAGGTTGCGGCGGTGTACGGAGCGGCAGATTAGGGGTTAATTGTATAATGCAGGTGTCAGCGATAGCGGGGGCGACAGATTAGGGGTTAATAAGTGTAAGGTTAGGGGTGTTTAGACTCGGGGTACATGTTAGGGTGTTAGGTGCAGACTTAGGAAGTGTTTCCCCATAGGAAACAATGGGGCTGCGTTAGGAGCTGAACGCTGCTTTTTTGCAGGTGTTAGGTTTTTTTCAGCTCAAACTGCCCCATTGTTTCCTATGGGGGAATCGTGCACAAGCACGTTTTTTAAGATGGCCGCGTCCATAAGCACCGCTGGTATCTAGAGTTGCAGTGGCGGTAAATTATGCTCTACGCTCCCTTTTTGGAGCCTAATGCAGCACTTCTGTGAACTCTAAATACCAGCGGTATTTAAAAGGTGCGGGGAAAAAAAAGCCATCGTTAGCTACACGGGTCGTTACCGACAAAACTCTAAATCGAGCCGAATGTGTTTTATAACCTAATGTTCTTCTCTTTTTTCAGTGTGCCCTTAATGTCAAGTCTGTTTATGTTAAGGCTAACATCGATGATAGATACTTCTCATCTATTAGGCATACTGGTTTGTCAGGTAGTTACAACCTGTTACTAACATTATTATTATGACTTTTGTGTTGGTCCTTAGTAAGTTGCCTGTTTTTGAGTTACTTTAGATCATTTTAAATATATAGCCAAGATTTATGTGCTTCCTGGCCTGGGATGCAAGCCAACATGGCTATGTTTGTTGTTCACTTGATTTTAGTCACTTTGGCAATTCAATACTCTGCCTCTTCCCTTATGCACTACACTCAGCCTTCCCTAGACGCTATATTTTAGGTCATGATAGCAGGTCACTACATCTGGGTGGTTATATAACAATGTTTGCAGCCTTGTCCAGGCCACAGATGCTCAGCCTTATATCATGAGGCCTCCTTTTAACAATAGTTACCATCCTATATCAACTCACACATATGATTATATCACGTAAGTACAAAGAGCTTACTCACTTATTCCTATCTTGAGGTATAACGAATTAAATGGTGCTCTTTATATCCAATGTAGCTGTAACATGAGAATACCCAGCTGTATCCTAGCAATCTGGATTAGTGCCGATAGACGGTTTATTTTATGCCATACTTTTCTCATAGTTCCAGCTACTCCTTTATTGTTGGAAAATTATTGCTTACCAAAGCCATAATCCCTTACGTTGAAGTTAATAACGTCTAACTAGTGTCTTAAACTTGTTTGTGGAAGAAATTTGGGTCGCTCCCATGCCATTATGCTCTAGTATATGTTCTAAATAGCCTATAGTCTTACTCAGCATATTCTCAATTATGGCACTGGATCCTAATCTGCTATTTATATTTCTAGATAGTTGTACTCCCTATCCGTAGGCTATTTTGATGATTATTACTTTTAAGCCCCTCTCCTCCCTTTCCCGCTGGTACTTATTGCCTGCGGGTCATACCCCTACTCCTTTTACCCACATCGCCTATAGCTGGCATTTCCCCAGGAGAGGGGCATTTGCAGAAATTATCTGCATTCCATATATATATTACTATACTTCTTTTAGGGTTTGTTGTTGCTTCTTACGTGAGGGTTGTGGTAGAGAGCGAGATAACCACTCAGCATGACTCCACTGTGGAACAGCAGATAGCAGAGGCCGTTTTTTTGTACGTTGAAAAAGTATCCCTGCTGTGTTTTACTCTGTTAGCCTCCGGATCGCAGACTGAGTTGTAGATCTGGTAAGTTTTTGAGAGCGCCAGCTCAATCGGGGAGGGTTGATTGGGGTGATATTTTGTGCTTCTTGATCCTGTAGATCTTTAAAGAAGATGACATGTTGATTCTCTTGTGTCGAGTTCACTCTTGGTAGCGACTTAGTAGTTTGCACAGCATAGACTGTTCTTCTGTGGTTGTGGTATGTCAGTTTGCTTTTTCGGTTGTGGGAGGTCCATAAGAGGTTCGGTGTCGATGGTGCATCTTACGGTTAATGACTCAGTTAGGCGTGTGGCATGGTTTTCTCTATTATGCAGGATTTGCATCAAGCGATCGTATGGAGCTTTATCCATTATCTTGTGAAACAGCTTTTCAATTCTCTCCAGCTTCTCGTCTAATTGCTGCAGGTAGGCTTCTCCTGCCATGTGCGCCATTCTAAGAATCGCCATATAAGATGGTTTCTGGAAGAAGTGTATTAGTTCACGCTGCTGCAGACCTGGTAATCCTTCTCACTAGGGTAGAAAAGCTTTAATTCCCAGCTAGGAACAAATACCTCGGATTTACCAAGGGGGAAGCGCTGCCGTTATTGAGCCACCGCTCCAGGCCCTTATTGTCCTTTCCTGCGATCTGATGGCAGAAATACATTGTAGCTATTTATTTTTATATTTTGGCTGTGTGATGGTGCCTATAATTGGCGGATTTTAAGCTTCTCGATCAGAGCTCTTGGAAATTGCGACCGGTCAGGATCGCTGTTAGGACACGCCCCCAGTAAACCTCCTTTTAATATATTTTCTTTTTCTCTTGCTTTCTGTCTTGCAGCCCTGAGCCCCAAACTGCTCACTTGCCTAAGACCTGTGTGTTATGCAATAAATCTGCATGGAAAGATAAGAATCTATGCTATAACTGTGTTGGCCACTTTTTTTGAGGAAATTTTACAAGCAAAATTGATTATCATGAGCATGATGATCCTGTGTTTTAAGAATGTGATATGTCTGACAATGAATATACTAGAACAGATGTGGATTTGCAATTTGTATCCACTTGATTTTATTAATACTTTTATGCAAATTCTGAGTATTTAAGCACAACTTTCTACATCCTCTGATTGGTATAATGCAGGACCTTCTCTTTCAGATGAGCTATCTATACTTGTTAAGGTTTATAATGCCTTTTGCATACCTAAGTCTGTTATACATTTTTGTGATTACATTTTTACTATAAAAGATTCTGGTGGTTTGAGTGATGCAATGGATAAAAGAATGGAAGTTGAATCTGAATTTTTAAAAACAAATGGCTAGATTTAGAGTTCTGCGGCCAAAGGGGTGCGTTAGCTACGCATGCTTTTTTTCCCCCGCACCTTTTAAATAACGCTGGTATTTAGAGTTCACAGAAGGGCTGCGTTAGGCTCCAAAAAAGGGAGCATAGAGCATATTTACCGCCACTGCAACTCTAAATACCAGCGTTGCTTACGGACGCGGCCAGCTTCAAAAACGTGCTCGTGCACGATTCCCCCATAGAAAACAATGGGGCTGTTTGAGCTGAAAAAAACCTAACACCTGCAAAAAAGCAGCGTTCAGCTCCGAACGCAGCCCCATTGTTTCCTATGCGGAAACAGTTCCTAAGTCTGCACCTAACACCCTAACATGAACCCCGAGTCTAAACACCCCTAACCTTACACTTATTAACCCTTAATCTGCCGCCCCCGCTATCGCTGACCCCTGCATATTATTATTAACCCCTAATCTGCCGCTCCGTACACCGCCGCAACCTTCATTATCCCTATGTACCCCTAATCTGCTGCCCCTAACACCGCCGACCCCTATGTTATATTTATTAACCCCTAATCTGCCGCCCCCGCTATCGCTGACCCTCCATACACCGCCGCAACCTACGTTATCCCTATGTACCCCTAATCTGCTGCCCCTAACACCGCCGACCCCTATATTATATTTATTAACCCCTAATCTGCCGCCCCCAACGTCGCCTCCACCTACCTACAATAATTAACCCCTAATCTGCTGACCGGATCTCACCGCTACTCTAATAAATGTATTAACCCCTAAAGCTAAGCCTAACACTAACACTAACACCCCCCCTAAGTTAAATATAATTTTATTCTAACGAAATAAAATAATTCTTATTAAATAAATTATTCCTATTTAAAGCTAAATACTTACCTGTAAAATAAACCCTAATATATCTACAATATAAATAATAATTATATTGTAGCTATTTTAGGATTAATATTTATTTTACAGGCAACTTTGTATTTATTTTAACCAGGTACAATAACTATTAAATAGTTAATAACTATTTAATAGCTACCTAGTTAAAATAATTACAAAATTACCTGTAAAATAAATCCTAACCTAAGTTACAATTAAACCTAACACTACACTATCAATAAATTAATTAAATAAAATACCTACAATTATCTACAATTAAACCTAAGAAAAGGAAAATAGAAAGCAGCGCTTCACATAAAAAATAACAATATTACCACTAGTCTTAAGTACACACTTATCCTCTGTGGAACAAAGAGGGATACAGGTGTTTCCACCCACAGTTAATGTTCTTTGCAACTCGATCCTAATGCAGCCACTCTCGTCCTGTGTCTCTCTCCCCACACTGGATAATGACGTGATGCAAAAAAGCTGTGAAGTAAGAACAGCGCAGAAGAACCGAGATTCAAGGTAGTAGTTTTATTGGCACATATACAAGACACAGTACAATTCCTACTTACAAACGGTAGGTTTTAAAAGAGCCTTTCACAATCTATGATGTGAACAATTCTTTTATCCAGAAGCAAGGAAGACCACAGCCGGCTAGTATGTCTCACTTTTCATCTGAGCGCTGCACACAGCTTAGGTCACGGTGGGAGGCTTTGTTCAATCCCTTGTTTAAAACATGTAGATAGCTCAACACGTTTCCCCCGGTGTACGCCCGGGCTTTATCAAGAGCAACAATTAAACCTAACACTACACTATCAATAAATTAATTAAATACAATACCTACAAATAAATACAATGAAATAAACTAACTAAAGTACAAAAAATAAAAAAGAACTAAGTTACAAAAAATAAAAAAATATTTACAAACATTAGAAAAATATTACAACAATGTTAAACTAATTACACCTACTCTAAGCCCCCTAATAAAATAAGAAAGACCCCCAAAATAAAAAAAAATGCCCTACCCTATTCTAAAATTAAAATAGAAAAGCTTTTTTACCTTACCAGCCCTGAAAAGGGCCCTTTGCGGGGCATGCCCCAAAGAATTCAGCTCTTTTGCCTGTAAAAAAAAACATACAATACCCCCCCCAACATTACAACCCACCACCCACATACCCCTAATCTAACCCAAACCCCCCTTAAATAAACCTAACACTAAGCCCCTGAAGATCTTCCTACCTTATCTTCACCACGCCGGGTTCACCGATCAATCCAGAAGAGCCTCCGATGTCTTGATCCAAGCCCAAGCGGGGGCTGAAGATGTCCATGATCGGGCTGAAGTCTTCATCCAAGCGGGAGCTGAAGAGGTCCATGATCCGGCTGAAGTCTTCTATCAAGCAGCATCTTCAATCTTCTTTCTTCCGGATCCATGTTCATCCCGCCGACACGGAACATCCATCTTCACCGACGACTTCTCGACGAATGACGGTTCCTTTAAGGGACGTCATCCAAGATGGCGTCCCTCGAATTCCGATTGGCTGATAGGATTCTATCAGCCAATCGGAATTAAGGTAGGAAAATTCTGATTGGCTGATGGAATCAGCCAATCAGATTCAAGTTCAATCCGATTGACTGATCCGATCAGCCAATCAGATTGAGCTTGCATTCTATTGGCTGTTCCGATCAGCCAATAGAATGCGAGCTCAATCTGATTGGCTGATCGGATCAGCCAATCGGATTGAACTTGATTCTGATTGGCTGATTCCATCAGCCAATCAGAATTTTCTTACCTTAATTCCGATTGGCTGATAGAATCCTATCAGCCAATCGGAATTCGAGGGACGCCATCTTGGATGACGTCCCTTAAAGGAACCGTCATTCGTCGGGAAGTCGTCGGTGAAGATGGTTGTTCCGCGTCGGCGGGATGAACATGGATCCGGAAGAAAGAAGATTGAAGATGCCGCTTGATAGAAGACTTCAGCCCGATCATGGACCTCTTCAGCTCCCGCTTGGATGAAGACTTCAGCCCGATCATGGACATCTTCAGCCCCCGCTTGGGCTTGGATCAAGACATCGGAGGCTCTTCTGGACCTCTTCAGTTCCCGCTTGGATGAAGACTTCAGTCGGATCATGGACATTTTCAGCCCCCCGCTTGGGCTTGGATCAAGACATCGGAGGAGCTCTTCTGGATAGATCGGTGAACCCGGCGTGGTGAAGACAAGGTAGGAAGATCTTCAGGGGCTTAGTGTTAGGTTTATTTAAGGGGGGTTTGGGTTAGATTAGGGGTATATGGGTGGTGGGTTGTAATGTTGGGGGGGGATATTGTATGTTTTTTTTTTACAGGCAAAAGAGCTGAATTCTTTGGAGAGCGGGAAACATTGAAAAAAAGTTACTAATCAAGGAGGCTGAACTTATCTTCAAATACGATACTCTGAACCCTAGAGGTTTAAATTCCGAATTAGATGTATCCCCTTTCATCTTGGATTAAAAAGTTATATTTTAAAAGAATATATCTTTGCTGACAGTTTATTAAATACATATTTGTAAAATACCACATAGAAGTTGAATGATACTGTTAAATATGACTCGTTATTATAAAAAGAAATGTGAATCTTTCTTTTGAAAAGGACCTAAAAGATACAGTGAATATTCCACTAAGGATATAAGAAAAAACTAAGAGTCAGATGTCAGAGAAAAAACAAAGTGTCAGATGTCAGAAAAACTCAATCTCTTTAATCAAGCAAAACTTTGACCAATCAGAACACAGAGACACCTTGAAAAGGAGGAGGATAATGTGGGCTAGTCATTCTTGATAAAGCTCTGAAAGGAGTGAAACGCGTAGAAAACCAGCACCACATAACACAATCTAAGGATTAACTACCTGTGTACTACCTTTGTACAGAAGAATTTTCAACCCGGGTTGTACTGCATTATTTTTATCCCCTGGCGGATACCCATAAAAAAGAGGTGGCGTGCACAGCACTAAGAGCAACCTCCAACTATAAGCAAACTACCAAGAATCGGACCAGATAACAACAGACTGACAGATAGGGACCCACGGAGGTTCCAATTGGCTGATCAGAGGCGAGCCCTCGAGGTGGAAACCGTGACGTCAGACGCCGGATTCTCGTGGAGCACACATGGAGTTGCCTGATAGAGACCGGCCTTTGGTAAAGTTGCCGTTAAGCATTTTAAAATAAAGACGTTTTAACTTTTTAGCCTACCAAAATACAGATGAAGTAAAGATTTTCTATTGTGGGAATATTGCATAGAACAGCAATCAAGATTATCTGTATATCTGACATCTGACTTTAGATATAGACATTGTATCTCGCAATTGGCAAGGTCCTAAGGAATGAACTTTTATATGTACATAGTATCCAACGTTTAACTGGAATACAGTCTTTATTTATAATAATTTTAAACTGATTTTTTTATTATGCAATTTTTTGGGAGACGTCCCTTTTAATTTTGTAATTTTGTTTCTTATGGCACATTAAATACATTATTAATCTATTAGAAGTCCTTGGTCATTATACATTTATCTCTTAGCTTTTAGTGGTATTTTTAGCTTTTCTAGCGCCCTTACTTTCCCTCTCACACTTGTCATTTTTTCACTATAGTAGCTTGAAGGATCTGCTATTTAGTTAAGGTGCTTAATACCCTACACTAAGCGCACTACCATCACCCACTATCTCACACGAGAATTCTTTGGGGCATGCCCCGCAAAGGGCCCTTTTCAGGGCTGGTAAGGTAAAAGAGCTTTTCTATTTTAATTTTGGAATAGGGTAGGGCATTTTTTTATTTTGGGGGTCTTTGTTATTTTATCAGGGGGCTTAGAGTAGGTGTAATTAGTTTAAAATTGTTGTAATATTTTCTAATGTTTGTAAATATTTTTTTATTTTTTGTAACTTAGTTCTTTTTTATTTTTTGTACTTTAGTTACTTTATTTAATTGTATTTATTTGTAGGTATTTTATGTAATTAATTTATTGATAGTGTAGTGTTAGGTTTAATTGTAGATAATTGTAGGTATTTTATTTAATTAATTTATTGATAGTGTAGTGTTAGGTTTAATTGTAACTTAGGTTAGGATTTATTTTACAGGTAATTTTGTAATTATTTTAACTAGGTAGCTATTAAATAGTTATTAACTATTTAATAGCTATTGTACCTGGTTAAAATAAATACAAAGTTGCCTGTAAAATAAATATTAATCCTAAAATAGCTACAATATAATTATTATTTATATTGTAGCTATATTAGGGTTTATTTTACAGGTAAGTATTTAGCTTTAAATAGGAATAATTTATTTAATAAGAGTTAATTTATTTTGTTAGATAAAAATTATATTTAATTTAGGGGGGTTTTAGGGTTAGAATTAGCTTTAGGGGTTAAAAAATGTATTAGAGTAGCGGTGAGCTCCGGTCAGCAGATTAGGGGTTAATGCTTGAAGTTAGGTGTCGGCGATGTTAGGGAGAGCAGATTAGGGGTTAATACTATTTATTATAGGGTTATTGAGGCGGGAGTGAGGCGGATTAGGGGTTAATACATTTATTATAGTAGCGGTGCGGTCCGGTCGGCAGATTAGGGGTTAATAAGTGTAGGTAGGTGGCGGCGACGTTGGGGGCGGCAGATTAGGGGTTAATAAATATAATATAGGGGTCGGCGCTATTAGGGGCAGCAGATTAGGGGTACATAGGGATAACGTAGGTGGCGGCGGTGTACGGAGCGGCAGATTAGGGGTTAAACATTTTTAATAGAGTGGTGGCGATGTGGGGGGGCCTCGGTTTAGGGGTACATAGGTAGTTTATGGGTGTTAGTGTACTTTAGAGCACAGTAGTTAAGAGCTTTATGAACCGGCGTTAGCCCAGAAAGCTCTTAACTACTGACTTTTTTCTGCGGCTGGAGTTTTGTCGTTAGATTTCTAACGCTCACTTCAGCCAAGACTCTAAATACCGGCGTTAGGAAGATCCCATTGAAAAGATAGGATACGCAAATGGCGTAGGGGGATCTGCGGTATGGAAAAGTCGCGGCTGCAAAGTGAGCGTTAGACCCTTTCCTGACTGACTCCAAATACCAGTGGGCGTTAAAAACCAGCGTTAGGAGCCTCTAACGCTGGTTTTGACGGCTACCGCCAAACTCTAAATCTAGGCCAAAGTGTATATTTCTACTTCATAATTTTGATGACATTCTGCTAGTAGCAGTCTCAGAGGAATAAGAAAAACAACACACATCCTTCAGTGTTTCAGATGAGTAATGAATTGGGAGAAAGTTTCAAGATTTGGAAAAATATTTGTTGAGGCATCAAAACTGCAAGTTCCTGACTTCAAGGCAATTTTTGAAGTTCCAGGGACAAATCATTACGTCAGATGGGCATGGTACAGAATGGAAGAAAGATCTGCTTCTGCAGGAAGGTTCATGTTCAGGTAATTTGGAGTCAAGAAGAGTCTCTGCTCCCATTAAAATCTGTTAGTTATTTGCTGTCTTTCAGGCTCTGAGAAGTTTTTCAAGTGCTAATAGTCTAGGCAGTGAAAACATGACAACACTGTCTTACATAAAGTGTCAAGGAGGAACGAGATTTTTGGCAGGTGGTTGCACCAATTTAAAAATGGACACAGGTTTATGTGGTATGCATCACAGAGCAGATTAAATCAGCATAAGGAAGATTCTGTAAACAGAATATTTCAAGTAGATCTGATGGCCACCAGTCACAATTGCCAAGTTAATCAATGCTTCATTCTCTTCCTATCCACAAGGTGTATAGGTACTGGTGCCCTTGGTTTCCAATTCTGCTTTAATTCAACCTCCCTGGTTCAATGATTCTGCATGAGGGTCCAATTCTACACCCAAATTCACAAAAGTTACACCGAGAGGCATGGCTGCTCAATTGCTTCAGCAAGTTGAATGTTTCACCGACAGTTATTCATACTATTCTTCAAGACAGTCTACCTCCATCTCCTATTACAGAATTTAGGATACTTTTGTGGTATGACGATTGAAAAAAAAATATGTCTTTGCAAGATTTTAAGTTGTGTCACTTTTTTTTAAAGTGTTGCATAATAGTTTGCCACAAGGTCTCTTCTCTTAAGGTACAGGTCTTAGCAAGCTAAGCACTGTCTGGAATCAGATGGGCACAGGATCCAATGGTTATTCAGGTTTTCCAAGATATATACCATATAAAACCATTAGTGAGGTCAAGAGATTTACATTTGGTTTGGGATTTTTTTGATGGAATTTATTGTTTAGACTATTAAATATTCTGTCCCTTTAAACAGTGTCTCTAGTGGCCGTGACTGCTGCAAGGACAGTTTATGATTTGCAACTTTTTTGATAGAGGAGAAATATCTTCAGTTTCATAAAGTAAAGGTTGTTCTTCATACCATACCAGAGATTTTTCCAAATCTAGTAGTAGTATGTAGTTTTACCTTCCCTTACTACTGAAAGAATGTGGATTGATGGGAGACCTCTGTATATTGTGGATTTAGTCTACTGTCTTCATTACCACATTGATCGTACTAAAGTTTTCATAAAATCAGATCATCTTTTTGTGATTCCATTGGGAAAGTATAAAGGCCAGAAACTGGTGGAATGTCTTGTTAGAAAGTGCAATGTATTTCTAATGCCTGTCAGCTGAAGCAACTTGCTGTCTCGGGCTTGAGCACTCCATAATGAAGCTTCTGTTTGTAATGTTTTTCAATATGTTTCTGACACATTATAGGTTGGATGTGATACAGTCGGCTTTGGCTAGATTCGGCAGGAAAATACTGAATTCTGTACACTCTTGCAAATAAAATCTCTATTGTTTTGCATTTTTATGGGTCTTTTTTTTTTATGTGGTTTTTTTTTTTTTTTTATTCCTACCCACTTTTGTAGACTCACTGGTTGGTATTCTTTTCACCTGGTAAATATCAGCCAGTATAATTAGAAATTAAATGATCAAAAACAGAAATGTCTATATCGTGGCTTATAAGCTAGACAATAGGTACCAGGGCTCCCATCTCTTTTCATACTAACATGGACAAAACTAGAAATGGGGATGAAAGGCAAGTCTGATACATATATGTAAAGGGGTGGTGCTTCATTTCTGTCCTCTTCGGGACTAAATAAATATAGAGTACTCACAAAATAAGGGTTTCCACTATCCTTTTAAGGAGTATGGCCCTGAATAAGGGCATCAGGCATACGGCATGACACTATGTACAGGCACCAGATGAAAAGCATGACCCTACATACATGCAACAGGTGTAGAGAATTAACCTAAATGTAGGTATCAGGTATACTGCATGACCCTACATACAGGAACTAGGTGTATAGCATGACCCTACATACAGAAACCATGTGTATAGCATGACCCTACATACAGAAATCAGATGTATAGCAAGACCCTACATACAGAACCAGGTGTTTAGCATGACCCAACTTACAGCCACCAGGTGTATAGCATGACCCTATATACAGGCACCAGGTGTATATCATAACCCTACATACAGACATCAGGTGTATAGCATGACCCTACATAGAGGCATCAGGTGCATAGCATGACCCTACAAATAGGCACCAGGTATACAGCATGACCCTATATACAGGCACCAGGTGTATATCATGACCATACATACAGGTACCAGGTGTAAAGCATGACCCTACATATAGACATCAGGTGTATAGCATGACCCTACATACAGTTCATTTTATATATTGTGATTGGTTTTATGTCCTGCAATAGGTCACGTATATGCCTGCCTAGTCTAATAGCATCCTAGATTCATTTTCAAACAATATTTTATGGTTTACAGCACCCCCTTAAGACACATGTGATCTTAACTGTACAACTGCTATACCTGTGATCCAATCATCATCCAGATTTCTGAATATGATTATCAAAGAAAATCATCACTCGGCATAGACTACCTGTTAGACTCATATAATATATGAGTCCGGGGGGGGGGGGGGAGCATGGATTTTGACAGGCAAATTACATCAAAACTGTTAAATACTGCAAAACGTAAGTCATTAGACAAATAAATTACTCAGGTCTTTGTTTTGAATGCAAAAAAGGTTGTTTTTTTTGGGTTCATGTTCCTTCAATATAACCGTGTTGGTTATGCAAAACTGTGGAATAAAGGGATTATCTATATTTTAAAGGGAGTAGACTGCCCCTTTAACCCTACATGAACTCGACAAGTACAGCAGTCATCTAGCACTTAATTGTCCACCTTAATAACCAAGAGACTCACTTTTACCTTTGCTTCCACTGCCGCAATAGCCCTCCCTATAAAACCATATCCACCTCAGTTGGTAGCTACCTTATTATTAGGTGGCCAGCTTCAGCTTCTCCTGGTGCCTCTAAAGAAGGTCCCCCATTGTCCTCTTCCTCCCTGTACCCCTACTCCGGTCATAATTTGCTTGTTAAAACAATCCTGAAGGTGAGATTAACCATTCTGGACTGTGCTGGTACCACTCTCTATCAGTGCTGTGCCCTCCCACTGTATGAATTATCAGTGGATTTTAACATTTATTATCTATTCCTAGGCTGCCATCAACAAGTGTTTATAGCAGGACTGGGTTAGATATTTTTTGTCCCTACCTACTTTTCTTCTCCCTTCCTTTCTTCTCTTTCATATATTTATTTTCTTATACTTCTGTTCTTAAAGGGACACCCACATTTTTTTGTTTTAAAAGATAGATATTCCCTTTATTACCCATTCCCCAGTTTTGCATAACCAACACAGTTAAATTAATATACTTTTTACCTCTGTGATTACCTTGTATCTAAGCCTCTGTAAACTGTCCCCTTATCTCAGTTCTTTGGACAGACTTGCATTTAGCCAATCATTGCTGACTCCTAGGTAACTCCATGTGTGTGAGCACAATGCTATCTATATGACACACATGAACTAACACCCTCAAGTGGTGAAAAACTGTCCATTCAGCAAAGAGGCCGCCTTCAAGGTCCAAAAAATTAGCATATGAACCTCCTAGGTTTAGCTTTTAACTAAGAATACCAAGAGAACAAAGCAAAATTGGTAATAAAAGTAAACTAGAAAGTTGTTTAAAATTAAATGTCTGGGGGGCGTAGCTGAACACCGATGGGATAGGACGCTTGGAAGGAGAGCTCCTGCAATTGTTTTATAATTTTAAGACTTTTCATATACAAAAAGTATATTGCCTTCAGATTATGCCTACTTTATGAGGAGCCATAGGCTTACAGTATACTTTGACGAGTCCTTAAACTCCAACTAAGTTCATAGCAACTATTTTTGTGCCTTTCTGACACCACAAGGAAGATCCGGTGGCTATTAACTACCATGGAACCTGCCGCGCTACTAAGGGAGATAGGCCTCCTGTTGAAGCAATACCGGGAGACCTTCGCCCTACCATCTGCTGCGATGGATTGTCTGCCTGTCCCTACCCTCGCACCTAAGACCGCCGGAGGTGGTGATGTTGTTGATACTCTAGAGATCGGTGTTTTGAGACCCCAGCGGCCGCCATCTTTCCTCTTACCGGAACTTTTAACTACCAGTCCCTCTTTGATGGAACCTGGCTGTCCGACTACTACCACTCTATTGAGAGAGGGTGTCACTGCGCTTGAACCTACTGCCTTTCATAGCGCCGATGTGAGCCCTCGAGCGAAGAGGCTTCTTGACCCTGGGCGGCAGCATGATGTAGAAGGGATAAGAATTTTGGAAAAGATTCCCCTGCAACTGCATGTTGGAGGACAAGGTTACATCAATAGGGGAGCAACAAAATTGCGGCATATGTCGAAGGCCTACTTGTTCCTGTGTGTACCTTACTGTGATGGGGAGAACTGTGGAGAGCCCTTATGCTTTGCTCAGGGCTTTTGGCTAACCCGTTACTATTCATCCGTTGAGCCCTACAGATCCGGAATTGGATAAGCACATGAACTTGACAATACGGCTGCAGTTTCATATAAGCCATTTACCCTAGTTTTAGTGTTTATTGAGCCCCTTGGTTACCATTTGCTTGAATTGTTTTTGCTGTGTTTTTCTCTTTTTTTTTTTCTTTCTGTGTGGAAGGGAAAGTCTGTTTACTCATGCATTGCTAGTACAAGATTTTTCTGTTGCTATGAATATTTCATTGTCTTATCTGTTATTGAACTAGGTTACAGCTATATTATACCTATGTAAGCTCTCACTACTGAACGTTTGCTGAACATATGTTTATACCGCCTAGTTTTAGTTAATCCATTCTATCAACAGCTTTACTATATTAATGCTACCCTTAGTCTACCGCATTATTAAGGTTTAGTGTAGGGGCTTTGGAGTATTAATCCCATGCAGAATTTCCAGCCTTGGTCATTAAGTTAGCTATCTCACAGAGCGTACAGATCTATATTACATTCTCCTATACTTTAGTTATTTATGTTATATATGTATACTTCAGACTTTTAATTATTAACCTACCGTTATAAACACAACTATAGGAGTTATGGCTAAATGTTTTGAGTGCTGCCCCTCGAAATACCACTCTTTTATTGGTCAGAACCGGCTCCTGTTGTGGGGTATAGGGCCCATACCCTGACAGCAGGTCCAATAAATTCACATTGAGACTATACTATCCTGTTTTGAGGGAGCTTTAGCCCTATATTGTACCCCGAAACCACACACATTTTGATTCTATAAACCCGCACGCAGATATGGCATAACTACTCCACCAGTATCTCTGGTTCTAAAATAGAAAATAAAAATTGGCTGTAGTGGGGTTAAATACCAAAGTTTTTTCATAACTGAAGCAACACTACCCTGTATTAAGGAAACTCTAGCCCTATATTATTACCTCTCGAGTCTACGCGTATTACGATCTTATTAATCTGTACACAGATACAGCACAACAAATCCAACAGTACCTTTCGAGTGTATGTCACACTGATAAGTTCAACTTTAAGTAAGTTTTACTTTACCCTAGTTGCAAAATTAGTCTATGCTTTTTCCTATCCCTGCAAATTACCACGATTACCTTATGACCTACCTCCCCCCCCATGTAATGTGCCCCCTAGCAATAGGGGAACTAAATACGCGGTTTCTCTTGCCCATACCGCAACTTGCACTACTCCCTTAGTACCCACTCTCTTTTGTACAATGCCACAGCCTGGGATCCATCCTTACTACTCGGATCAGCAGGTCTGATCATCAGTACCTACCATCTAAGCTCCCATTTCTAAGCCATTTTTCAGAGGCCTCCTTTAAGACCATAGAGAGTAGAGTACAGCCTGCCAGTGCCTCCACTTGCTAGATTGAAGGCTATCCTATGGATCACATATATTACTAAGGGAGGTTATACCTTATCCTACTATATTATACGGAATTCATCATATCCTACACCGCATATTATATCTTGTATTCTATTCTTTAGCTTTATGGATGGTTAAACTTATTTGTTAAAGTTAAGAAAAATTGAGGCTGCTATAGCAATATCTTGTTATATGTGCACTGCGCTGACTTGAACCCCCTACACTGCTGTAACTTTAATGACCATTTATGTTTTTACTATTTGTTTTATAATGGCTGTTTATGCAGCAACAATGTAGTGCTCTCATCTTCTTCCTCAATAAAAAAAAAAAAAAAAAAAAAAAAAAAAAATTACATGTCCTATCTGAATCATGAAAGTTTATTTTTGGCTAGACTGTCACTTTAACCTTCTTTCACTTATTGCTTTGTGTGCACAACAAAAATAAATGATTTTAGGTTTAGACGCTGGTAATGCGCCTCTAAGCGCAAATGTGCGGTCACAATTTACTGCCTTTGTCCTCAGTGCTGCATGTTGTGAGTGTAACTATCTTCATAGAGAAGAAAGACAGTAAAATTTAATATGGAACTTGCTGTTCATAAAATACTCCTTTAGATGCACCAGTTACACTATATGAGGATATATTATGACAGTGTAAACCCCTCTGCTTCCTATTTCATATACTGTAACAGGCCACATGTGGGTTTAAAGGGACTTTGTAGTCCTTTGTTGTATGTATTTTATCTGGAAGAGGAAGATTCAAAATGTTCTACAGCTTTATTAAAAATGTATGTTTCTGTGATGAATAAATGTGCTTTTATTTTCATACAGCTGTGGGAGGTGTTGTTATTAGGCAATAAGAATTGGCTGTATCTGTACATTTGAGGTTTGCAGATAATAATTTATAGACATTGTGCAGTATTGCCATTTTGCAATCATAATAATAAAGAGGGTCCCTGTAAGGTGCGGAGCTAATCTGGAGGGGACTTTGACCTGGGGGAGGAAGAGGCCTGTGGTTGGTGGGTGGAAGCAGAGAAGGGGTGGAACTTAATGAAGCCATACTTAAGGGACTTAGTGGGAAAAAGCAAGATGTCACTTGCTAGAAAACATTGTGGTGACAGCAGCAAGATGTCACTTGCTAGAAAACATTGTGGTGACAGCAGCTTGTGCATCAGTGTCTTGTGCATTGGTGTCTTCGTGCTTTTCCCCTCTCAGCCTTAAGCATGGCACATATGAAGGCCATCTTAGCCCAACTGAGGGACGCTGCTGAATGTAAAGACCCTACTTGACTAGAGGGCAGGATCCGGTCCCTGTTAAAGCAGGGTGAAGAAATTGGAGAGGAGCAGGTGGCGGTAAGGTCCCGCCCGGTCAGCCGCTCAAAACCTCCCACTTGTTTGAGCCCAGATGGTGGCCGGGGCTCTGGAGGATGAAAGAAACGCAGCCCCAGTCCTGGGTGGTGGAAGGTTTCAGTGAAGTTGGCCACGGGTGGTCACATGGCCGCGGAAGTTCCAGCCTCTGTGCAGCAGCGAGTAGGCAAAGATCTGGATCAGGAGCTCCACCCCAGTCACACCAGTAGGAGTCTAGCGCAGTGGGGCCTGACAGTGAGGAGCCAGAGAGTCAGGGTCGGCAGAGGCGGGAACAGGGTGACGGCCCGGCTTGGCCTGCGGTGGTAAGGGATATGGGGAGTGCGGGTCTCAGACATTTGGCCCATCAATCACTGCTGGAGATAGTGGAATGGAATTAGGGCAGCAGGATGTTGATTTGGATTAAGTGGGACAAGGGGTGGCTGACCATGAAGGCCTGTTAGTCAGCTCGGTCCCAGGGGTTTCCTCCTCTATTTATGTAGTAGGTGAGTAAAGGGAGGGCAATCCTGGTTCCCAGGGGGGGTTGAGGCCTGGGAGGACTTTGAGGACCTGACCCTTTGTTTGGATTCCTCAGGGGACGAAGTGGTCCTGTCTATACCCCCTCAGGGTAGGCCTCAGAGTCATCCGAGGGTTGAGTTGGTTGCAATGGAAGGTCTCATTGCATGTGGGGACCGGTTGGGGGCTTCGAGTAGGGTTGGCTCTGGGCAAGTCCTTGGTGGGAGGGATGTTGGCCTTGTCTCTTTACCCAAGGGTGTTTGTATTTCAGATATGAGTGATGAAGAGTCATGGCCTGGGACTTCTTCCGGCCTGTGTACTACTAAGGGTGATGGCCAGGTGAGAGATTCTTATGGCCTGCAGGATTCTTGCACGGAGTCCATCAGGCTGGATACAGAGGACGGCGTTCTGCGTGAGGAACGCGCTGATGTGGTGAACATGAGGGCATCGGTGAGTAGGGCCAGGGGCTTTGGTCACGGCCAGAGGGGCAAAGTGGGGAGGGGTGATTTTAATATGCCTAGGGGTGCTACTGGTAATGTTAGACAGCCAGCATGGCCTGTAGGGTGTGGGTTGCCTGCTAGAGGCAGGCAGTGTAGAAAATATGGGGCTGAGGATTTTGGGTAGGGTGGAGCAGATGCTATGGCTCCAAAGAGGGGAAGGGGAGGTGCTACACTGGTTCGCTCTGCCTTTCCACTGTACAAAGGGGTGCTGGGATGTTGGCACCGGTAGGGGGCAATTCACATGATGCCCCCCTTTTCAGGCAGCTCAGAGTTCCAACCGACTTTACCTTTTTGGAAGCACCTAGAGAAGGAATGAGCTCCCTCACACCTTTTGAAGTTGTCCCTAAGAAGGACCCTGGGAAGTTCAGGATGATCCACCATCTGTCCTTCCCAAAAGGGGGTCGGTGAATGACGGTATCCCTGAGGAGCTTGCTTCAGTATCTTATACAGCCTTTGATTTGGCAGTCAAACTGGTGAAGGAGGCTGGCCATTCTGCGTTGTTGGCCAAGATTGATATTGAAGCAGCTTTTCGGTTGTTACCGGTTCACCCTACGTCACACTATTTACTGAGCTGTTGCTTCAATGGGGCCTATTAGATAGATTTCTGCCTTCCGATGGGGTGTTCTATCTCGTGCTCCCTGTTTGAGTGTTTTATCACTTCCCTAGAGTTGGTGGTTAAAGTTCGGTCGGGTTTTTCGTTGGTGGTCCACTACCTTGATGATTTTTTGTTTGTGGGCCTGGCTGGTTCAGAGGTTTGTGTTTCATTAAGGGGCAAGGGATTTTGGTGTCCCGATTGCCATGGAAAAATCAGAAGGCCCGGTGACGGTCCTTAATTTCCTGGACATTGCCATTGTCTCAGAACGCATGGAGTGTAGGTTGCCCTGTGACAAGATACTGATGTGGTGGGCATTATTCAGTGATTCCTTGGCATTTCTAAGGTGACTTTGAGGGAAATTCAGTCTCTTTTAGGCAAATTGAATTTTGCATGTAGAATTATTCCCATTGGAAGGGTTTTCTGCAGGAGACTATCGTTGGCGACTGCCAAGGTACTCAAGCCTCATCATTTTGTGAGTCTAACACGGGAGCTTAAGGGCGATTTGATCATCTGGTTGAGGTTCCTAAGAGATTTTAATGGGTCTGCTTTGTTCCAGGACGCCAGGGTGTCGAATGTGGAATTAGACCCGGTGACCGATGCTGCTGGTGGGCATGGTTTCGGGGGCCTATTTTCAAGGTCATTGGTGAGGCATGGATTTCGGAGGACTTAATTCCTAACCTGGTGTTCCTGGAACTCTTTCCAATAATAGTCGCTCTGTTTGTATGGGAGGGGGAGTTGATGAATAAATCTGTCCTGTTCAATACTGATAACATGGGGGTGGTAGCTGCTATGAACAGCCTTTCTGCTTCCTCTCCTCCTGTTTTACGGCTGTTGAGACTGTTGGTATTGAAGTGTCTGCACATTAATGTTTTGGTTAGGGCCAAACATATCCCTGGGAGGAGTTATTTATTTTGCTGATGCTTTGTCTCGTTTCCAGTGAAGGCTTTTTCGGGAGTTGGCTCCTCAGGCGGAAGCAGTGGGGTGCCGGTGTCCGGATCAGTTATGGAAGCTTGGGATGGAGGATTGGCTGGACTGGTTAAGGACTCCTTAGTTCCAGGTACATAGGCCTAGATTTAGAGTTCGGCGGTAAAAGGGCTGTTAACGCTCCGCGGGTTTTTTTCTGGCCGCACCATAAATTTAACTCTGGTATCGAGAGTTCAAACAAATGCTGCGTTAGGCTCCAAAAAAGGAGCGTAGAGCATTTTTACCGCAAATGCAACTCTCGATACCAGAGTTGCTTACGGACGCGGCCGGCATCAAAAACGTGCTCGTGCACGATTCTCCCATAGGAAACAATGGGGCTGTTTGAGCTGAAAAAAAACCTAACACCTGCAAAAAAGCAGCGTTCAGCTCCTAACGCAGCCCCATTGTTTCCTATGGGGAAACACTTCCTACGTCTGCACCTAACACCCTAACATGTACCCCGAGTCTAAACACCCCTAACCTTACACTTATTAACCCCTAATCTGCCGCCCCCGCTATCGCTGACCCCTGCATTACACTTTTAACCCCTAATCTGCCGCTCCGTAAACCGCCGCCACCTACGTTATCCCTATGTACCCCTAATCTGCTGCCCTAACATCGCCGACCCCTATGTTATATTTATTAACCCCTAATCTGCCCCCCACAACGTCGCCGACACCTACCTACACTTATTAACCCCTAATCTGCCGAGCGGACCTGAGCGCTACTATAATAAAGTTATTAACCCCTAATCCGCCTCACTAACCCTATCATAAATAGTATTAACCCCTAATCTGCCCTCCCTAACATCGCCGACACCTACCTTCAATTATTAACCCCTAATCTGCCGACCGGAGCTCACCGCTATTCTAATAAATGTATTAACCCCTAAAGCTAAGTCTAACCCTAACACTAACACCCCCCTAAGTTAAATATAATTTTTATCTAACGAAATAAATTAACTCTTATTAAATAAATAATTCCTATTTAAAGCTAAATACTTACCTGTAAAATACATCCTAATATAGCTACAATATAAATTATAATTATATTATAGCTATTTTAGGATTAATATTTATTTTACAGGCAACTTTGTAATTATTTTAACCAGGTACAATAGCTATTAAATAGTTAAGAACTATTTAATAGTTACCTAGTTAAAATAATTACAAATTTACCTGTAAAATAAATCCTAACCTAAGATATAATTAAACCTAACACTACCCTATCAATAAAATAATTAAATAAACTACCTACAATTACCTACAATTAACCTAACACTACACTATCAATAAATTAATTAAACACAATTGCTACAAATAAATAAAATTAAATAAACTATCTAAAGTACAAAAAATAAAAAAGAACTAAGTTACAGAAAATAATAAAATATTTACAAACATAAGAAAAATATTACAACAATTTTAAACTAATTACACCTACTCTAAGCCCCCTAATAAAATAACAAAGCCCCCCAAAATAAAAAATTCCCTACCCTATTCTAAAATACAAATATTACAAGCTCTTTTACCTTACCAGCCCTGAACAGGGCCCTTTGCGGGGCATGCCCCAAGAATTTCAGCTCTTTTGCCTGTAAAAAAAAACATACAATACCCCCCCCCAACATTACAACCCACCACCCACATACCCCTAATCTAACCCAAACCCCCCTTAAATAAACCTAACACTACCCCCCTGATGATCTTCCTACCTTGTCTTCACCATGCCAGGTTCACCGATCCGTCCTGGCTCCAAGATCTTCATCCACCCCAAGCGGGGGCTAGACATCCACTGAAGAAGTCCAGAAGAGGGTCCAAAGTCTTCCTCCTATCCGGCAAGAAGAGGACATCCGGACCGGCAAACATCTTCTCCAAGCGGCATCTTCTATCTTCTTCCATCCGATGACGACCGGCTCCATCTTGAAGACCTCCAGCGCGGATCCATCCTCTTCTTCCGACGACTAGACGACGAATGACGGTTCCTTTAAGGGACGTCATCCAAGATGGCGTCCCTCGAATTCCGATTGGCTGATAGGATTCTATCAGCCAATCGGAATTAAGGTAGGAATTTTCTGATTGGCTGATGGAATCAGCCAATCAGAATATAGTTCAATCCGATTGGCTGATCCAATCAGCCAATCAGATTGAGCTCGCATTCTATTGGCTGTTCCGATCAGCCAATAGAATGCGAGCTCAATCTGATTGGCTGATTGGATCAGCCAATCGGATTGAACTATATTCTGATTGGCTGATTCCATCAGCCAATCAGAAAATTCCTACCTTAATTCCGATTGGCTGATAGAATCCTATCAGCCAATCGGAATTCGAGGGACGCCATCTTGGATGACGTCCCTTAAAGGAACCGTCATTCGTCGTCTAGTCGTCGGAAGAAGAGGATGGATCCGCGCTGGAGGTCTTCAAGATGGAGCCGGTCGTCATCGGATGGAAGAAGATAGAAGATGCCGCTTGGAGAAGATGTTTGCCGGTCCGGATGTCCTCTTCTTGCCGGATAGGAGGAAGACTTGGACCCTCTTCTGGACTTCTTCAGTGGATGTCTAGCCCCCGCTTGGGGTGGATGAAGATCTTGGAGCCAGGACGGATCGGTGAACCTGGCATGGTGAAGACAAGGTAGGAAGATCATCAGGGGGGTAGTGTTAGGTTTATTTAAGGGGGGTTTGGGTTAGATTAGGGGTATGTGGGTGGTGGGTTGTAATGTTGGGGGGGGGGGTATTGTATGTTTTTTTTTACAGGCAAAAGAGCTGAAATTCTTGGGGCATGCCCCGCAAAGGGCCCTGTTCAGGGCTGGTAAGGTAAAAGAGCTTGTAATATTTGTATTTTAGAATAGGGTAGGGAATTTTTTATTTTGGGGGGCTTTGTTATTTTATTAGGGGGCTTAGAGTAGGTGTAATTAGTTTAAAATTGTTGTAATATTTTTCTTATGTTTGTAAATATTTTATTATTTTCTGTAACTTAGTTCTTTTTTATTTTTTGTACTTTAGATAGTTTATTTAATTTTATTTATTTGTAGCAATTGTGTTTAATTAATTTATTGATAGTGTAGTGTTAGGTTAATTGTAGGTAATTGTAGGTAGTTTATTTAATTATTTTATTGATAGGGTAGTGTTAGGTTTAATTATATCTTAGGTTAGGATTTATTTTACAGGTAAATTTGTAATTATTTTAACTAGGTAACTATTAAATAGTTCTTAACTATTTAATAGCTATTGTACCTGGTTAAAATAATTACAAAGTTGCCTGTAAAATAAATATTAATCCTAAAATAGCTATAATATAATTATAATTTATATTGTAGCTATATTAGGATGTATTTTACAGGTAAGTATTTAGCTTTAAATAGGAATTATTTATTTAATAAGAGTTAATTTATTTCGTTAGATAAAAATTATATTTAACTTAGGGGGGTGTTAGTGTTAGGGTTAGACTTAGCTTTAGGGGTTAATACATTTATTAGAATAGCGGTGAGCTCCGGTCGGCAGATTAGGGGTTAATAATTGAAGGTAGGTGTCGGCGATGTTAGGGAGGGCAGATTAGGGGTTAATACTATTTATGATAGGGTTAGTGAGGCGGATTAGGGGTTAATAACTTTATTATAGTAGCGCTCAGGTCCGCTCGGCAGATTAGGGGTTAATAAGTGTAGGTAGGTGTCGGCGACGTTGTGGGGGGCAGATTAGGGGTTAATAAATATAACATAGGGGTCGGCGATGTTAGGGGTAGCAGATTAGGGGTACATAGGGATAACGTAGGTGGCGGCGATTTGCGGTCGGAAGATTAGGGGTTAATTATTTTAAGTAGCTTGCGGCGACGTTGTGGGGGGCAAGTTAGGGGTTAATAGATATAATACAGGGGTCGGCGGTGTTAGGGGCAGCAGATTAGGGGTACATAAGTATAACGTAGGTGGCGGTCGGCAGATTAGGGGTTAAAAATTTTAATCGAGTGGCGGCGATGTGGGGGGACCTCGGTTTAGGGGTACATAGGTAGTTTATGGGTGTTAGTGTACTTTAGGGTACAGTAGTTAAGAGCTTTATAAACCGGCGTTAGCCAGAAAGCTCTTAACTCCTGCTATTTTCAGGCGGCTGGAATCTTGTCGTTAGAGCTCTAACGCTCACTGCAGAAACGACTCTAAATACCAGCGTTAGAAAGATCCCATTGAAAAGATAGGCTACGCAAATGGCGTAGGGGGATCTGCGGTATGGAAAAGTCGCGGCTGAAAAGTGAGCGTTAGACCCTTTAATCACTGACTCCAAATACCAGCGGGCGCCCAAAACCAGCGTTAGGAGCCTCTAACGCTGGTTTTGACGGCTACCGCCGAACTCTAAATCTAGGCCTTAGTCTGCTAATGTTAGAGTATGGGGGAATGTTAGGAATGGATGACATTGAAGGGGGTAAAAGAAGGTGTGGATGACGTTAAGTGCTGTCTCTTAGAAGGGTTATGGCATTGGGGTAGTGCTGGCTTGTCCTCAGCAACCATGGACAGGAGGCTGTCTACCCTAGCTTTCAGGTTTAAGATGTTGGGTTTATGTGATGTAACCAAAGTGTTCTAGGTGCGGCAGGTCCTCAAGGGTCTGAAGAAGAAATGTTGGAGCATAGATCACAGAAGGCCCATTACTTTTACTATTGGGGAGAATTTGGGGAATTTTCCCCAGAATTTGTTCTTCACCTTTTGAGATTATTTTATTTTGTACGGCCTTCGTATTAGCATTTTTCATGGCCTTCCGTATTTCGGAATTAGTTAGCCGGAACAAGTGGGTACCGGGAGGACTGCGGGTAGAAGATGTGTTGGGGGATGATTCCAGGGTGGATATTTTTTTGAGAAAAAGTAAAACGGACCAGTATATGAAGGGAAAGAGTATTGTGTTATTCCTAGTGGCAAGGAGAGATTTGTCCATGTAGAAGTTTGGGACAGTTTATGTCATTATGGTCAAGGCAGGATAGTCCTCTGTTGATTCATTTGGGTGGGTTTTTCCTATCTCAGTTCCTGTTTTTTAAAAAGAGCTTTGGAACAATTGGGGTTGACCCCTTCCGAGTTTGGTTCCCATTCCATTTGTATTGGGGCGGCTACTGAAGCCTCTGTGTTGGGTTTACAAGCTGATGTGGTTAACAAAATGGGAGATGGGGATCTGCCAGATATCGTTTGTACATTCGCCCTGAGTTGAGAGTGTGATGCGGGTTTCTCTTGTGTTTTGTTTTGTATTTTAGGTGTGAAGAGCATTTGGGTGATGGGGCATTCCTTCATTTATTGGGCCAGGAGTGAGGTGAGGAGGACAGTTGACAGCCTTCAGTTGGGGTGCCCGGTTGCTCATTGGATGGTTAAATGGTTAGGGATTCGGGGTCTCAGATGGGGGAGTTTGTTACCATTGTTGGTTGATTATTGTAGGCAATTCCCTCCAACAGATGTGTTGATAGTGCACTTAGGGGGAAATGATTAAGGTTTTATGTCCCAGCGGGAACTGGTGAGGAGAATTAAGAGGGACTTGGGGAGGCTACGGGAACTGCACACGACTTTGAAGATCATTTGGTCTCATATCTTTCCGAAGCTGGTTTGGAGGGCGGCATGGGACCATGCTAGGCTGGAACAGAGTAGGAGGAAGGTGAATAAATTGATAGGATCTTTTATAAGAAGAATTGGGGGGTGCTGTTGCTTACTATCTGGACTTGGAGGAGGTTGGACAAGGGGAGTTTTATTTGGGGGATGGAGTTCACCTTAATCAGTTTGGTCTGCAGCTGTTTGTACTGGACTTTAAGGAAACTTTGAAAGACTTGTTGAGTTTGGCGGGACTGGGCTGATGGCATCAGGCCAGTCATTAGCGGGGGTGCTAGTTAATTCACAGTAAGATAAGGAATATGGCCAAGTCAGTTGGGTTTTTTAATAAGTTGTCTCTCCATGGGGTGGGAGTGCAAGTGGTAATTTTATAGGGGCAAGGAGTCCCCTAGTGACAAATTGAAGTAAGGTTTTAACGGACTGAACAAGTATTTAGTTGGGTCCAGATCAAATGACGGCCATGTTTAATAATAAGGTAACTAGCACCACTTGATGGTCCAGTTATTATACTGTTCATGACAACTTTATTTAATTACTATCACCTAGATTATGAGTTTTGCATTATGGCTTTTAACGCTGAAAAAATGGCAATTTCAGCATAAAAGCAGTAACGCAGCTATTGCGAGTCGTGTCGGTATAGCTATACCGCAAGCATTTTAGCCTGTAATGCAACGTCCATTCCGCATTCAAAAAAATGACGTTTTTGCATTGGATTTTCATAGCGCCGGTATTACAGGTTGTGCGGTCTGGCTGAAATGCTTGCGTTAAAGCCTATACCGACACGATCCATACCGCCATCTGAAACCAGTAGTTATGAGTTTCATAACTAAATTGTTACATAGTACACTAACACCCATAAACTACCTATTAACCCCTAAACCCGCTGTCCTCCTGCATCACAAACACTAAATTAAACCTATTAACCCCTAATCTTCCGCCCACCCACATCGCGACTATTAAATAAACCTAATAACCCCTAATCTGCCGCTCCCAACATCGCTGACACTAATAAAAAATTATTTACCCCTATTCCGCTGCTCCCTGAAATCAGTGCCACTATAATAAAGCTATTAACCCTTATTCCGCCACTTCCAGACATCACTGCCACTATAATAAAGCTATTAACCCCTACTCCCTGACATCGCCAACACTATAAAAGTTATTAACCCCTAAACCTCCATCCTCGCACATATTCGCCACTAAATAAACCTATTAACCCCTAAACCGCCGCCCCCCACATTGCAAAACACTAAATTAAACTATTAACCCCTAAACCTAACACCCCCCTAACTTTAAATTTAAAATTACAATATAACTATATTTAAATAAATAAAAACTGTGAAATAAAAATAAACCTAACATTAAACCTTAAATTAACCTATACTATTCTAATAAAATGAAAAAATACTGCCAATTAAAAAATATAAATTACAAATTTAAAAAACCTAACACTACAGAAAAAAAAACATAAAATCTAAAATTACAAAAAATAATACACTAAATTACGAAAAATAAAAAACGCTAAGCTTACAAAAAATAATAAATAAAATTATCAAAAATAAAAACAATTACACCTAATCTAATAGCCCCCCAAAATAAAAACACCCCCTAGCCTACAATAAACTACCAATAGCCCTTAAAAGGTCCCTTTTGTAGGGCATTGCCCTAAGTTAAACAGCTCTTTTACCTGTAAAAAAAAATACAAAGTCCCCCCAACAGTAACAGGGAAAAACCAAAGGAAGATTTCATAGGGTAGTGATCACATCACAGGGCAAAGGGTCTTTGTGCTGAAGGAGCCGTTTTATTAGTGTGCAGCAGTGCTAATAGGTTACATACACATGTTGTGCTGCGAAACCATAAAGATGTGTGTATGTCTCTTTAAGGAATCTGAACAGAGGCATTATGGGTACAATGAGCATGTGTTTTGTGCCATTGGGTTTTTTTTTTTTTTGACAGAGCAGAAACGTTAGAAAATTCACCCTCATAAAAATGTGTTTTCCTTTAGCAGCACAAATGCTGTTTAGGAGAATAGTTTACATATTATGGGAAGCTTTGTGGGAGTTCAGAGCAACATATTTGAAGTCTCAAGTGGCCTTAAATGTTGTCTGCAGGAAGCTTCATTCTGTCAGCCTCATGTGTCTGGTACATCACAGTTCTCTTCTGGAGCAGAATGGGATTTTCCAGACCTAAAGTGAGATTGTAGTCAACTCGGTTTTACTTATTTTATCTGCAAGACGACATTTTCAGTTTTATGTTTTTTGTTAAACTGATGTTTTTGTACTGAACAAATCTGTATATTACACATTGTCGGAATAGGGATAGCAGGGTATAGGACTATGGGTTACTCACCTTCATTGTCTAGGGGTTGTTAAATAATGGACAATTTTGCTTCTTCTGTACAAGTGAAGGGTTTATTTCAGTCCAGGGCATCAGTCAGAGAAATAGATCAGGGTTATATAGGCAGAAAAAGACCAGGGTTATATAGGTAGAAATAGACCAGGGTTATATAGGCAGAACAAAACCAGGGTTATATAGGCAGAACAAAACCAGGGTTATATAGGCAGAAATAGACCAGGGTTATATAGGCAGAACAAAACCAGGGTTATATAGGCAGAAATAGACCAGGGTTATATAGGCAGAACAAAACCAGGGTTATATAGGCAGAACAAAACCAGGGTTATATAGGCAGAAATAGGCCAGGGTTATATAGGCAGAAAAAGACCAGGGTTATATAGGCAGAAATAGACCAGGGTTATATAGGCAGAAAAAGACCAGGGTTATATAGGCAGAACAAAACCAGAGTTTTATAGGCAGAACAAAACCACGGTTATATAGGCAGAAATAGACCAGGGTTATATAGGCAGAACAAAACCAGGGTTATATAGGCAGAAATAGACCAGGGTTATATAGGCAGAAAAAGGCCAGGGTTATATAGGCAGAACAAGACCAGGGTTATATAGGCAGAAATAGACCAGGGTTATATAGGCAGAAATAGACCAGGGTGAAGTATGCAGAAAAAGACCTGGGTTATATAAACAGAAATAGACCAGGGTTATATAGGCAGAAATAGACCAGGGTTATATAGACAGAAATAGACCATGGTTATATAGGCAGAAAAAGGCCAGGGTTATTTATGCAAAAAAAGATCAGGATTATATAGGCAGAAATAGACCAGGCTTATATAGACAGAAAAAGACCAGGGTTATATAGGCAGAAATAGACCAGGCTTATATAGGCAGAAATAGACCAGGCTTATATAGACAGAAAAAGACCAGGGTTATATAGGCAGAAATAGACCAGGCTTATATAGACAGAAAAAGACCAGGGTTATATAGACAGAAATAGACCAGGGTTATAAAGACAAAAATAGACCAGGGTTATAAAGACAGAAATAGACCAGGGTTATATAGACAGAAATAGACCAGGGTTATATAGACAGAAAAAGACCAGGGTTATATAGGCAAAAATAGACCAGGGTTATATAGGCAGAAATAAACCAGGGTTATATAGGCAGAAAAAGACCAGGGTTATATAGGCTGAAATAGACCAGGGTTATATAGGCAGAAAAAGACCAGGGTTATATAGGCAGAACAAAACCAGGTTTTTATAGGCAGAACAAAACCAGGTTTATATAGGCAGAAATAGACCAGGGTTATATAGGCAGAACAAAACCAGGGTTATATAGGCAGAAATAGACCAGGGTTATATAGGCAGAAAAAGGCCAGGGTTATATAGGCAGAACAAAAACATAATTTATGTAAGAACTTACCTGATAAATTCATTTCTTTCATATTAGCAAGAGTCCATGAGCTAGTGACGTATGGGATATACATTCCTACCAGGAGGGGCAAAGTTTCCCAAACCTCAAAATGCCTATAAATACACCCCTCACCACACCCACAAATCAGTTTAATGAATAGCCAAGAAGTGGGGTGATAAGAAAAAAGTGCGAAAGCATAAAAAATAAGGAATTGGAATAATTGTGCTTTATACAAAAAAATCATAACCACCACAAAAAAGGGTGGGCCTCATGGACTCTTGCTAATATGAAAGAAATGAATTTATCAGGTAAGTTCTTACATAAATTATGTTTTCTTTCATGTAATTAGCAAGAGTCCATGAGCTAGTGACGTATGGGATAATGACTACCCAAGATGTGGATCTGTCCACGCAAGAGTCACTAGAGAGGGAGGGATAAAATAAAGACAGCCAATTCCTGCTGAAAATAATCCACACCCAAAATAAAGTTTAAATGAAAACATAAGCAGAAGATTCAAACTGAAACAGCTGCTATGTACTTTTCTACCAAAAACTGCTTCAGAAGAAGAAAACGCATCAAAATGGTAGAATTTAGAAAAAGTATGCAAAGAAGACCAAGTTGCTGCTTTGCAAATTTGATCAACCGAAGCTTCATTCCTAAACGCCCAGGAAGTAGAAACTGACCTAGTAGAATGAGCTGTAATCCTCTGAGGCGGAGTTTTACCCGACTCAACATAGGCATGATGAATTAAAGATTTCAACCAAGATGCCAAAGAAATGGCAGCAGCTTTCTGGCCTTTTCTAGAACCGGAAAAGATGACAAATAGACTAGAAGTCTTTCGGAAAGTCTTAGTAGCTTCAACATAATATTTCAAAGCTCTAACAACATCCAAAGAATGCAATGATTTCTCCTTAGAATTCTTAGGATTAGGGCATAATGAAGGAACTACAATTTCTCTACTAATGTTGTTGGAATTCACAACCTTAGGTAAAAAATTCAAAAGAAGTTCGCAACACTGCCTTATCCTGATGAAAAATCAGAAAAGGAGACTCACAAGAAAGAGCAGACAATTCAGAGACTCTTCTGGCAGAAGAGATGGCCAAAAGGAACAAAACTTTCCAAGAAAGTAATTAATGTCCAATGAATGCATAGGTTCAAACGGAGGAGCTTGAAGAGCCCCCAGAACCAAATTCAAACTCCAAGGAGGAGAAATTGACTCAAAGACAGGTTTAATACGAACCAAGGCTTGTACAAAACAATGAATATCAGGAAGATTAGCAATCTTTCTGTGAAAAAGAACAGAAAGAGCAGAGATTTGACCTTTCAAGGAACTTGCGGACAAACCTTTATCTAAACCATCCTGAAGAAACTGTAAAATTCTCGGAATTCTAAAAGAATGCCAGGAAAAAATGATGCGAAAGACACCAAGAAATATAAGTCTTCCAGACTCTATAATATATCTCTCTAGATACAGAATTACGAGCCTGTAACATAGTATTAATCACAGAGTCAGAGAAACCTCTTTGACCAAGAATCAAGCGTTCAATCTCCATACCTTTAAATTTAAGGATTTGAGATCCTGATGGAAAAAAGGACCTTGCGACAGAAGGTCTGGTCTTAACGGAAGAGTCCACGGTTGGCAAGAGGCCATCCGGACAAGATCCGCATACCAAAACCTGTGAGGCCATGCTGGAGCTACCAGCAGAACAAATGAGCATTCCTTCAGAATCTTGGAGATTACTCTTGGAAGAAGAACTAGAGGCGGAAAGATATAGGCAGGATGATACTTCCAAGGAAGTGATAATGCATCCACTGCCTCCGCCTGAGGATCCCGGGATCTGGACAGATACCTGGGAAGTTTCTTGTTTAGATGAGAAGCCATCAGATCTATTTCTGGAAGTTCCCACATTTGAACAATCTGAAGAAATACCTCTGGGTGAAGAGACCATTCGCCCGGATGCAACGTTTGGCGACTGAGATAATCCGCTTCCCAATTGTCTATTCCTGGAATATGAACCACAGAGATTAGACAGGAGCTGGATTCCGCCCAAACCAGAATTCGAGATACTTCTTTCATAGCCAGAGGACTGTGAGTCCCTCCTTGATGATTGATGTATGCCACAGTTGTGACATTGTCTGTCTGAAAACAAATGAACGATTCTCTCTTCAGAAGAGGCCAAGACTGAAGAGCTCTGAAAAATTGCACGGAGTTCCAAAATATTGATCGGTAATCTCACCTCCTGAGATTCCCAAACCCCTTGTGCTGTCAGAGACCCCCACACAGCTCCCCAACCTGTAAGACTTGCATCTGTTGAAATTACAGTCCAGGTCGGAAGAACAAAAGAAGCCCCCTGAACTAAACGATGGTGATCTGTCCACCACGTCAGAGAGTGTCGTACAATCGATTTTAAAGATATTAATTGAGATATCTTTGTGTAATCCCTGCACCACTGGTTCAGCATACAGAGCTGAAGAGGCCGCATGTGAAAACGAGCAAAGGGGATCGCGTCCGATGCCGCAGTCATAAGACCTAGAATTTCCATGCATAAGGCTACCGAAGGGAAAGATTGTGACTGAAGGTTTCGACAAGCTGATATCAACTTTAGATGTCTCATGTCTATCAAAGATAGAGTCATGGATACTGAATCTATCTGAAAACCTAAAAAGGTTACCTAAGTCTGAGGAATCAATGAACTTTTTGGTAAATCGATCCTCCAACCATGATGTTGAAGAAACAACACAAGTCGATTCGAATGAGATTCTGCTAAATATGAAGATTGAGCAAGTACCAAGATATCGTCCAAATAAGGAATACCACAATACCCTGTTCTCTGATTACAGACAGAAGGGCACCGAGAACCTTTGTAAAAAATTCTTGGAGCTGTAGCTAGGCCAAACGGCAGAGCCACAAACTGGTAATGCTTATCTAGGAAAGAGAATCTCAGAAACTGATAGTGATCTTGATGAATCGGAATATTCAGATATGCATCCTGTAAAACTATAGTAGACATATAATGCCCTTGTTGAACAAAAGGCAGGATAGTCCTTACAGTTACCATTTTGAATGTTGGTATCCTTACATAACGATTCAATATTTTTAGATCCAGAACTGGTCTGAAGGAATTTTCCTTCTTTGGTACAATGAAGAGATTTGAATAAAAACACCAGTCCCTGTTCCAGAACTGGAACTGGCAAAATTACTCCAGTCAACTCTAGATCTGAAACACATTTCAGAAATGCTTGAGCCTTCGCTGGGTTTACTGGGACACGGGAAAGAAAAAATCTCTTTGCAGGAGGCCTTATCTTGAAGCCAATTCTGTACCCTTCTGAAACAATGTTCTGAATCGAAAGATTGTGAACGGAATTGATCCAAATTTCTTAGAAAAAACGTAATCTGCCCCCTACCAGCTGAGCTGGAATGAGGGCCGCACCTTCATGTGGACTTAGGAGCTGGCTTTGATTTTCTAAAAGGCTTGGATTTATTCCAGACTGGAGATGGTTTCCAAACTGATACCGCTCCTGAGGATGAAGGATCAGGTTTTTGTTCCTTGTTGTGACAAAAGGAATGAAAACGATCATTACCCTGGAAAGAAAGGGAAAGCAGAGTAGACTTAGAAGACATAACAGCATTCCAAGTCTTAAGCCATAAAGCTCTTCTAGCTAAAATAGCTAGAGACATATACCTGACATCAACTCTAATGATATCAAAGATGGCATTACAAATAAAATTATTAGCATGTTGAAGAATAAAAATGCTATGAGAATTATGATCTGTTACTTGTTGCGCTAAAGCTTCTAACCAAAAGATGAAGCTGCAGCAACATCCGCTAAAGATATAGCAGGTCTAAGAAGATTACCTGAACACAAGTAAACTTTTCTTAGAAAGGATTCAATTTTCCTAACTAAAGGATCCTTAAGGAAGAACCATCTGCCATAGGAATAGTACGCTTAACAAGAGTAGAGACAGCCCCATCAATTTTAGGGATTTTGTCCCAAAACTCTAATCTGTCAGATGGCACAGGATATAATTGCTTAAAACGTTTAGAAGGAGTAAATGAATTACCCAAATTATTCAATTCCCTGGAAATTACTTCAGAAATAGCACTAGGGACAGGAAAAAACTTCTGGAATAACTACAGGAGATTTAAAAACCTTATTTAAACGTTTAGATTTAGTATCAAGAGGACCAGAATCCTCAATTTCTAATGCAATTAGGACTTCTTTAAGTAAAGAACGAATAAATTTCATTTTAAATAAATATGAAGATTTATCAGCATCAACCTCTGAGACAGAATCCTCTGAACCAGAAGAACCATTATCAGAATCAGAATGATGATGTTCATTTAAAAATTCATCTGAAAAATGAGAAGTTTTAAAAGACTTTTTACATTTACTAGAAGGAGGAATAACAGACATAGCCTTCTTAATGGATTTTAAAAACAAAACCAGATTTATATAGGCAGAAATAGACCAGGGTTATATAGGCAGAACAAAACCAGGGTTATATAGGCAGAAATAGACCAGGGTTATATAGGCAGAAAAAGGCCAGGGTTATATAGGCAGAACAAAAACATAATTTATGTAAGAACTTACCTGATAAATTCATTTCTTTCATATTAGCAAGAGTCCATGAGCTAGTGACGTATGGGATATACATCCCTACCAGGAGGGGCAAAGTTTCCCAAACCTCAAAATGCCTATAAATACACCCCTCACCACACCCACAAATCAGTTTAACGAATAGCCAAGAAGTGGGGTGATAAGAAAAAAGTGCGAAAGCATAAAAAATAAGGAATTGGAATAATTGTGCTTTATACAAAAAAATCATAACCACCACAAAAAAGGGTGGGCCTCATGGACTCTTGCTAATATGAAAGAAATGAATTTATCAGGTAAGTTCTTACATAAATTATGTTTTCTTTCATGTAATTAGCAACAGTCCATGAGCTAGTGACGTATGGGATAATGACTACCCAAGATGTGGATCTGTCCACGCAAGAGTCACTAGAGAGGGAGGGATAAAATAAAGACAGCCAATTCCTGCTGAAAATAATCCACACCCAAAATAAAGTTTAAATGAAAACATAAGCAGAAGATTCAAACTGAAACAGCTGCTATGTACTTTTCTACCAAAAACTGCTTCAGAAGAAGAAAACACATCAAAATGGTAGAATTTAGAAAAAGTATGCAAAGAAGACCAAGTTGCTGCTTTGCAAATTTGATCAACCGAAGCTTCATTCCTAAACGCCCAGGAAGTAGAAACTGACCTAGTAGAATGAGCTGTAATCCTCTGAGGCGGAGTTTTACCCGACTCAACATAGGCATGATGAATTAAAGATTTCAACCAAGATGCCAAAGAAATGGCAGAAGCTTTCTGGCCTTTTCTAGAACCGGAAAAGATGACAAATAGACTAGAAGTCTTTCGGAAAGTCTTAGTAGCTTCAACATAATATTTCAAAGCTCTAACAACATCCAAAGAATGCAATGATTTCTCCTTAGAATTCTTAGGATTAGGGCATAATGAAGGAACTACAATTTCTCTACTAATGTTGTTGGAATTCACAACCTTAGGTAAAAAATTCAAAAGAAGTTCGCAACACTGCCTTATCCTGATGAAAAATCAGAAAAGGAGACTCACAAGAAAGAGCAGACAATTCAGAGACTCTTCTGGCAGAAGAGATGGCCAAAAGGAACAAAACTTTCCAAGAAAGTAATTAATGTCCAATGAATGCATAGGTTCAAACGGAGGAGCTTGAAGAGCCCCCAGAACCAAATTCAAACTCTGAAAAATGAGAAGTTTTAAAAGACTTTTTACATTTACTAGAAGGAGGAATAACAGACATAGCCTTCTTAATGGATTTTAAAAACAAAATCTCTTATGTTATCAGGAACACTCTGAGTATTAGATGTTGACAGAACAGCAACAGGTAATGTAACAGTACTTAAAGGAAATATTATCTGCATAAACAGTTTGTCATGAAAAAACAGTACAAACAACAGCTGGAGGAACAGATACCATAAGTTTACAGTAGATACACTTAGCTTTGGTAGCTCCAGCCCCAGGCAGGGATATTCCAGAAGTATCTTCTGACTCAGCTTCAACGTGGGACATCTTGCAATATGTAATAGAAAAAACAACATATAAAGCAAAATTGATCAAATTCCTTAAATGACAGTTTCAGGAATGGGAAAAAAATGCCAGAGAATAAGCTTCTAGCAACCAGAAGCAAAAAATCAATGAGACTTAAATAATGTGGAGACAAAAGTGACGCCCATATTTTTTCGCGCCAAAAAAGACGCCCACATTATTTGGCGCCTAAATGCTTTTGGCGCCAAAAATGACGCCACATCCGGAACGCCGACACTTTTGGCGCAAAAGAACGTCAAAAATGACGCAACTTCCGGCGACACGTATGACGCCGTAAACAGAAAATAATTTTTGCGCCAAAAAAGTCAGCGCCAAGAATGACGCAATAAAATGAAGCATTTTCAGCCCCCGCGAGCCTAACAGCCCACAGGGAAAGTCAAATTTTTAAGGTAAGAAAAAAATGAATTATTCATATGCATTATCCCAAATATGAAACTGACTGTCTGAAATAAGGAATGTTGAACATCCTGAGTCAAGGCAAATAAATGTTTGAATACATATATTTAGAACTTTATATAAAAAGTGCCCAACCATAGGTTAGAGTGTCACAGAAAATAAGACTTACTTACCCCAGGACACTCATCTACATGTAGTAGAAAGCCAAACCAGTACTGAAACGAGAATCAGTAGAGGAAATGGTATATATAAGAGTATATCGTCGATCTGAAAAGGGAGGTAAGAGATGAATCTCTACGACCGATAACAGAGAACCTATGAAATAGACCCCGTAGAAGGAGATCACTGCATTCAAATAGGCAATACTCTCCTCACATCCCTCTGACATTCACTGCACGCTGAGAGGAAAACCGGGCTCCAACCTGCTGCGGAGCGCATATCAACGTAGAATCTAGCACAAACTTACTTCACCACCTCCATAGGAGGCAAAGTTTGTAAAACTGATTTGTGGGTGTGGTGAGGGGTGTATTTATAGGCATTTTGAGGTTTGGGAAACTTTGCCCCTCCTGGTAGGAATGTATATCCCATACGTCACTAGCTCATGGACTCTTGCTAATTACATGAAAGAAACCAGGGTTATATAGGCAGAAATAGACCAGGGTTATATAGGCAGAAATAGACCAGGGTTATATAGACAGAAATAGACCAGGGTTATATAGACAGAAAAAGACCAGGGTTATATAGGCAGAAATAGACCAGGGTTATATAGGCAGAAATAGATCAGGGTTATATAGGCAGAAATAGATCAGGGTTATATAGACAGAAATAGACCAGGGTTATATAGACAGAAAAAGATCAGGGTTATATAGACAGAAAAAGATCAGGGTTATATAGACAGAAAAAGACCAGGGTTATATAGGCAGAAATAGACCAGGCTTATATAGACAGAAAAAGACCAGGCTTATATAGGCAGAAATAGACCAGGGTTATATAGGCAGAAATAGACCAGGGTTATATAGACAGAAAAAGACCAGGGTTTTAAAGGCAGAAATAGTTAAATTTTGAAACCCAAACTGTTTCGTTCATGAGTCAGAGTGTCATTTTAAACATCTTTCCAATTTACTTCTGTTATCTCATTTACTACATTCTCCTGGTATTCTTTGCTGAAAAGCATACCTAGGTAGGCTCAGGAGCAGCCGTGCACTTCTGGGAGCTAGATGCTGTTTGGTCACTGCACATATATCCCTTGTCATTGGCTCACCCAATGTATTCAGCTAGCTCCCAGTAGTGCATTACTGCTTCTTCAACAAAGGATACCAAGAGAATGAAGCAAATTTGATAATAGAAGTAAATTGGAAAGTTGTTTAAAATTGTATGTTCTACCTGCACCATGAAAGACAAATATTGGGTCTCATGTCCCTTTAACGTACACAAATGACATCACACACAAGTGTACAGAAAAGGAAAAGACTAATCTTGACTATGTTCGAAGATGACATCATACAATACACATACAACATAGGAAACTATATCTATCTACTACGATTTCTGGGATTTATCTCTTAGAGAAATCACTGTTTATTCACAGTTATAACAAATCTCCACCGATGCATCTGTAAATAGTAACCACTGTCTCCTGACACAGCCAATGTCTGGTCAGCTTTTTTGCACCTTACACCATTCTTCAGTTCCAATTTAGTATATTATTGGAAATATTTAAAGCAAACTATCATATAACTTTGACAACTAGCTAAACTAATTGTAAGAGAGTATACAATTATTATTATTACAAAGTATAGGAGGTTTAGCTCTGCGATAAGAAGCATAAGTTAACTCTGAAGGACTTGATATAAGTTACGGAAATACTATTCCATTTCATTCACACAGTTTATCTTTATTAGAAATTATATATGTCACAACCAGGAATAATCATTCATACAGAAGCTTAAGCTAAATTAAAAACACTTAAACCAGGAGCAAATAATCAGCCAGATTACGAGTTTTGAGTGCTATAGGGAAATTAATGACTGCCACAAAAGCGTTGTTATTTCTCTCCCCTAAAGCGCTGCTATTACAGGTTTGCAAAAAGCAGGCTTGCGTGGGCGATATGGTGGCGTTGAGCTCCATGCTTTACCCAAATACAAGTGCTGCTTTGACATGCTCGTGCACGATTTTCCCATAGAGATCAATGGGGAGAGCCTGCAAAAAAAAGCCTAACACCTGCAATCACGGAAACAAAAGCTCCATAACGCAGCCCCATTTATGTCTATGGGGAAAGAAACAGTTATGTTTTAACCTAACACCCTAACATAGAAACCAAGTCTAAACACCCCTAATCTGCTGCCCCTAACATTGTGACACCTAAATACACTTATTAACCCCTAATCTGCCACCCTTAACATCGCCGCCACCTACATTACAGTTATTAACACCTAATCTGCCGCCCCCACTATACTAAAGTTATTAACCCCTAAACCTCTGGCCTACAAAATCACTAACACTAAATAAATATATTAACCCCTAAACCTAACCCTAACGTAACCCTAAGCATAACCCTAACACCCCCTAACTTAAATAAAATTAAAATAAATCTAAATAAACCTTACAATTATTACCTAAATAATTCCTATTTAAAACTAAATACAAACTTACCTGTAAAAAAAAGCCTAAGCTAGCTACAAAATAACTAATAGTTATATTGTAGCTATCTTAGGTTTTATTTTTATTTCACAGATAAGTTTGTATTTATTTTAACTAGGTAGACTAGTTAGTAAATAGTTATTAACTATTTACTAGCTACCTAGTTAAAATAAATACATACTTACCTGTAAAATAAAACCAAAGCTAGCTACAATATTACTAATAGTTACATTGTAGCCATCTGTTTTTTTTCACAGATAAGTTTGTATTTATTTTAACTAGGTAGACTAGTTAGTAAATAGTTATTAACTATTTACTAGCTACTTAGTTAAAATAAATACAAATTTACCTGTAAAATAAAACCTAACCTGCCTTACATTAAAACCTAACATTACAAAAAAATAAAAAAATAAAAATGAATCAAATAGAATTATCTAAATTACAACAAAAAAAACATTAACTTGCACAAAATAAAAAACAAAATGATAAAAATAAAAATGAATTACTCCTAATCTAATAGCCCTATCAAAATAAAAAAGCCCACCCAAAATAATAAAACCCCTAGCCTACACTAAACTTCCAATGGCCCTTAAAAGGGCCTTTTGCGGGCATTGCCCCAAAGAAATCAGCTCTTTCACTTGTAAAAAAAAAATACAAACAACCCCCAACAGTAAAACCCACCATCCACACAACCAACCCCCCCAAATAAAAACTAATCTAAATAAACCTAAGCTAACCATTGCCCTGAAAAGGGCTTTTGGATGGGCATTGCCCTTAAAAGGGCATTTAGCTCTTTTACTGCCCAAACCCTAATCTAAAAATAAAACCCACCCAATAAACCCTTTAAAAAAACTAACACTAACCCCCAACGATCCACTTACAGTTTTCGAAGACCGGACATCCATCCTCATCCAAGTGGACAGAAGTCCTCATCGAAGCCAGCAGAAGTCTTCATCCAAGCGTGCAGAAGTCTTCATCCAGACGGCATCTTCTATCTTCATCCAGACGGCATCTTCCATCTTCAAGACATCCGGCGCGGAGCATCCTCTTCTTCCGATGGTGAACATAGAATGAAGGTTCCCTTTAAGGTACGTCATCTAAGATGACATCCCTTACATTCCGATTGGTGGATAGAATTCTATCAGCCAATAGGAATTAAAGGGAAAAATCCTATTGGCTGATCCAATCAGCCAATAGGATTGAGCTTGCATTCTATTGGCTGATAGGTTTTTATTTGGGGGGGTTGGTTGTGTGGGTGGTAGGTTTTACTGTTGGGGGGTGTTTGTATTTTTTTTTTTATAGGTAAAAGAGCTGATTTCTTTGGGGCAATGCCCCACAAAAGGCCCTTTTAAGGGCCATTGGCGGTTTAGTGTAAGCTCTGGGGGGGGGGGGTTATTTTGGGTGTGCTTTTTTATTCTGATAGGGCTATTAGATTAGAAATAATTCTTTTTTTTTTGATAATTTTGTTTTTTTATTTTGTGTAATTTTATTTTTTTTATTTTTTTGTAATGTTAGGTTTTAGTGTAAGGCCAGTTAGGTTTTATTTTACAGGTAAATTTGTATTTATTTATTTATTTTTTTATATTTATTCATCTTTATTTGGTTTTTGATACAGTAAAAAGTGAACAGTGAACAATACACTCAATTCTTATACATTGTATAACGTCCATCTGGACTATAATTTGTCCCCCTCATTGCGATTGTCCACAATAAGTTTTGTGCAATTAATGCACTTCCAAAAATTATCAACCAATAAGACTATCAAATATAAATAAGATAAGAACAAATACAAACCAAATAACAATAATAACTAAACTACCGAATCTCTGGCTCATGTGAGCTTACATACGGTTCTTACAATGTATAGCAGTCATTGAACCTAAATTAGGAGCATCTCTTTACCTGACTTAGAAACATGTTGTTTCCTAATCGGAGTATCACCCGTGAGAAATTTGTATTTAATTTAACTAGGTGGCTAGTAAATAGTTAACTATTTACTAACTAGTCTACCTAGTTAAAATAAATACAAACTTACCTGGGAAATAAAAATAAAACCTAAGCTTAGGTTTTTTTACAGGTAAGTTTTTAGTATTTTAAGGATTTAATTTTAAATAGGAATTATTTAAGTAATAATTTGTAAGTTTTGTTTAGATTTATTTTAATTATATTTAAGTTAGGGGGTGTTAGGGTTATGGTTAGGGTTACGTTAGGGTTAGGTTTAGGGGTTAATATATTTATGTAGTGATGTGGGAGGCAAGAGGTTTAGGGGTTAACAATTTATTTAAGTATATTTCGTTGTGGGGGCTTGCGATTTAGGGGTTAATAGGTTTATTATAGCGGCGGTGTAGGCGGACAGCAGATCAGGGGTTAATAATATTTAAGTAGTGTTTTTGCGATGCGGGAGTGCGGCGGTTTAGGGGTTAATAGGTCTATTATAGTGGTGCCAATGTCGGGGAGCGGTGGGTTAGGCGTTAATACATTTTTATAGTGGCGGCGATGTCCGGAGCGGCAGATTACGGGTCAATAATTTTATTTTAGTGTTTGTGATGTGGTAGGGCCTCGGTTTAGGGGTTAATAGGTAGTTTATGGGTGTTAGTGTACTTTGTGACAGTTTAGTTATGAGTTTTATAGTACAGCTTTGTAGCGTAAAACTCATAACTACTGACTTTAGATGGCGGTACGGATCTTGTCATTTTAGGCTGTACCGCTCATTTTTTGGTCTCACCGCAAAACTCGTAATACCGGCGCTATGGAAGTCCCATTGAAAAAAGGACTTTTTTAAAAGTGCGGTACTGACGTTGCGTAAAGGCCAAAAAGGTGGGCGATACACCTCTTCTGACAAGGCTTGTAATAGCGGCGTTAGGGAAAAAGCATCGTTATGGGCCATAACTATGCTTTTTGAGTCATAACTCAAAACTCGTAATCTAGCTGAATTTTATTTCCTGTTAGAATAATACGTCCTTAGGAGTAGCTTTGTCTCTCCTTATCTTTTTTAACTAGCTTACCATGGTCTAATACAAGTTTCCGCTCTAATTACTGATATCTATCTCAGCCTAGCAGCTATTTAATATGAGTAATCTTAAAATTAGCCATCGGATTGTAAGGGCTTAGCTTATTTTGAAAATATAATACTGGCTGATAAAAATTATCGTATTATTCTAATAGGAAATAATATTATTTGCTCCTGGTTTAAGTGTTTTTAATTTAGCTTAAGCTATCTGTATGAATGATTATTCCTGGTTGTGACATATATCATTTATAATAAAGATAAACTGTGTGAATGAAATGGAATAGTATTTCTTGTAACTTATATCCAGTCCTGCAGAGTTAACTTATACTTCTTATCGCAGAGCTAAACCTCCTATAGTTAATTGTGTACTCTCTTACAATTAGTTTAGCTAGTTGTCACTTACTTTATGGTCAGTATCTGCGACAGGCATAATCCTTATCTTCATATTTTGATATAGAAGACCTATCTTAACCCCATTAGAGGGAAGTAATATATTGGAGTTACCTGCATAATATAACTCTGCTCCCCCTACCGTTTCTTTTTTACCTAAAACTATCATATAACTTTGTCTCGCACACATCTCTTACAAATGATATCAGAATGCATTTGTGCTGATGTTATCTTCACCTAGACACCGGGCACATAGCATTTATGTTCACTATATGGTCCAGCAATAAGACTGGTATCTCCTGCACAACCATGCCACATCTGGTGCATCTGTCTGTCTTTAACTGGCGGCTTTATGAGTCATAGATGTCCTGTTGTCTGTAAATTGCTGTACATTCTTTCAGAAGTGAAGGAATTTTGGCTGCTCAACTGGATCAAACAGACTTTCTTGACCAGAGTCCAAAAGTATTCTTCTCTTAAGTTATTATTTACATGTGTCTGATGTTAGGATTAAATTCACTGGATTCTGAAATTGTTACCATGGTAACACTCATTGTAGGTTTCACAAGCGCTAAGTTCTTCTTCAGATCTCAGCAAATGCCAGTTATCACAAGGTCGCTTACTGATAACATCAGCATGTCCTTGTTAACATTTTAGCTAATTTATTAGGATATAATAAAGCTCACACACACTTTATCATCACCTTCAGCCTGTTGACAAATATGTATTGGAGTTATGAGCTTGAGGCATTCAGTTTTAACTACCCCTATGGTTCATGCATTACTGAAATGACACATGCTCAGAACACTTATGAGCAAGCTCTTCAACACTTTTTAACATAGTGCTTATTGCGTTACATTATTGTATTTTCTGGAACTCATTTACAGGTATAAACACACCCTTACTTGCGCCTTTTTTCAGAATAACCTGAGAATGTGACAGTGTATACATGTGTTTTTTTTATTGGATAGCATTTTAAACAGTGATATTTTCACATTAATGAATACGTTCAATCTGTATGTAATTGTTTATATTTCATGGGTTCAGCATTTGCAGTTGATTGTGCCATATACGCCTTAATAGCTTTCAGATGGTGTATAATACCTACCTGTTTTTTCAATTGGTTATTAGTTAGGTCTGACAACTTCCGTTCTTATTTTGTAAGTGTATATAACTTCAGTGATTACAATGTATTCTATTCGCTTTTTTACCTGACTGATGAAACGACCGTTGTTGGTCGAGAAGCACGTTGCAATACAATCTGTTTTTTGTTCTGGTATATATGGAAAGATGTTTAAGCAAAGTACCATAGGAAGATCTGAAACCACTCTGCCACTGGGGAGAGAGATCAACTACTCCTCTCCCTGGACCCTGTTCAGTTGCTGGGGAGAGAGTTCAGTTACCTCCTCTCCCTGGAACTGGTTCTGCTGATGGGTAGAGAGGTCAGCTATCTCCTCTCCCGGGTTCCCACTCTGCTGCTGGAGAGAGAGGTCAGCTACCACCTCTCCCTGGAACTAGCTCTGCTACTGGGGAGAGAGGCCAGCTACCTCCTCTCTCGGGAATTAGCTCTACCACTTGTGAGAGAAGTCAGCTACCTCCTCTCCCTGGAAGTGGCTCTGCCACTGGGGAGAGAAGCTGCTACCTCCTCTCTCGGGAATTAGCTATACCACTTGTGAGAGAGGTCAGCTACCTCCTCTCCCTGGAACTAGCTCTGCTGCTGGGGAGAGAGGCTGGCTACCTCCTCTCTCGGGAATTAGCTCTTCCACTTGTGAGAGAGGTCAGCTATCTCCTCTCCTGGGATCCCCCTCTGCTGCTGGGGAGAGAGGCTGGCTACCTCCTCTCTCGGGAATTAGCTCTTCCACTTGTGAGAGAGGTCAGCTACCTCCTCTCCCTGGAACTTGCTCTGCCGCTGGGGAGAGAGGTTGGCTACCTCCTCTGCCTGGAACTGGCTCTGCCGCTGGGCAGAGAGGTCGTTTATCTCCTCTCCCTGGAACTGGCTCTTCCCCTGGGGAGAGAGGTTGGCTACCTCCTCTCCCTGGCTTCCCGGAGCTGCTGCATGTGCTGGGCAGATGCCAGCAGTGCTATGCCCTGTTGCCATCTCTTCTGCTGGAGGCTTACCGGTCTGTCACTCCTCAGAGGAAAAGTCTATTAAATTCTTGATCTCTGGAGCCTGTGGCTGGGGAGAGAGGTGATGAAATCTTGGGATCATACATTGAGAAATGTCACTTTGTCGCTAAGAAACCAGTCACTCTTTCCACTAAATTAGCACCTAGTATGATCACCAGTGGTCGGGCCAGCACAGATAGTTGACTACATAGGAAGGGCACTTTTAGGTGTGGTGGTAGAATAGAATAGATAGCCTGAGGAAACAGTGCTGTATCACTGAGAAACACATTGCTGTTGTTTTAACCTTTTTAATAAACTTGTATTACTTGTCATCTCGCTGCTGCACCTTCTTTTGGATTTTACCACTTTGCCATTGTGTACTGATGAGTGTTGGTTTTCATTATTGACCATGGCTTGACATTCCCTGTGGTAACCAGGAATATCTCTTGACTCCTTCTGGTGGGATGAGGATACCATCTGCTCCAGGTGTGCCGAGGAGTCTGCCGGACGACTCATTGGTTCCGGTCTGCCTGTACCGCACAATTGTGCCTTCCATCACGTGAGTAGGTTTTCATCTGTACCTACACCATTTTGTCTATCAGCCTGATTTGCACTATGTGGCGCCCTCTATCTATTGTATCCTAGACCTTCTTATTTTGTGTGGTGGTAGAAGTTGTTTTCCCTTTACACATATTAAAACGGGATCCAGTTTTGGAAGTACAGTAACGGGTAAAAATTTTGAAAGCAATTTCTATGCCAATTGCGGTACATGTTTTGTAATATAACACTTAGAATGCAAACTTTGCCAAAAAACAGTATGTTGGTCAAACATCTAGGACCCTTAGGACAAGAATAGGTGAACATCAGAGGTATATCAAAAACTATAATAAATGGGAAGATCCGGGGAAAGAGCCTGGACATAACTCCCGCTTCTCCTCACAACCCTGCAAGCTCCTATTAGGCGGAGAACTCACGCCTTAGCCCAGGTGACTGGATATTTCTTGCGGATGAGCCAAGATTGCTCACGGGTCTCACAAAATGAGAAACATTCACACTTTTCTAAGGGAAAATAGAGAAGACCTCCAGAAGATATTTTCTTTGCTACATAATCAGACTTACCTCCTAGATATCAGGCTCCCTCTCACTGGTGCTGCATGAGGGAGACGGATTGTCTGACTCCTGGTTTCAGATATCGTGTCTCTGCCTATGGCTAAACCACAGCATCATCTGCTGACGACTTTCTCAGCTGCAAGTCCCTAGACGTCCCCCTTCCCACCGGTGCTGCGTGAAGGGAGGTGATGGTTGCACTTAATAAAGGACCTGCTGCCCGTAAAGACATTGCTAACGGCTCCTGTCATACTTGAACTGCGGCGGAACTGTAACGGAGTACACCTGAGCAATCAGTTTACATACTCATAGTGGTAAGGCAATACTCCTTCCCTCCAATATACTGCATATATACAAGGTGAGATTATTGCTTTAATTAGACCTTGAGACTGCCTACTATCTGCCGCTCCCCACTAACTTTATACTGCTTTATTCATGGCCAACTCGCTAACAACACACAGCTTTTACTTCATTACTGCTTGCTTTTCTGTTTCACCGCAATTTTATATCCGAGTTTGGTTTTTATTCAATCAAAGAGTGTAGCAGCGGTTGGGAATAGGAAGGGAGAGTGAACTCATGCTGGGCCTGGATGAGAGAATTATAACAGCGGTTACACCATTCTGTTGAACTATCACTCAGACCTCTGTAGAAAACGACCCTAAAGCTCAAGAACTTGCCTTCACACTTATGCTTTTCTTGTTTTATACAAATGGAGAAAGTTATAAGTGAAGAATAAAGGAGTATCTTTCCCCTTATTTACAAAAGGATCTTATTTGCTTTATAATAAGACTTAGCCCTCCAAGTACTAATTACTATTGGAACTTTAATCACTTATGAGAGGCTAAAAGAAACTTTTTCCCTGCTTTGCTGCTGCTTGGATTCTCTGACACCCCCCCCCCTTCTACTTACTTGCCTAAACATAGACTTTTGAAACTAAGTCACAATTTTTTCATTTGTAACATAATTACAACTACTCTCCTGTTTTTCACTTGCACTATGTTTGGTATCTTAGCTCTATATTTAGAATAATAGACCAGTTACTGTGTTTTGAATACATAACAGGGGATAAGTTAATGTATCAAATGTTAATTATGCAAATTGTATTTTATTCTGTTTTCCTAAGAGCCTAACCAAAAAAATAAATTTTTCTCTTACTTGAGGATAACGCTATAGTATAAAATATATAATTGTCTTGTTGAATCTTAACCTGGTTCACATGTATGCTTCAACCTTCATTCTATACTATCCCTTAATTATTAATTAAGCAAAACTTGTTGCTACCCCTTGGATCAGCCTAGAAGGAAAATTAAATACTCCATATACTCATTTAAACCAATTGCTTCTGTTTAAAAAAGAAAGAAGAAATTGTTTTTTCATACTAATTATTATTTTGACTTTGATTCTAACTACTTGCATATCCTAAGTTTTTTTCACCTATCTCACACAAAAGGGAAAGGAGAGGGCAGGAAAAAGAAGGGGGGAAAATGTCCCCCTTTTCCCCCCCCTCCTCTATTTTTTTTTCCTAAATCACTCCTCACTCATCACAACACAATCCCTGGTATAATTCACTTGTGTGTCCCCTTCCTATTTTCCTTGAGGGGTAGGGGGGTCTTGCTTTTCTTTGTCTCTCACATCAGCACACTTTAATGGATAAATATTTTAAATCGCCAAATCACTCTCCTCACTCCTCCACTACCATGGCTGCAAAGTCAAGGGAAAGGAAGAATACAAATTTAATAGAAACTTCTGTCGAAATTCACCCCACATCTACTAATACCACTAAAGTTAGTGAAAATTTGGATATGCAGGGGTTAGTGGAGAGTATTTCTGGAGTTCTTACTCCTAAATTTGAAACTCTCAGAGATGAAATTAAACAGGATATTTTATCGCTCACTACTGAAGTTAGACAGTTTTCAAATAGACTTCAAGAAGCAGAGAAAAGGATATCAGATCTGGAAGACTCGCAAGAGTCTTATAGATCTAAATGGGAAACTAAAAGTCTTATTATTGACAAATTACAATATAAGCTGGAAGACCTGGAAAACCGATCCAGGAGGAATAAAAATTCGCAACATAGGCCTCCCTGAGAATAAAAGTCAGGAAAACTTAACTAAATTTATCTCGGTTACACTGGCACAGATCCTGGACATACCCACCCCTCACCTTTTCTGATAGAAAGAGCACACAGAGTGGGTGGTTCAATCCTTACCGGAAATGCGAATCCTAGGCCAAGGCCAGTCTTGACTAAGTTTTTGAATTTCCAGGATAAGGTTATTTTTATGCAACATTTTCGTAAAAAGCAACCTATTGTTATAGATGGCTCCAAAATACTCTTATGAGACATCCCTTAAGAGAAAAGAGTTATCCCCACTCTGTACCAAGCTTATTAATCAGGGGGAGCACAAGCCACCATAATGTATCCAGCTAGGTTGAAAATAGTGGCTCAAGATCAAACCTACCTTTTTGATAAAATTAGGGATGCAGAGAAGTCGCAGATAGTTAGAGGCATTCTTTCAGAAACTAGTTAAAAGAAAACAAGTTCTAATGCAAGAAATTTCAAAGGATTGGTTCTTCTTTATTTTAGGGGAGAGGGTTTTTTTTTTTTTTTCTTTTCCTTTTTTTTTTTGGGGTAATGACCCACGATTATCAGAGCGGTAGAGAGAGGAATGAAATGAGAGGGTGGGGATTTTTTTTTTATCTTATCATACTTGACGATTCCCCTGCGAAAATATGAATAGAACTGCTATATTGAATATTGTTTCCTGGAACATAGGGGGCATTACCTCCCTCATTAAGCGTAAAGCTATCATAGCACACCTAAGAAAATGTAATTCTGATATTGCATTGCTTCAAGAAACACATCTAAATATGGCAAAAAAATTAAAATTCTCTTGGGTAGGAAATGTAGTTGCCACATCCAGCTTGAACAGAAAGAGGGGAGTGGCAATTCTGATTGGAAAAAAACTAACCACAAACTTTTATCTGTAGACACAGACCCCGAGGGCAGATTTCTTTTTCTTAGAATAAAATTAGATAATTTAATCTATACAATCTGTAATGTCTATGCTCCTAATCACTTCTGCAAAGAGTTCTGGGACTCTCTCCAGTTGAGAATTTTGCCATTTCGACAGGGCTATTTACTATTGGGAGGGGGCTATAACATGCCCCCCCAATCTCTCCTTGACAGACTTAGACAAAAGTCTAATTCAATTAAAACTAAAAGAGATCACTTAGAAACTAAATTATTTGGAACCATTTTTCAAAATCTTGCCCTGAGAGACATTTGGAGGATACAGAATCCTGAAACTAGGAAATACTCTTGTTTATCAAAAACTCACAAATCTTTGTCAAGAATATGATATGTTTCTAATTGATGATAATATTGCTAGGCTGAAAGTCAAAACAGATATCTATCCTATATGTCTATCTGACCATGCCCCGATTTCCCTACAAATCCACAATAGGGATCATAATGGTTGTCCCCTGCGTTTTTATTTTCCCAAATACCTATATACTAATATTAAGTTCAAAAACGATTACCTATATTACAATAAAGGTCTTGATAAACCAGATATATTCTGGGAAACGGGCAAGGCAGTGCTTAGAGGGGAAATTTTGGCTTATAATGTAATGTTGAAGAAGAAACATAGGGAGAGAGAGAAACAAGTCTCTCGGTTTATCAACTCTCATAACTGCTACCTTAAGTCCAAAACATTAGTAAACGTGACCAATTATAATAGGGCTAAACAAGAAAGAGATATGTTTTTGCTAAAAGAAGTCCCTCAGAAAGAACTTAGACTTCAAGCTAAGTATTACAAACATGGCAATAAGTCTGGCAAGCTAATGGCTGGTTTAGTCAAAAATAGCAATAAATCACCTGTAATTCAGAAAATAAAAAAGAAAGGTGATATCAGCAAAACTCCTGAAGAAATAATGAAGATTTTTACATATTATTATAGAGAAATGTATGCGTATAGAGATTCCAATCAAATACAGAGAGAAATTTTTTGGGAGAGGATAACTTATCCATCCCTAACCATGGATGTAGTACATGCTATAAATTCCCCTATTTATGAATTTGAAATAGTCAAAGCTATTAAAAATTTTTCTCTAAATAAATCTTCGGGTCCAGATGCTTTGCCTAATGAATTTTATAAAATTCTAAGACAACAAATAGCCCCTCACTTGAAGAATCTTTTTAACTATTTCTATATGTAGAATAACCCAATTCCCCCTAACTTTTTGGCATCCCTCACAACTTTGATCCTAAAACCAGGGAAAAACCCACTTAAAAAAGAATCTTATAGACCTATAGCGCTGCTTAACACAGATTACAAGATCTTATCCTCTATTTTAGCCTCCAGACTGCAGCCAGCTCTATCTACCATAATTCATAAAGATCAAGCGGGATTCCTTTACAACAGAAATTCAGCAGCCAAAATTAGGGAAATTTTCTAAACCATTGATTATTTTAACTTACTAGAAGACCAAGAGGCATGTTTAAGAAATGTCTTGCGGACCTGATCCGACAGTGTGGATCAGGTCTGCAAGACATCGCTGAATGCGGAGAGCAATACGCTCTCCACATTTAACATTGCACCAGCAGCTCACAAGAGTCACCAGCAGAGGGGTGTTAATCATTCGCCAGCATAGGGGTGTCAATCAACCCGATCATACTCGATTGGGTTGAATTGTTGCGATTCCTGTCCGCCTGCTCAGAGCAGGCGGACAGGGCTATGGAGCAGCAGTCTTTGTGACCGCAGCTCCATAACTTGTGCTCCCTACAGAGCTTGTTAAATGGGCCCCCAAGGCTTAATGAGGGAAAGCAACTTCTCTGATGCGGGGATTATCTCAGTTGATGCAGAAAAATCCTTTGATTCAGTGCATCATGATCATATATTGATATCTTTAACTAAATTTGACTTTAAAGGTAATATCGTTGAATTTTCAAAAGAATACACTATAACTCCCATACAAAATTGATTGCTAATAACTCGGAGTCTGCAGAAATAACATTGAAACAAGGAACATGCCAAGGATGCCCCCTCTCTCCACTCCTATTTAATATAGGGATTGAGCCTCTTGCTATTATGATCAGACAACAACTAGAGGGGATTAGGATTAGATTTGAATTGAAAATAGCTTTATACTCAGACGACATTCTTTTATTTATATCTAATTCCAAGATTAACTTTCCTAAACTTTTTGCTATTATTGACCAATTTGGCTCCTTCTCCGGCTATAAAGTTAATAACTCTAAGTCAGAGATATTGTGGCTGAAGAAGGAGTCATAGTCATTTGTTTATATTCCCCTTCAACTAGTAGCAAAAGTCTTTAAATACTTAGGCATTTACATCTTCTCTCTTCAGCCAGCACTTTGGAATGAACTTAATATTCTCCCGATTTTTGAAAAATTAAAGGTAGCATAAAAAATTGGCAGAGTTTTCCGCTTTCCATCTCTGGAACTATTGCTTTGTTCAAGATGATCCTATGATATTATATGTTTTACAGAATACGCCGGTTTTACTTAGAACAAAAGATCTGTATGATATTAACGCTGCTTTACGCTGTTTCATTTGGCAAAATAAATGACCAAGAATTTCCTTGAACAGACTCTTTTTTGGCGAGGGAATTCGGAGGAATGGCTGTTCCTGATCTAAGATTCTATAATCTTGTCTTTCTATTGAGATTAATACCTGACTGGATATTAGAATCAAATTATTTCACTAATAATATTTTGGAATGCAACATAGTGTATCCTTATTCTCCCACTTCCCTTGTTCATTGTAGAAGCAAAATAATCCCTAAATCTATTAAACAGCTTAGAACTATTTTTACACCAATTCAGGCATTTCAGAAACTTCTCCTGTTGATATGAGTTGACCCTCATATTCCAAGATTCAAAACTCTCGTAGGTAACCCAGAATTCCAGCTAGGATCCCATTCTTCTTTATTCAGAAGATGGGAAAACCTGGGCCTAAATAAGATCTTGGCGCTATTTGATACAAATTTATTATCTATTAAATCTTTTGATACAGTTAAAACTAAATATAATCTCCCCAATAGTGATTTCTTTGCATATTTGAAAGCGAGAAATTATGTTTTTGCTCTTGCTGTTGAACATGGATGGACTTGGTCCTGGGGACTTTTTGAGAAATGGTTTCTTTAGTCAGGGCACGGATACACTAAACTATTACTCTCTAAAAGAGGCGATCAGAATTTAGGAGATTTGTCTCAACAATGGAATACCTATAATCTTCAACCCAACACTAACCTGGAGATAATTCAAAGATCAATTGAAATAGTAACTTCCACTACATTATCCTCAATATAGAGAGAGTCTCAGGTAAAATTATTGTACCGGGCTTATTACACTCCAGCAAAAGGAGCTAGATGGGGGAATTTGACTTTCTGTGCTTGCCCAAAATGCTCTCTTTATGCAGCAGACTTGATTCATATGATTTGGGGTTGCCCCAGAATCAGACAACTCTGGCACAAAGTGGAATACTGGATGACCACGGTTTTGAAATTGTCGTACACTTGTTTTCTTTATTTCATATTATCTTCCTCTGGGAAGACCCGAAAAAACAAATCCACAAGAAACTTGTTTATATAATTATTCTTTCAATTAGAAATCTGATTTTCCGTTGCTGGAAAAAAACCTAATATTCCTAGCCTTATAGAAATGAAAAACTATTTACAAAAGCAATGCATCATAGAAGAACATGACATGGATATGAATAATGATCGGGACATTTGTCTTTTTTTTCAGAAATGGTCACCATACATAAAAAGTTTACCCTCGGGAGAAAAAGATCACTTAATATCTCTGGTCTTGTTAGGTGTGTGGTGATTTTAGAGGCTCTAGCATGCTTATCTCTTCCCTCCCCTCTTTATATATAAGTATATATATATATATATATATATATATATATATATATATATATATATACATATTTTTATTTATTTTATTTTTTTCTTCCCCCCCTCCCTCTCTGCCCTCATTATTAAATATTTAACATTATTTTCATTAACGTCTTGGGATAATATCTCTTAAATGAATACCTAGCGGTTAACCAGGTTATTTTGGCTATTGTAAATACTTAGGGGTACGGGAAATCGTAATAGTGTCAGTGTTGTTTCCTATATCTTTGTTGTCTATAACTCCCAGGTCTTAATTCATATTTAACCCACGCTACTCTTTATAAATATACTTGGAGTGTAAAGGCCTGGACTCCCTTATCTAGTGATAATTAATATTACTATGTACATGTGCTATTCTAATATACTAATATAAATAGATCACTAACAAGAGGCTTGCAATATTATACATATTCTCCTTTTTTCTAATAAATAGCCAACAAGGAAGTTTTCAGATTATTCAACAGACGAACTTCACATTCACAATATAATTAAGGAAACTCATAAAGAAATTACTCATGGTTTTCAGATGGCTAATTACTTTAAAGAGAGTGACGCTATCATTCAGTGGTTGGTTATTGGTACTGGTACAGGGGAGTGCCTCCTGTGTGCTTGTTTCCATTACTAAGTGCTTATTCTTTATTAAGATTATCTATTATTACGAAAATTTGTGATTATTGATATATAGGTTAGTGTTCTATTTTACTTGATTTAAATATCAGTTCTTTACATTTTTATATTTTGCAACTGCTCAGCACTGTTAAAATCCCCTATTCTCACAAGATCGTTTTTTATAACCCATATGTTTAAGAAAATGAGGTTTTACTAGTATAGGCTCTGTGTTCTTTTAGGATGTTACTCTCTGTAAGTTGGCTGAAGCTAATGGCCATGGTAGGCCTTATAAGTGGACCTAATTATACTTATAATTAAATGACAGATTTTTGCTTTTTATTATATACTTCTAAGTTGTAAATGTCATCACTGTATTTGCTGTTGAATATGAATCTGTTTGCATTTGACTAAATGTAACATGCCTCTTGAATGTCTCGGCCATAATACTTTTTGTTTGTTTAATAACCTCAATAAAAAAAAAAATAAAAATATATATATATATATATATATATATATATATATAAACTATAATAAATGTTCTTCAGTGGCAGCACATTTTTAACGGCATACATTTCACAAATATTGTGCATATTCAGGTATCAGTGATCGACAGAGCTTTGGTACCAACCAGAGGTGGTGATCGCTATAGGTTATTGTCCAAACTTAAACTATTTTGGATATACAAATTGCAAACGCGAACCCCTCTGGGTATTAACAAAGAGTGGGATATTAGCTATTTTGTATAAATTTAAAACTAGAATTAAAGTGAAAGATACAATTTAGGGTATTGTCTAAAATATGTATTTATTCATATGATCGTATTAAACTGAATGTGGGATTATTTGAGTTTATGAAATGTATACGGTATTTGCAATACAGTGTTTAGTCAAGTAGACAATATAATCCTAATTATAGGAAAAACTGCAGCTCCGCGCATATAAAGTTGTACCAATTTTTTATCATTTCTTATTGCAATGCTTTAATGAACAAAATGATAACTTTTGGCACTGTAGTAAAATTATAACATAACTTTGATACATTATTATATTTTAATCAAGTAAATGTGTTTTTTATATGTAACTACTTCCACATAGAGATCGGCTTTGTGATTGGCTGAACTAGGTTTAAATGTCTTTCAAGCCTTTACCTACGTCATCTATGAGTAAGCGCCGTGTTTGGGCACAAAACGCATAAGATGGTTGTATCTTCGTTACCTCCTTGTATAACTGTGTAACTTTTAATTTATCACTAATAAATTGTTTTTTCTTTTATTCAGCAATAGTGTGCGGCAGCTTCAATTGTTTTTTGTATCCTCAGTGTGGAGAGCACGCTGTCTTCTCTGCCAGCACTCAGCTCTGGTGTGTTTCACAGTGTATGGATAATCTCTTGTTGATTTCCACTGGCAGCAACAGTTTTTCATGGTATATTTGACACGGGGAGAGAGGTGGACTACCTCCTCTCCCTGGGACTCCAGAGATACTACAGGTGCTGGGCAGCGCTTCTACTGGTGTGGCTCCCTTGTCCAAGTCCATAAACTCTGGGCTAGGCTGCTGATTGTGATCTAGCAGTTCTTGGTAGCTCATTTCTGGTTGCCACTCCTCAGAGGAAAAGCCCAATAAATACCCGATCTCTGCCCCATAGCCCTCTGCAGACTCTGAGGCATGCTGCTGAATGAGATTCAACAGCCTTTTATATGCCTTTTCTAGCTCCCATTCGTGGGCAGCTAGGTAATCTATATCATTCCTCAGCCCAGGTACTTCTGTAAGGTTCAGCCCCAGCCCTCTGTGTTCCAGTACATCCTCCTGACCCCACTCTGCCGTACTCCCACAGTGGGGGTCCTCCATGAGACATTCAAATAGTAATCCAGGGCCGCCGAAATTGTAGCTCTCTGTAGGCTCATCTGTCTCCATCTCCAGACATACCTGGGCCACATACCACCGCAGTGCCCGGTACCCTTCGTCCACCTCAAATCCTATGGTCAGTAAGCCATGGACAACATAAGAGATGGCAGGACTCAGAACCAGATACAAAGGAAACATGCCTATGATTAATATGCCATAGACAAGAGAAGGCAGGACTCAGAACCAGATGGTCAGAAACAAGCCTATGGTCAGTAAGCCACAGACAACATGAGGGAATGCAGGACTCAGAATCAGATACACAGGAAACCATCATATGGTCAGTAAGCAACAGACAACATGAGGGAATGCAGGACTCAGAACCAGATACATAGGAAACAAGCATTTGGTCTGTAAGCCACAAACAACACAAGGGAAGGCAGGACTCAGAACCAGATACACAGGAAACAAGCCTATGGTCAGAAAGCCACAGAAAACATAAGGGGATGCAAGACTCAGAACCAGGTACAGAACAGAGGAAACAAGCCTATAGTCCGTAAGCCACAGACAACATTAGGGAATGCAGGACTCAGAACCAGATACACCGGAAACAAGCCTATGGTCAGTAAGCTATAGACAACATGAGGGAAGGCATGACTCAGAACCAGATACACAGGAAATAAGCCTATGGTCAGTAAGCCACAGACAACATGAGGGAATGCAGGACTCAGAACCAGATACACAGGAAACAAACCTATGGTCAGAAAGCTACAGACAACATAAGGGAATGCAGGACTTAGAACCAGATACATAGGAAACAAGCCTATGGTTATTAAGCTATAGACAACATGAGGGAAGGCAGGACTCAGAACCAGATACACAGGAAACAAGCCTATGGTCAGTAAGCTACAGAAAACATGAGAGAAGGCAGGACTCAGAACCAGATACAGATGAAACAAACCTATGGTCAGTAAGCCACAGACAACCCAAGAGAAGGCAGGACTCAGAACCAGATACAGAGGAAACAAGCCTATGGTCAGTAAGCCACAGACAACCCAAGAGAAGGCAAGACTTAGAACTAGATACACAGGTAACAAACCTATGGTCAGTAAGCTACAGACAACATGAGGTAAGGCAGGCAGGGCTGTCTTTAACACAGGGAAAATAGGACAGCTGCCCAGGGCCCAGTCTTTGTTGAGGGGACCAAGAGTCCTTTAAAAAAAAAAAAGGCAGGACTCAGAACCAGATGGTCAGAAACAAGCATTTGGTCAGTAAGCCACAAACAACACAAGGGAAGGCAGGACTCAGAACTAGATACACAGGAAAAAAAGCCTATGGTCAGAAAGCTACAGACAACATAAGGGAATGCAGGACTCAGAACCAGATACATAGGAAACAAGCCTATGGTCAGTAAGCTATAGACAACACCAGGGAAGGCAGGACTCAGAACCAGATACACAGGAAATAAGCCTATGGTCAGTAAGCCACAGACAACATGAGGGAATGCAGGACTCAGAACCAGATACACAGGAAATAAGCCTATGGTCAGAAAGCCACAGACAACATAAGGGAATGCAGGACTCAGAACCAGATACATAGGAAACAAGCCTATGGTCAGTAAGCTATAGACAACATGAGGGAAGGCAGGACTCAGAACCAGATACAAAGGAAACAAGCCTATGGTCAGTAAGCTACAGACAACATGAGGGAATGCAGGACTCAGAACCAGATACATAGGAAACAAGCCTATGGTCAGTAAGCTATAGACAACATGAGGGAAGGCAGGACTCAGAACCAGATACACAGGAAATAAGCCTATGGTCAGTAAGCCACAGACAACACAAGGGAAGGCAGGACTCTGAACCAGATACAGAGGAAACAATCCTATGGTCAGTAAGCTACAGACAACATGAGGGAAGGCAGGACTCAGAACCAGATACACAGGAAACAAACCTATGTACACAGGAAACAAGCCTATGGTCAGAAAGCCACAGACAACATAAGGGAATGCAGGACTCAGAACCAGATACAGAGGAAACAAGCCTATAGTCAGTAAGCCACAGACAACATGAGGGAATGCAGGACCCAGAACCAGATACATAGGAACAAGCCTATGGTCAGTAAGCTATAGACAACATGAGGGAAGGCAGGACTCAGAACCAGATACACAGGAAATAAGCCTATGGTCAGTAAGCCACAGACAGCATGAGGGAATTCAGGACTCAGAACCAGATACACCGGAAACAAGCCTATGGTCAGTAAGCTATAGACAACATGAGGGAAGGCATGACTCAGAACCAGATACACAGGAAATAAGCCTATGGTCAGTAAGCCACAGACAACATGAGGGAATGCAGGACTCAGAACCAGATACACAGGAAACAAGCCTATGGTCAGAAAGCTATAGACAACATGAGGGAAGGCATGACTCAGAACCAGATACACAGGAAACAAGCCTATAGTCAGTAAGCCACAGACAACCCAAGAGAAGGCAAGACTTAGAACCAGATACACATGTAACAAACCTATGGTCAGTAAGCCACAGACAACATGAGGGAATGCAGGACCCAGAACCAGATACAAAGGAAACAAACCTATGGTCAGTAAGCCACAGACAACCCAAGAGAAGGCAGGACTCAGAACCAGATACAGAGGAAACAAGCCTATGGTCAGTAAGCCACAGACAACCCAAGAGAAGGCAAGACTTAGAACTAGATACACAGGTAACAAACCTATGGTCAGTAAGCTACAGACAACATGAGGTAAGGCAGGCAGGGCTGTCTTTAACACAGGGAAAATAGGACAGCTGCCCAAGCCACAGACAACATGAGGGAATGCAGGACTCAGAACCAGATACACAGGAAACAAGCCTATATTCAGTAAGCTATAGACAACATGAGGGAAGGCAGGACTCAGAACCAGATACACAGGAAATAAGCCTATGGTCAGTAAGCCACAGACAGCATGAGGGAATTCAGGACTCAGAACCAGATACACCGGAAACAAGCCTATGGTCAGTAAGCTATAGACAACATGAGGGAAGGCATGACTCAGAACCAGATACACAGGAAATAAGCCTATGGTCAGTAAGCCACAGACAACATGAGGGAATGCAGGACTCAGAACCAGATACGCAGGAAACAAGCCTATGGTCAGAAAGCTACAGACAACATAAGGGAATGCAGGACTTAGAACCAGATACATAGGAAACAAGCCTATGGTCATTAAGCTATAGACAACATGAGGGAAGGCTGGACTCAGAACCAGATACCCAGGAAACAAGCCTATGGTCAGTAAGCTACAGAAAACATGAGGGAAGGCATGACTCAGAACCAGATACACAGGAAATAAGCCTATGGTCAGTAAGCCACAGACAACATGAGGGAATGCAGGACTCAGAACCAGATACAGATGAAACAAACCTAAGGTCAGTAAGCCACAGACAACCCAAGAGAAGGCAGGACTCAGAACCAGATACAGAGGAAACAATCCTATGGTCAGTAAGCTACAGACAACATGAGGGAAGGCAGGACTCAGAACCAGATACACAGGAAACAAACCTATGTACACAGGAAACAAGCCTATGGTCAGAAAGCCACAGACAACATAAGGGAATGCAGGACTCAGAACCAGATACAGAGGAAACAAGCCTATAGTCAGTAAGCCACAGACAACATGAGGGAATGCAGGACCCAGAACCAGATACATAGGAAACAAGCCTATGGTCAGTAAGCTATAGACAACATGAGGGAAGGCAGGACTCAGAACCAGATACACAGGAAATAAGCCTATGGTCAGTAAGCCACAGACAGCATGAGGGAATTCAGGACTCAGAACCAGATACACCGGAAACAAGCCTATGGTCAGTAAGCTATAGACAACATGAGGGAAGGCATGACTCAGAACCAGATACACAGGAAATAAGCCTATGGTCAGTAAGCCACAGACAACATGAGGGAATGCATGACTCAGAACCAGATACACAGGAAACAAGCCTATAGTCAGTAAGCCACAGACAACCCAAGAGAAGGCAAGACTTAGAACCAGATACACATGTAACAAACCTATGGTCAGTAAGCCACAGACAACATGAGGGAATGCAGGACCCAGAACCAGATACATAGGAAACAAACCTATGGTCAGTAAGCCACAGACAACCCAAGAGAAGGCAGGACTCAGAACCAGATACAGAGGAAACAAGCCTATGGTCAGTAAGCCACAGACAACCCAAGAGAAGGCAAGACTTAGAACTAGATACACAGGTAACAAACCTATGGTCAGTAAGCTACAGACAACATGAGGTAAGGCAGGCAGGGCTGTCTTTAACACAGGGAAAATAGGACAGCTGCCCAAGCCACAGACAACATGAGGGAATGCAGGACTCAGAACCAGATACACAGGAAACAAGCCTATAGTCAGTAAGCCACAGACAACATGAGGGAATGCAGGACCCAGAACCAGATACATAGGAAACAAGCCTATGGTCAGTAAGCTATAAACAACATGAGGGAAGGCAGGACTCAGAACCAGATACACAGGAAATAAGCCTATGGTCAGTAAGCCACAGACAGCATGAGGGAATTCAGGACTCAGAACCAGATACACCGGAAACAAGCCTATGGTCAGTAAGCTATAGACAACATGAGGGAAGGCATGACTCAGAACCAGATACACAGGAAATAAGCCTATGGTCAGTAAGCCACAGACAACATGAGGGAATGCAGGACTCAGAACCAGATACACAGGAAACAAGCCTATGGTCAGAAAGCTACAGACAACATAAGGGAATGCAGGACTTAGAACCAGATACATAGGAAACAAGCCTATGGTCATTAAGCTATAGACAACATGAGGGAAGGCTGGACTCAGAACCAGATACCCAGGAAACAAGCCTATGGTCAGTAAGCTACAGAAAACATGAGGGAAGGCATGACTCAGAACCAGATACACAGGAAATAAGCCTATGGTCAGTAAGCCACAGACAACATGAGGGAATGCAGGACTCAGAACCAGATACAGATGAAACAAACCTAAGGTCAGTAAGCCACAGACAACCCAAGAGAAGGCAGGACTCAGAACCAGATACAGAGGAAACAAGCCTATGGTCAGTAAGCCACAGACAACCCAAGAGAAGGCAAGACTTAGAACCAGATACACATGTAACAAACCTATGGTCAGTAAGCTACAGACAACATGAGGTAAGGCAGGCAGGGCTGTCTTTAACACAGTGAAAATAGGGCAGCTGCCCAGGGCCCAGTCTTTTTTGAGGGGCCCAAGAGTCCTTTAAAAAAGTAAGCCACAAACAATACAAGGGAAGGCAGGACTCCGAACCAGATACACAGGAAACAAGCCTATGGTCAGAAAGCTACAGACAACATAAGGGAATGCAGGACTCAGAACCAGATACAGAGGAAACAAGCCTATTGTCAGTAAGCTACAGACAACATGAGGGAATGCAGGACTCAGAACCAGATACAGAGGAAACAAGCCTATGATCAGTAAGCTACAGACAACATGAGGGAATGCAGGACTCAGAACCAGATACACAGGAAATAAGGCTATGGTCAGAAAGCCACAGACAACATAAGGGAATGCAGGACTCAGAACCAGATACAGAGGAAACAAGCCTATGATCAGTAAGCTACAGACAACATGAGGAAATGCAGGACTCAGAACCAGATACACAGGAAATAAGGCTATGGTCAGAAAGCCACAGACAACATAAGGGAATCCAGGACTCAGAACCAGATACAGAGGAAACAAGCCTATAGTCAGTAAGCCACAGACAACATGAGGGAATGCAGGACTCAGAACCAGATACATAGGAAACAAGCCTATGGTCAGAAAGCCACAGATAACATAATGGAATGCAGGACTCAGAACCAGATACATAGGAAACAAGCCTATGGTCAGTAAGCTATAGACAACACGAGGGAAGGCAGACTCATAACCAGATACACAGGAAATACGCCTATGGTCAGTAAGCCACAGACAACATGAGGGAATGCAGGACTCAGAACCAGATACACAGGAAACAAGCCTATGGTCAGAAAGCCACAGACAACATAAGGGAATGCAGTACTCAGAATCAGATACATAGGAAACAAGCCTATGGTCAGTAAGCTATAGACAACATGAGGGAAGGCAGGACTCAGAACCAGATACACAGGAAACAAGCCTATGGTCAGAAAGCTACAGACAACATAAGGGAATGCAGGACTTAGAACCAGATACATAGGAAACAAGCCTATGGTCATTAAGCTATAGACAACATGAGGGAAGGCTGGACTCAGAACCAGATACCCAGGAAACAAGCCTATGGTCAGTAAGCTACAGAAAAAATGAGGGAAGGCAGGACTCAGAACCAGATACAGATGAAACAAACCTATGGTCAGTAAGCCACAGACAACCCAAGAGAAGGCAGGACTCAGAACCAGATACAGAGGAAACAAGCCTATGGTCAGTAAGCCACAGACAACCCAAGAGAAGGCAAGACTTAGAACCAGATACACATGTAACAAACCTATGGTCAGTAAGCTACAGACAACATGAGGTAAGGCAGGCAGGGCTGTCTTTAACACAGTGAAAATAGGGCAGCTGCCCAGGGCCCAGTCTTTTTTGAGGGGCCCAAGAGTCCTTTAAAAAGTAAGCCACAAACAATACAAGGGAAGGCAGGACTCCGAACCAGATACACAGGAAACAAGCCTATGGTCAGATAGCTACAGACAACATAAGGGAATGCAGGACTCAGAACCAGATACAGAGGAAACAAGCCTATTGTCAGTAAGCTACAGACAACATGAGGGAATGTAGGACTCAGAACCAGATACAGAGGAAACAAGCCTATGATCAGTAAGCTACAGACAACATGAGGGAATGTAGGACTCAGAACCAGATACAGAGGAAACAAGCCTATGATCAGTAAGCTACAGACAACATGAGGGAATGCAGGACTCAGAACCAGATACACAGGAAATAAGGCTATGGTCAGTAAGCCACAGACAACATGAGGGAAGGCAGGACTCAGAACCAGATACACAGGAAACAAGCCTATGGTCAGAAAGCCACAGACAACATGAGGGAATGCAGGACTCAGAACCAGATACATAGGAAACAAGCCTATGGTCAGAAAGCCACAGATAACATAATGGAATGCAGGACTCAGAACCAGATACATAGGAAACAAGCCTATGGTCAGTAAGCTATAGACAACACGAGGGAAGGCAGGACTCAGAACCAGATACACAGGAAATAAGCCTATGGTCAGTAAGCCACAGACAACATGAGGGAATGCAGGACTCAGAACCAGATACACAGGAAACAAGCCTATGGTCAGAAAGCCACAGACAACATGAGGGAATGCAGTACTCAGAATCAGATACATAGGAAACAAGCCTATTGTCAGTAAGCTACAGACAACATGAGGGAATGCAGGACTCAGAACCAGATACATAGGAAACAAGCCTATGGTTAGTAAGCCATGGACAACATAAGGGAAAGCAGGACTCAGAACCAGATACACAGAAAACAAGCCTATGGTCAGAAAGCCATAGACAACATAAGGGAATGCAGGACTAAAAACCAGATACAGAGGAAACAAGCCTATAGTCCGTAAGCCACAGGCAACATGAGGGAATGCTGGTCTCAGAATCAGATACACAGAAAACATTCCTATGGTCAGTAAGCCACAGACAACATGAGGGAATGCAGGACTCAGAACCAGATACATAGGAAACAAGCCTTTGGTCAGTAAGCCACGGACAACACAAGGGAAGGCAGGATTCAGAACCAGAAACATAGGAAACAAGTATATGGTCAGTAAGCTACAGACAACATGAGCGAAGGCAGGACTCAGAACCATATACACAGGAAATAAGCTTATGGTCAGTAACCCATGGACAACACAAGGGAAGGCAGGACTCAGAACCAGATACACAGGAAACAAGCCTATGATCAGTTAGCCACAGACAACTTTTAGCCACCAATCAGCAAGCAGTACCTAGGTGCTGAACCTAAAATGGGCTGACTCCTAAGCTTTTATTCCTGCTTTTCAAATAAAGATACCAAGAGCATGCAGAAAATTAATTATAGGACAATTAGAAAGTTGCTTAAAATTGCATGCTTTATCTGAATCATAAAAGAAAAAATTGGGTTTAGTATCCCTTTAAAGAGAAGGAGCCGCACAGAAGATTTTGCAGAAAGAACATAAGAGTGTCTTGGGCAAATTCTTCTGATTCAGATTAAAAGAGGTGTTCTTCTATTTGAAATCTGGCATACAATACGGCCTCTGGATTCCCTGTATATATGCAGACCTTCAGGGCCTGAAAGACAGGAACGTGCTAGATAAGTTTTCCTATATATTGCTGAATTTGATAGTTCTTAGTATGGTGTTAACGGAGAATGTGTAGCTAAGCTCTCAGACAAACGTCAGTATCTTGAATAATAAAAATATTGAGGAGAGTATCTATGTTGACACTTTTTATAAGTTTCAGTCGTCAAAAGCATTTATCTGTGGCATTCATAAAGGTGCTGGGACAATGTCTTCCTACTATTTGCATATACTGAGTTTCATTTTGTTTCCCATTTCCTGCAATGTATAAGGGGATACATTTCTTACCTGAATCCATTCAAGATATTAACAACCCACCAACTTAATAACCCATACCTTCAATAAAAAACACGACACTCAGGGTTGGGAAAAAAACAACCTCCCCCAACAGGGGGAGGGGTTGCTTTATTAAACATACTTAAATAACTTAAATAACAACTGCTACCAGCTGTCAAGATATCCTGTCCTATCAACCCACTAAGGGGTGTGGCCGCCCTGGGAATGAGGACGCCCTCATTCCGCCTACCTGTCCGCTCAAGGAAGATCGCCCAGCGAGCCGACCAATCCCTAGCCCCTCAGCGACTAGGGTCCTCCACGCTCACTGTCCCTTCCTTCTATCCTTGTCCTATGAATTAACTTTGTTGCCACACCCCTTTCCACCACCCTTAGAAAGCATGACACCATGCAAACTCCAACTACCTACCGGGTTGAGAGGTCTCCAAACTGGATAGACATCGGTCCCCCAGCCAAAAGACTGTTAGTCCCGACGGGAGACCCCATACTACTCATTAACGCCCTTGGGCTTACAAAGGTCCACATGACTATGTAGCCCCCTGCTAAGGGAAGACTAAGCCAGCTTAAATCATGAACCATTCGTCCATCTGCACCATCACCTGCAAAGCAATAACATGAACCACAGGGAAGGCTGGGAGGGAAGACAAAAAACAGGTTAGTGATTTACTTTCTGTTTCAACCTTCCTTTTATCACTTCTGAATCTCCTCCTCCTTTGCTCTATCTGTCCAGCATACTACCCTCCTATTTTAACCCTTTCATCTCTCTCCTTCCTTCAACATAAATTCCCCCTTAACTTGTTCTGTCCCTAGGTACGTCCTACACTTTCCTAAGGGGATACATTTCTTACCTGAATCCATTCAAGATATTAACAGCCCACCAACTTAATAGCCCATACCTTCAATAAAAGACATGACACTCAGGGTTGGGAAAAAACCAACCTCCCCCAACAGGGGGAGGGGTTGCTTTATTAAACAGACTTAAATAACTTAAATAACAACTGCTACCAGCTGGCAAGATATCCTGACCTATCAACCCACTAAGGGGAGTAGCCACCCTGGGAATGAGGACGCCCTCATTCCGCCTACCTGTCCACTCAAGGAAGATCGCCCAACGAGCCGACCAATCCCTAGCCCCTCGGAAACTAGGGTCCTCCACTCTCACTGTCCCTTCCTTCTATCCTTGTCCTATGAATTAAATTTGTTGCTACACCCCTTTCCGCCACCCAAAAGAGGACAAGGTACTCTTGCCCCAATAACAAAAAACAGGAAGCCAGGACCTGCCTAACATTACCCAAAAACAACTCCGTACCCTTCTCTGACAGGTGTATCTGGTCTTTTCGGAACAAACCCACATAATGTATCCTGATGTTATCATGCACGACCACCTTACCACCAGTCTCTAACACTACCCTACTCACATCCCTATTAAGTTTCCGTTTCACTCGGAATCCCGCATTCCTGTTAGCCATGTGTCTCCAAACATTTCTTGAGATAATATTTGACCAAATAATGGTCACACCCTGAAACTGAGTTTCCAACCACCTAATGTCAGACACCATAATGTCCGATAGGTCTCCCATTGGCATCGCCCCTACATCATTTCCTCCCAAATGAAGGAGAATGACGTGCCCCATCTCCTCCTGGCCTCGGCAACTTGTTCTGGTAAATGACTCCATATCATACCCCTCCTTCCTAACCACCTAATAGACACCTTCTCGGACGGCTGTCCTCCTGGCTGTGCCGCAGCCCGAATAGCCGCCCAATGGATATATGAATGTCCGACAATCCATATCCGCTTGCAAACAGCAACCTGACCTGAAAGGAACATCGACAAACCATAAGGCCCTGGCTTCCCCAACACCCAACCCCAAACCACAACTAACTAGACCACGGACTACCACCAACATTCCACCTAGAACTAATCCAGGGGTCTGATGTATTTTCTATATTGCCCTGATGACCATCTCCCTAACGCCTTAATCTGCATCTCTGACTGCCCTGACATAGCAGCGTCTGTGGCCAAACCTATTAGAAACGAATGTGGTGCCACGACCGCCGGGTCCCACCCCAATCTACTCACAACCCTTCGTAAAACTGACCTAAACTGCAATAAATAAGAGACATCTTTGTGTATAAGAAAAGGCCCACTCACGTCTGGCCTTACTGCCATGAATCTGTTGCAAAGAGATCCTGGACAAATAGATGGCTCCACCTGCAAAAGCAAGTTGAGCCATCTACCCTTCCCTGCCTGATCCGTCTTAGATCTGGCCACCAAAACCAACACCGCCCGATCCACTAACCTCACATGCTCCCTCAATAGTCCTGTACCCTGCATACTCCTGGATCTAGATACTAACTCACTTATCCTAAGAGCCGCAAAGTATGCTAAAGAGAATGCCCCCGCAAACAACAAAACCTCAAACTCAGAATTACAAACCCCATCTAGCTGCTCTATAAGCTGTGCCAATCTAGCCCTGGTAATTGGTTCCCTCACATCCTTCTGCCTGCCCCTAATCTACGCACCCCCTTTAATGCTGCCCTAGCTATAAAGCTCCTGGTCACATCCTCCACCCCGTACAGTTTTGAGAAAAAGGCGACTGCTGCCACCTTCCCCCCTATAGCCCCCGGAGAAATCCCCGCTAACTCTAGTGAACCTAACCAACTAATAAACAATGCAACCAAGGGATTTTTCCATGTGGTGTTAAAAACCTTCAGAAATTTATCCCACTCACTCCAAGCAATGCTGTAAGCCTGCCAAGTCCTAGGGGCCAATGAACCCTTTAGCAGTCTTAACGCCGCTCCCCAGAATTCGCCACCTGCCAAAGATACGTTGGACAAGTGTTACCCTCGACTCCCACGCCGGCAAAATTCCCCCAACTTAGACCCTGAAAGACACAAAATTATCTTTTCTCCCGCCACAAAAACACTAACAACAACCTTGCCTAATCAACTAAGAAATATTAAACACCTGTAATGTATAAACATGATAAATACGTACAACAGCCCATCTTAAGAATGCGCGCCTCGCTTAACCTCCTAAGCACCCTAATTATTGTTGTGGGGTCCATTGGCGAATGTGCCCTTGCCCGCTGTACCCTGTCTAAATTGCTGCTCGCCGCAAAAACTGTCCCTTTTCCGACTACATTCGGTCCCTGGGTGCGCCCCCCTCAATATATACACATGTGCCGAAAAAGACACTGCATTCCCCTGTCACACAGCTTTTCCTGAAACCTCCAGCATTCCCTACCCCCTCTCCTATGAAAGGGACTACTCTGCTGCCCAGTACTAACTGATTTCTCTGCAACCGCCGCTGCACCTTCCATGAGATCAAGATTTGACCACAGGTCCATTTCTTTCATCCCAAAAGTAAGGACTGGATTCGCCTCTAACATCCGCCGAAACTGAGCGTCATATTGACGCCAAGCTGTACCCTTACGACACTCATGGATGTCATCAATGACTTCCATATATTTCAGTATATTAACTGCCTGGCTTGGATTTGCTTCTATATAATAAGAAGCGAGTACCCTAAAGCACCTCATCCATTCTTGATAAGTCTCAGGCCTCTTCACTTTCTTGTCACCCGTACCATCTTCTGCCATTTTCCTAACCTGATACGCTGCCCTTGATAATTTGAAAATTTTCACGTACCGCCCCTCCCTAACTTTTCTAGCTATCTTAGGTTTCAAATGCGAGTGCAAAGAATTGATTACACAGGGATAGGTGTCCGCTGTCCCTGCCACTCTGGATTTATTTCCCTTACTAGCCTCCTGCCCTGCTAGCAACCCTGAAGGCCCTACAACTTCTCTCCCTGACAGCCCCTTGTCAACCCCTACTGCCTTAGGCGTCTTACCTACTAATCTGCAAATTTTTCTAAATAACTTCTTATGCCCCTCATCCTTAAGGCTCGTGGAGCTATCCGAATCTCCTGACGTAGAGGACTTAATCTCCCTAAGGTGTGGTGCAATCATCAACTTACCACTTCCTGACGCAGCTGTTGAGGATGTCGCCCCTGTTGTTGTCCCTGCCGCCTCTCCTCCAGTAGCTACCTCTCTGGGTGCCGACACAGCCCTTTCCTGCCCGCCAATATTCACATCCGCCATTGTCCTGCTATTATTTTGCACCTGTGTAACAGAAAAAAGAGAGGGAGCACCACAGGCAGAAACAGACCCCCCAGCCGCAACATCAGTAAACCTGGCCCCCACATTTTGCTCCACCAGCAATATTCCTGGATAATAGCCTTTTCTAAATTCTAGCCATTAATGTGCCCTAGTCTAATACTTGCAAAACCTCTCTTAGGCGTTACAAAGGTCCCTACTGGCCCTTTTAATGTTCGTTGTCTAGTGGAAACAGGCTTATCTACGCCTGGTACAGAATTTAAGTTACCTGCTACATCCCTCACATCACTTAAAACTGTTCCTACTGTCCCTTTAAATGCTCGTTGTATAGGGGAAACAGACTTATCTACGTCTGGAAGAGCAGTTTTACGGCCTGCGACACCCTTCACAGCTCTCACCCCCCCTCTCCTACTCCGACCCCGCCCCCCCCCTACTATTAACAAAATTACTCCCACCTTCAGAGTGGCTAAGAGACCCGCGGGACCCCCTGCTCTCCTGAGGTGCTTCCCTTACCTCCGACGGACCTGCAGCTCCTGTATCCGGAACCGAGCCCATGCATGCCTCAGCTACCGCCACCACTTGCTGTCTGCGCAATGTCCCCGGATCCAAGATGGCGGCCGGGACATAGGTGGGCAGAGCCAAGTCGGGCGCGCGCGGGACCGGAAGCAGAAGAGAGACACCTAAGGCCATGTGGCTCCATAAACGGAGCACCAGGCCTGCCCTCCATGCCCTGCTGACCAGAGATGAAAGCAGGTGAAGGGGATCTCTGTGAAAAGCGGTGCTCCGGTGATTGCAACAGCAGATCATCTGCTGCCCTCCTCACAAGGTCAGAGGCAAACGATGCCACTAGCAACCTAGGAGGGGGAATACTGGGGGCATAGAGGGACGGACCGGCTACAGTAGGGATAGAAAAGTGGGTGGGAAGGTCCAGAGGCCCCAAAGTTAGAGAATGAGTAGCGAAAGAGACAGAAGCAGAAGACACAAGACTAGGTAGGGAGACTGGGGCAGAGAAAATAGGCCCAGAAGAAGAACTAGTGACAGGGATAGAGTAAATAGGGAGAAAAGCAGCAGTAACAGAAAGAGAGGCCCCAGCGGCAGATAATACTGCAGGGGAAGGAATAGAGATAGCTACAGAAGTCAGTGTAGAAACAAGAGAGGGGTTACAGACAACCACTGTATCACCAGCTGATGTAACTGCTGTCCTCTTCTTCTTTCCAGATAAATTATCTTCTTCATCAAACCTCCTTGGAGCCTTAGCAGAACGTTTGGATCTCTCCATGATGTCACCTGCAAGACAAAAAACAGGTTAGTGATTTACTTTCTGTTTCAACCTTCCTTTTATCATTTCGGAATCTCCTCCTCCTTTCCTCTATCTGTCCAGCATACTACCCTCCTATTTTAAACCTTTCCTCTCTCTCCTTCCTTCAGCATAAATTCCCCCTTAACTTGTTCCGTCCCTAGGTAGGTCCTACACTTTCCTTCAGTGCATTTTTCCTCTTTCTGAGTCTACCTTTGTCAGGTGATTATGTGTCACATATATTCCCTACATAAACCAACAAGGTCTGCACCATGAAGCTACATTCTTCCATGTATTTCTGATAGTGCAAACAGTAGTTTACCTAATCTGGAAGGCCAATCTAATCACCTTTGTTAGACATTTACTTCCATCTGGTAAAATAATAGTAAATAGTAGTAAAAATCAAACGGGAACTCGAGACTGACCAGATTAAACTTTTTACATTTCCTGTTATGCATTTGCCACTCGATAAAAGGGGAATCAAAACTCATTCAGAAGGGGAATTAAACCTCATTCAACCATTTTGTAAAAGTAAATCTCTTCTTGTTACAAACAAATGATAAGTTTCATCCTTGTATCATAGTTTACCTTTTATTTAAACAGCCATGGATGCAGTTTTTCTTTAGATGAAATTTATCTAAATATTTTCTAAAGAACCTGATGTCAAAAATTCCTCTCAGCAAACCTTTTCACAACTTTACTTCCTTTAATATGAGCCACTCCTATTTGCTGTGAGTTCCTTTTTCTGTGCCTAAGAATTAACATTTTGTCCTTTCCTTGTAGCAAACTAACACAGCTTTGTATGGAGTCTAGGCTAGACACTCTAATGACATTTATTCACACATTCAGCAGTTGTCCATTATCCTGAGTGCTGATGGTGATATGGAACTTAATACAAGGCATCCATATAGTGGCAAATGATTTTTACTTAGCGGTGTCATAAATAACATTATTTACATTTGAGGGTACTGTCTGGCATTCGGCTTGACCTATCTATGGATATACAATGAGCTTGTAGTTTATTATTCTCTAGCTGGCATTTTTTAATTTTACATACCGCTCTCCTAATGGTGCCTAATTGAGATATAAATATTGCTTAACAGTTGATGTCTTTATTGGAATGGGTCTTTTCCTTGTCACATATTTCTTTTATCAAGTATTTTTTCACCAGTTTCTTTATTTATAAACCTTCAAATTTAAGGTACCCATGCTTCTATTAAGATTTTGCTAACAGTTTAATAAATGGACATACCTTATTAGCATTTCAGAACAGTTCAGTAGAATTGTATTAAAGAGGTTCCTACAGTGATGAGGAGCCTTAAATATTTACTGTGCTGGAGCTGGTGCTGTGGGAGTCATATGGTTCTTTAATAGTTCCTTGGACCTAGGTATTTGAACCTCTGTAAGCCATATTGTCATGAAGCATGTTTGTCTATGGTCCCTACTGAGCATGACACAGAGGCACTGTTGACTTCCTACATCACTGTGACAAAGAAGGTCTATTAGCCTGAGGCTATGTTTTAGCCTCCAGGGGGTGCATGTTTCTTCTCTGTTGCTGAGGTTTGCTTCTGATAACCCTCTTTGGATGCAGATCAGTTTATGCAGATGCCAAATAAAACCCATTATGGTGATTTACTGTTGTCAAAACATATCTGGGTGCAGAATGTGTCATCTTAGAAAGGTTTAAAGGGACAGTTTACTCAAAAAATTTCTCCCCTTTAATTTGTTCCCAATGATCCACTTTACCTGCTGGAGTGTATTAAATTGTTTACAAGTTTAGATAAATTGATATGTGATCTTAGCACAAAGGAAAAGCTAAATAAACTAGCTCCCACTATTGAATTGTCGAAACACATATCGCTTCTGAAAGATCAGATTAAGGACTTGGAACTAGAAAGAATTAAAATGGCATTCTCAAAGTTCAAACACATTATGTATTATAAAAGTAACAAAGCAGATTCCATGTTAGCGAGGAAACTTAAAAACCATGCAGCAGCCTCCAGGATTTCTCACATCAACCATAACGGACATAAGGCATACACACCGGACGCCATTGGTAAATCCTTTGCGGATTTCTATAGGAACCTATACAATATTGAAAAGGTTGAAAAAACGAATATGGCGATGGTTAATGATATTTCTTCCTTTCTACAAAGTTGAATTTGCCTTCGTTGTCAGAAGCTGATGGCAATAAATTAATTGAACCCTTCTCCGTGATAGAAATATGAGAGGCAATCAAACAACTAAAAAATAACAAAACGCCGGGCCCAGACGGGTTTACAGGCCAGTTCTACAAAAAAACTGAACCCCCAGCTGCAAAATATCATGTGCCAGGTATTTAATGAAGTGAAGTCAAAGGGTCAGAAAATTTGGAAGCCACTATCATAGCGATACCCAAGCCGGGGAAGGACCCCTCTCTTTGTTGTAATTTTAGACCCATATCTCTACTTAATGTAGACACAAAATTATACTCCAAATTAATAGTGGATAGAGTAGCACATTTGCTCCCATCCCTGATTAAAGTTGACCATGTTGGCTTTGTTCCTGGCCATCAGGGCCCCGATAACACTTACAATTTTTACTGAGGCAAAGAAAATTAAGGTGCCCCTGATGGCCCTGTCACTAGATGCAGAGAAGGCATTTGACAGGGTCAGATGGGATTACCTATGGGAATTATTGAGAGCCTTCGGATTCCCTCATCAAGCGATAGCCATGATCAGGGTCTTGTATTCCAACCCACGAGCAAGGGTGAGAGGCATGGGCTTTTGCTCTCCGGAAATCTCTATCTCTAACGGCACCAGGCAGGGCTGTCCCCTATCCCCTTTAATATTCGCACTAGCCATGGAGCCGCTGGCACAGGCAATTCGAGATTCACCGCAGATTCGGGGCATCCCCTTCGGCGTTCGAGAAGAAAAGATCGTATTATACGCAGACAATGTCACTCTCCTCCTCACTGATCCCATTTCCTGCTTAACTTGGTCTTCTTATTACTGCAACAGTTTGGCATGCTTAGTCACTATAAAATAAATCTGTCCAAAACAGAAGCATATTGTATTAATGTCCCTCAGGAACAAATTGCTTTTTTACAGCATAGATATGATTTCCAGTGGTCCGATATCTCCCTGACGCATTTAGGAATAAAGCTTAGTTCAGATATAGGCTCTGTAATTAAACTTAATTTTGATGCTTTGATAACAGAACTACAATCTCTAACCCATAGATGGGACTTCAGAGAGATCTCTTGGCTGGGTCGTGTGGCCACCATTAAGATTGCTCTACTTCCAAAGGCCTTATATTTATTCAGAAGCAACCCTTTGAATGTCCCTCACGGCATACGCCAACAGATTCATCAGATCTTTACTAAATATGTTTGGGAAGGCAAAACTCCTAGGATTGGTCATAAGATCATGCAGAGGGAATATTCCAGAGGTGGTGTATCTTTCCCAAATATATTTTTATATTACGAGGCAACAAGACTGTCACATATAACGGCCTGGTGCCCACGTGCAGAGTAACCTGGATGGTATGGACTAGAGGAAATGTCCATGCTGGAGGGCTTGAATCTATCGGATGCCATCTGGGTTTCAGGTTATAAATCTTTAGTTAAACAAATTGAAAATCATGTAGTCCAACAAAACATTAGACCATGGCATGGTCTCCAACACCATTCAGAGATTTCCCCGCATCCCTCCCCTATACACCAACTGAGAGGCTTGACATGGGATTTACCCAACATTCACATAGAGTTTTGGACTACTAAACAAATCAGGTTAGCTGAGCACCTTTACCTAAATGGTAAACTGATGTCTGTCTCACAAATTATTAAGTCAATTAATGACCCTCCACTATGGTTTAGATTTGAAAGTTACAGACTATTAAGCCTGATAAAATCATGGGATTTCCTAAAGCGGAATCTCAGATAGCTTTCTAAATGGGAGGAGAGATGGCGGGGAGGTTTGGGAACTTACAAGCCACTCACTTTTAACTATGGGGCTCTCCTTAAAGATCATTCTCAGGGACTTCCCTGCAGATTAAATCCTGGTGTAGAGACCTAAACTTGACACTCACTGAATTGGATATCGGCAAGGCAATAACCCTTACGAAGAAGACGATAAATTGCGTGACAGTCTTTGAAGGATATATTAAAGGGCCACTGTAAGTAAATATTTTCTATGCCTGTTACTAACTAACTACCCCAAATACGCTTTTTATCAATAGCATTTCATTAACATATCTCTACCGTATATCAGAAATCTTGTCTGCAAATTTAATTGTTTTCCAAACCCACTCCGTGGGTATCCTTTGCTCTGTACCAATCCGTTTACAATACCTAGGTTTCAAAATAGCGCTTTAAACACAAAGTTATTGGTTTAAGTATTTTGAACATGCAGTACTGAAAATAGTGGGCAGGATAACGTGACATCATCGGTGAATAAAAGATATAACTTTTAGAACGTTATGAAACTTCGTTTTGGAGAAAATATAGGTCAGTTGGTTTTAATTAATGTTTATTAACTTTAATATGTTAGTTGTTTAGCTTTAAAATTATAACAGAAAGTAATCCTTTAAACTATTGCTGAAATGGTACAGGGTCCCTACTAGACTATCCAAGATGTTTAAGGGGTCATCCCCGCTGTGTTGGCGACAGTGTGGAGGGGAGGGCTCTGACCTCCACATATGGTGGACATGTCCAAAATTAATATCCCTTTGGAGAGATGTTGAGACCTTGCCAAACTCAATAAACTTGACTGTGACTCTGACCCCCCAATGCATTGTCTTCCATGTTTTTGATGCCAGGCTACCTAAACACACTAAACAATTGTTAATATATATCATCTCTGCCACCCAACTGTGTATTGCTAGAGCATGGAAGCAAACCGAACCACCCTCGTTGGCGGATGTTTGCAAAGTAGTGAAAAATGTGTTTATAGTTCACTAGACCGCATGGACGATTACTGGGAGATCTGGGCTGATTGGATCCAGAACCAATGATGTAATTGGAGTCACATACGAAGATGGATTCTCTCTTTTTGGACGCTTAGACTGCACTAAAGATCTGGGGTGGTTTTTTTTGTTTTTTTGTTTTTATTTCTTTTCTTTCTCCCTTCCTACTCTTCTCTTCACCCCCTCTCTCTTCTTCTTCCCTCGCCCACGCCTATGCATTTAGAAATTCTTGGCCTCTTAGTACATTTACAGCCCCATGGGCTTGTTTCTACATGCCTATGTTCCCTGTGGTAAAGGTCAGGGGGGAATGACTGCATTTCGTTATGTCAGCACGCACTTCTTTTGTTTTTCACAAATAATTCAATTTCCAGTTCCCCTATAATGGGGATAGTTAAATAAAAATATGAGGCTATGTTTATTGTTGTGTTGGGTTCACCAGGTGGTATAACCCATACTGGTTTTATTTAATATTTTGTCCAAATGTTACAGCAAATGTTATAATAATCGCAATGTATAACATATTTTGAGCATGTGATACTTACTTGATGTATACCAGCTGTATTGTATATTTTTCCTCAATAAAAAAATATATTTAAAAAACAATGTTTACAAGTATTTCCCTACCCTTTTATTGGCATTTTAAATAGTTTATTTAGCCTGTAGTATCCACACCAATCCTGAAAGTTTTTGGCATCAAGGCCAAGCTGTGTTAACACAGCCAGAAGAAGAAATTTACTCCTAGTGGGTTATAGAAGAGATAAGGTAATAAAGTGTTAATTTGTCTTTGTTCTCTCCAAGTATTGGTGATTGGTTTAAAGACAGAAATAAGATAAAGAAGCAGGTATATTTACACAATGTGATAAAATAATTAGATCTGTTTACACCTTCAAGCTCAACACATTTTATTAGGTTGTGGCTTCAAAACACAAAATCAACTAATTCATATACACAAATAAACCGTAAAAAAACAAATCTCATACATTTTATACCCTGCAGCTGGTGAATAAAGTAATTGGAAACACATTAAGGGGAAAATAATTTTACAGTATACTGTAAACGGCAAAACAAGTTAGTCAGTTTCTCAGCACCAAAGCACTACCCTGATAAAAATATGGCACCCGCATGCTTAGGCACCAGCACAGTAGGCTAAAGAGGTCTTAGTATTGATGGGCGCTACCCTGTCATGTATAAATATATGGCACCCGCATGCTCACACAACAGGCGAGTAGACTGAAAAAGTCCTAGGATTCATGGGCATTACCGTGTCATGCTGAGGCACTTGGACAGGAGGCTGAAGAGGTTCTAGGATTCATGGGCACTACCGTGTCATGCTGAGGCACTTGGACAGTAGGCTGAAGAGGTTCTAGGATTCATGGGCACTACCTTGTCATGCTGAGGCACCTGGACAGTAGGCTGAAGAGGTTCTAGGATTCATGGGCACTACCGTGTCATGCTGAGGCACCTGGACAGTAGGCTGAAGAGGTTCTAGGATTCATGGGCACTACCGTGTCATGCTGAGGCACCTGGACAGTAGGCTGAAGAGGTTCTAGGATTCATGGGCACTACCGTGTCATGCTGAGGCACCTGGACAGTAGGGTGAAGAGGTTCTAGGATTCATGGGCACTACCGTGTCATGCTGAGGCACCTGGACAGTAGGCTGAAGAGGTTCTAGGATTCATGGGCACTACCGTGTCATGCTGAGGCATCTGGACAGTAGGCTGAAGAGGTTTTAGTATTCATGGGCACTACCGTGTCATGCTGAGGCACCTGGACAGTAGGCTGAAGAGGTTCTAGGATTCATGGGCACTACCGTGTCATGCTGAGGCATCTGGACAGTAGGCTGAAGAGGTTCTAGTATTCATGGGCACTACCGTGTCATGCTGAGGCATCTGGACAGTAGGCTGAAGAGGTTCTAGGATTCATGGGCACTACCGTGTCATGCTGAGGCATCTGGACAGTAGGCTGAAGAGGTTCTAGTATTCATGGGCACTACCGTGTCATGCTGAGGCATCTGGACAGTAGGCTGAAGAGGTTCTAGTATTCATGGGCACTACCGTGTCATGCTGAGGCACCTGGACAGTAGGCTGAAGAGGTTCTAGGATTCATGGGCATTACTGTGTCATGACTAAAAAATGGTGTTAACTATGCGCCTGCTGTGTGGGGTGACCCTTAGCTCTGATGGATGTGACCCCTAGTGGTCAGAAGTGTAATGAAAAATCAGAAGTATATCAGAGCGCCAACTGGTGGAGGCGGGGTCCTAATGAAACCATGTACAAAGTTCCACAATATGATAAAAAATACAATTTATTCAAAGACTCTAGATACAATGTCAAAAAATTCACACCATATTAGCATAAATTGGTTACAATTAAAAATTCATGGATCCATGTACTGACAGTGTACAATAAAACACTGTTAACAATATAAAACCTTTTTGCAATAAAAAACTGTTTACGATAAAAACAATAAAAATAATAGACAGAATTGATAGCTTTGATGTCAGAATGAATGTAATTAAATACCAATCTATAAGCAAAACATAACAGAGAAAATTATTGAAATTGAAAAGGAATTAATTGAAATTGAAAAAGCCGCTCCAAAATGTGTTATGTGTGTTTTCTATCTTTTAATCCTGAGCGGTAATTTGTGAAAAGCAGAATGTGTAACTGGGTGGCAATATGGGATGAGTAGTGGTTCCCGATGCTAATGTGGAAACTTTACTCGTACTAGCGTGGCCAAATGCGCTGGGATGGGCTAAGGGGATGTGGACACAATTCCACGTTTTCAATATAAAGTGCCCAGAGTGTAAAGTGATGTGTCAAAGGAAAAATAATGCGGTGGTGCAATAGTGTACACAAATTGAAAAATATATAAATATTATCCTAAAAAGGTGTGTGTTAAAAAATCCACGGCAGCAAAGTGCAAATCTCTGGCTTCCAACCAGATATCGCACTTGGACAGTAGGCTGAAGAGGTTCTAGGATTAATGGGCACTACTGTGTCATGCTGAGGCACCTGGACAGTAGGCTGAAGAGGTTCTAGGATTCATGGGCATTACCGTGTCATGCTGAGGCACTTGGACAGTAGGTTGAACAAGTTCTAGGATTCATGTGCACTACCGTGTCATGCTGAGGCACCTAGACAGTAGGCTGAAGAGGTTCCTGGACTCATGGGCACTACCGTGTCATACTGAGGCACCTGGACAGTAGGCTGAAGAGGTTCTAGGATTCATGTGCACTACCGTGTCATGCTGAGGCACCTAGACAGTAGGCTGAAGAGGTTCCTGGACTCATGGGCACTACCGTGTCATACTGAGGCACCTGGACAGTAGGCTGAAGAGGTTCTAGGATTCATGGGCACTACCGTGTCATGCTGAGGCACCTGGACAGTAGGCTGAAGAGGTTCTAGTATTCATGGGCACTACCGGTTCATGCTGAGGCATCTGGACAGTAGGCTGAAGAGGTTCTAAGATTCATGGGCATTACCGTGTCATTCTGAGGCACCTGAGCAGTAGGCTGAAGTGGTTCTAGGATTCATGGGCACTAAATTGTCATATATAAATATGTCACCTGCATGCTAACACAGCAGGAGAATAGGCTGAAGAAGACTTATTTATATCAGTAACACAAGAAAAAGGGAGTTTAAGACTTAAGAAGTAAACAAGTTGTTTCCTCCACTTGCGAGTCTGCAAACACAATTTAAAGGTACATGAAACCCAAAAAAATTATTTCATGATTCAGATAGAGAATACAATTTTAAACAACTTTTTAATTTACTTCTATTATCTAATCTGTTTCATTCTCTTGGTATCATTTGTTAAAGGAGCAGCAATGCACTACTAGTTTCTAACTGAACACATGGGTGAGCCAATCACATTCAATATATATGCAGCCACCAATCAACAGCTAGAACCAAGGTTCTCTGCTGCTCATGAACTTGCCTAGATAAACCTTTCAGCAAATGATAACAAGAGAAGGAAGCAAATTAAATAATAGAAGTAAATTGCAAAGTTGTTTAAAATTGTATTCTCTATCTGAATCATGAAAGAACATTGTTGGGTTTCATGTCCCTTTAAGTATTTCAATCTCTCTGCCTCCTCAGAGGTAGCAAATTAAATCATCATGCACTGATGAGATTGGGGTGATTGATGACACCGGCCCTGATGAGTCTGATTGCATGAGAACAGGGCTGGAATGGCACAAAGATCTTGTTTATCATTAAATTCAACTAGACGATGCTGTATCTTCGTTGTATGTGCACAAGGTTCTGTGTCTACCTATACCGTCATATATACACCTGATGGTATAAACCATAACACTTTCCATGAACATAATGGCCTCTAGTTATCAAGCCGTCAACCTCAAATACGCTGGAATTCCGCAGCGTATTTGTGGCGAGGCTGATTCGCCTAAGTTATCAAGCCCTACACACCGGCAAAAGTAGAATTTTGTGACGTACGCTACGATCCGCCAGACTCAGTCCGACACAGATTGATTCTTACATCACTCCAGATGTTCCGAACGCAAGTTCGGCACAATCTGACTACTTTTGCTAGTTATCAAATGACTAGCAGGTACGCTCTGCACTTTTCCGGCCCAGCGTACCTGGCTTTCAATCTGCCGCCCTGGAGGTGACGGATCCCATAGGAATCAATGGGAGTCTGACCATAGCGAAAGTTTATGTTTGCTGCTGCCCGACATCCCATTGATTCCTATGGGAGATGTCTGCACCTAACACCCTAACATGTACCCCGAGTCTAAACACCCCTAATCTGCCCCCCCTACACCGCTGCAACTAAATAAAGTTATTACCCCCTAAACCGCCGCTCCCGGACCCCGCCGCAACTATATTAAACATGTTAACCCCTAAACCGCCGCTCCCGGAGCCCACCGCCACTCTAATAAACTTATTAACTCCTAAACCGCCACTCCTGGACCCCGCCGCAACAATAATAAATATGTTAACCCCTAAACCACCGCTCCCGGACCCCGCCGCCACCTACATAATATATATTAACCCCTATCCTGCCCCCCTATACCGCCACCACCTATAATAAATTTATTAACCCCTATCCTGCGGATCCCATACCCCACCGCAACTAAATCAATTGTTTAACCCCTAAACCGCTGCTCCCGGACCCCGCCGCCACCTATATTAAACTTATTAACCCCTAATCTGCCCCCCCTACACCGTCGCCACCTATAATAAATGTATTAACCCCTATCCTGCCCCCCCCTATACCGCCGCCATCTATATTAAACTAATTAACCCCTATACCTAAGTCTAACACTAACCCTAACACCCCCCTAACTTAAATATTATTTTAATAAATCTAAATAAAAATTGCTCTTATTTTATTTAAAACTAAATACTTACCTATAATCAAACCCTAAGATAGCTACAATATAACTAATAATTATATTGTAGCTATTTTAGGATTTATTTTTATTTTACAGGCAAATTTAAATTTATTTCAACTAGGTTCAATAGCTATTAAATAGTTATTAAATATTTAATAGCTACCTAGATAAAATAAAGACACATTTACCTGTAAAATAAAAACTAACCTAAGTTACAATTACACCTAACACTACACTATCATTAAATAAAGTATTCCTATTTAAAACTAAATTCTTACCTGTAAAATAAACCCTAAGATAGCTACAATGTAATTTTCCGGCCCAGCGTACCTGGCTTTCAATCTGCCGCCCTGGAGGTGACGGATCCCATAGGAATCAATGGGACTCTGACCATAGCGAAAGTTTATGTTTGCTGCTGCCCGACATCCCATTGATTCCTATGGGAGATGTCTGCACCTAACACTACACTATCATTAAATTAATTAAATAAATTACTAGGCAATACCTACAATTAAATACAATTAAATAAACTAAACTAAATTACAAAAAAACTAACAAACACTAAATTACAGAAAATAAAAATAAAATAAAAAGATATTACAAGAATTTTAAACTAATTACACCTAATTTAAGCCCCCTAATAAAATAAACCCCCCAAAATAATAAAAGTCCCTATCCTATTCTACGTTACCAAGTAATCAGCTCTTTTACCAGCCCTTAAAAGGGCTTTTTGCGGGGCATGCCGCAAAGTAATCAGCTCTTTTGCCTGTAAAAAAAATACAACCCCCCAGCATTAAAACCCACCACCCACATACCCCTACTCTAACCCACCCAAACCCCCCTTAAATAAACCTAACGCTACCACATGAAGATCTCCCTATCAGATTGAGCTTGCATTCTATTGGCTCTTCCGATCAGGGGGACCAACATATTTGCTCCAGTTCTAACAACACAATTATAAGTTGCACAACACTTGAGATTTAATTATACAAAGTTTTTCTTTGGACTTAGCGATGTGAAGGTGTTGGGGTTTATGGGTTAATAGTGTAGTGGAGTACTTTGTGGTAGGCTATGTGGTGGTTTAGGAGTTAATAGTGTAGCAAGTACTATGCAATGTGGGGTGTATGGCAATTTAGGGGTTAATAGTATAGTGGGTACTTTCAATGTGGGGGTGTGAGGGTTTAGGAGTTAATAGCGTAGCAAGGAACTTTGCAGTGAGCTTTGTGGTGGTTTAGGGGTTATTAGAGTAGGGGGTTTATGGCGATTCAGGTTAGCGTGCAAGTATGGGTTTTAGTTTTTTTCCGTTTTTTGCGCTCCTTTGAAGTCTATGAGGGAAAACATTAACACGGTCGCAATATTCTATCTTTGGCTTTTTGCGTACGTCGGGTTAACATGTGAGCGACAATGTTTTACTTTTAACTCGGCTTTAGGTCTAACGCGGCTTCGGGTTAGCGCACATGAAAAATTATTGAAATACAAATTTTTTAAAAATAAAGCATTTTAATAATTATTACATTTTTTTAAAGATACTGTAATATATATATATATATATATATATATATATATATTCTATGGATTATTTAGATTTTGTTTTACAGTAGCTATCATACTTTTTAATAAAGATTTTTTTTATTTTTTATTATTAAATACCAGCATATATTTCTATATATATCCGATAATGTTAATGTAAATTATCTATATATCTATAGGAATAGATAGCAAGCTATAGGTAAATACACATATATATTGAAATATTGTTGGAATGTGAAATTTTTACAGGAAATTCACAGTAAAACACATTACATACAGTATATTATTATTATTATTTAGACACACATATATATAGTAGCCCTTTGCAGTCAAATACATGGTCATATACCATTTACCTTTGAACCATTTGAAATATTTGTCATTAACATTTATATGAATATTTTTCACAGTATCCTCTGCAGTATAATTACTTGCACTGAATGGGCTCTCTACTAGATCAGTAACCTGTGAGGAAGAAAGGCATCGGTATGCCAGTAAGACACAGGGGAGGGGCGCTTCAGTCCAGGTAAGTGACTCAGGCACTACACAGCCCAGGAGCTATTTAATAGTACTCTCCTTAACAGGTACAACATAGCTGGGGGTGACAAACTTACACCTGAGGAGCTTTACCTATGTGTTTAACATAGGACTTTGGGGAATGAGGCTCAGGATAGTTCTTATCTAGCATCCTTAGCAGCTCAGTTTACCCTTTTTGTACCTCAAAATCTATATTTTTGCATTTTTCTACAACTGGGTACTGTCTCTTTAACAGAGCCAGTAATTGCCTTATGCAGTTATCAGATCTCTCACTTTGCAGTTGGGCAGGAGTACATAATGGGGAGAGGCTTATTTCACAATTTTAGCTTTTGCCAGTTTATTTCAAAATCCTGTACAGGTCTTGGGCCTGCATATTATTATAGTGATAATCTCCACCCCCTCTCCTTGGGCCTGCATATTGTTATGGTTATAAGCTCTGCCCCCTTTCCTTGGCAACCTTTTCCCATTCCCTTCTCTGCTCCAGCTGCTGTGAATTTTATCTGGTAGATTCTAAAGCATTATTGTTTTTTTATTCTGGCAAGTTTAACCTCTTCTATGCCCTGAAGGAAAGAGCTGCTACGGGTTCTGGTTGTAGAAGGTTTTCTGTGCTACTTAATTTTCATTGTCTTAGCTCTTTTTATGTTCTGCGGTGTGCTGTGGGCTAGTACCAATGTAAATAATTGTATTCCCAATTTTTCGCACAGCAATTTGCTTTTTAATTGTGTATCCCCCATCTGTCCACAGTTTTTAGTGTTGAGAATCAAATTTAACCCAATTTTAACCCACTAAGAGGCACTTTGACTGCATTTTATGCATGCTGCCAATCCTGTATTACCACAACTTGGTTTATTTTCATGCACCAAGCTGAACAAGCTGCCTTAGGCTTAGATTTGGAGTTCGGCGGTAGCCGTCAAAACCAGCGTTAGAGGCTCCTAACGCTGGTTTTGGCCGCCCGCTGGTATTTGGAGTCAGTGATTACAGCCGCGACTTTTCCATACCGCAGATCCCCCTACGCCATTTGCGTAGCCTATCTTTTCAATGGGATCTTTCTAACGCTGGTATTTAGAGTCGTTTCTGAAGTGAGCGTTAGAGCTCTAACGACAAAACTCCAGCCGCCTGAAAATAGCAGGAGTTAAGAGCTTTCTGGCTAACGCCGGTTCATAAAGCTCTTAACTACTGTACCCTAAAGTACACTAACACCCATAAACTACCTATGTACCCCTAAACTGAGGTCCCCCCACACCGCCGCCACTCGATTAAAATTTTTAACCCCTAATCTGCCGACCGCCACCTACGTTATATTTATGTACCCCTAATCTGCTGCCCCTAACCCCGCCGACCCCTGTATTACATTTATTAAACCCTAACTTGCCCCCCACAACGTCGCCGCCAGCTACTTAAAATAATTAACCCCTAATCTTCCGACCGCAAATCGCCGCCACCTACGTTATCCCTATGTACCCCTAATCTGCTGCCCCTAACATCGCCGACCCCTATATTATATTTATTAACCCCTAATCTGCCCCCCTCAACGTCGCCGACACCTGCCTACACTTATTAACCCCTAATCTGCCGAGCGGACCTGAGCGCTACTATAATAAATGTATTAACCCCTAATCCGCCTCACTAACCCTATAATAAATAGTATTGTGACAGACCCTTCTGTCAGGACTGAAGGAGTTAATTGTGTTTAGCTAAGAAACTAATTTCCAAAGACAGAGTTGCTGGCTCCAGCTATAATCTAATTAGTGCTAAGCATTCTATTGTTTGATCACCTCCAGAGAGAAAACGCCTAAGTGATAAGAAGGGCCAAGAGTGTCTTGTGGTTGAAGTGTTTAAGTAATATAATCCTATTGTATCATGTCAAAGGGCTTGTTCCCTCCATGTAATGTACAACAGCCTTTCAACCCCCATCTGGGGGGGGGGGGGGGGTTCAGACCTGCATAAATACTAGGCATAGCCTTTTAATAAATATCATTCTGTTTTAAACCTGAAAACTGGCTTGGTTGTGAATTGCTGATTCCCTATGCAGGACATTGTTCATCTGGTATTAACCTTGGTATCCTGTTGGTACTGTAACATTGGTGGCAGCGACGGAATGAACCTTATCGCCCAGAAGAGCAACTACACAAGCCAGTAACCTCAGGAAGAGGGGGATTATTACAATACTGACTAAGATGGAAAAGAGAAAAGTAAATTTTGCAGCTTTTAAAAACTTCCTGGAAACAGAAGGAGAGATTGATAGGTACCTTGCGGATTTTGAGAGGCAATGTGCACTACACAAGGTACCCGCAGAGGACTGGGTCACGATATTATCTGGAAAATTATCCGGCCGGGCCAGAGAGGCTTTTCGGGCCATTCCAGATGAGGAAGTCAGGGATTATAATACTGTAAAAGAGGCTCTGCTCTCCAGGTATGCGGTTACACCGGAGGCATACCGGAGGCGGTTCAGAGACACTGTTAAAGTAGCTGGAGATTCCTACCTTGAGTGGGCATGTAAGGTGCACCGCACAGCAGCTCACTGGATAGCGGGGTGCCAAGCCGTATCTGGGGAAGAGGTGCTGCAGCTATTCCTGTTGGAACATTGCTTCGACAAGTTACCCGCAGGAGTTCGAGAGTGGGTTCGGGACCGTAAACCCTCCACCCTGCAGGAAGCGGCTCGCTTGGCAGATGAGTATACGGATGCCCGCAAACTGGACACTGCTACCACTAAGCCCCCTGCTAGAGTGGAGTACAGACCCCCAGTCACCCCAGCAGCTGCCAGTTACCAAACCCCGGCGCACCGCTATACCACACGGCCTCCGGCCACGAACTACCCTCAGAGAGCCCTGTTCAATTTGCGGGGCTACTCACAACCGATTCGATGCTTTGGATGTAAGCAACTAGGGCACAAAAGACCAGAGTGTCCCCTAAACGCAGCGAACCAAGCGCAGTCCTGGAGAAGACCTGCCGGCGGAATCCCACGTAATCCTCAGCCTGCGGCCCGCTACGTAGAGGCGCAAGAATGCTGGAGCATCCTACATGAGGCAGACCTTGTGCAAGCTGCCCACCGGAATAACCGGCAACTGGTTAAAGTGAATGGGAAGAAGGTCAGTGGTCTACGGGATACTGGTGCTACCATGACCTTGCTTCAAAAGAACTTGGTGTCTGAGAAACAGTACACTGGAGACACTGTGGCTGTGAGGGTAGCAAGGGGCGATGTGTTCAGCCTACCTGTTGCCAGGGTACATTTGGATTGGGGAGTGGGCGCTAGACCTGTGAATGTGGGGGTCAAGAAGGACTTACCTGCTGATGTTCTTCTTGGAAATGACTTGGCCCCCCTTGTTTCTGCCTACGCTCCTATGGGTCCCGCTGATGTTAACTCTGTGACTACCCATGCCCAGATCCGTGCAGCAGAGACTGACCCACCTGCTGCTAAGCCCCAGGACGCTGAGCTCAGTAAATCTCTATCCGCTATTGATATGTGGAGGTCCCGTTACAATGCGCTGATGAAGGAGAAGAGGAGAGCAGATAAAAAAGCACGTTTAGAACGTGAATCTCTGCTAGACAAGCTGCACCGACAGACTGCAGAAAACACCAGCTTGAGAGTGGGACATGAAACCTTAAAGACAAACTTAGCGACACTTGAGGAGAAGCTGACGCTGGCTCATAGTGAGGTGCAGCAACTCAAGGGCACCCTATGTCAGTATGAAGGGATTGTGGATACCTATAAAGAGCAGGTACAGAAAACTCGTAAAGAAGCTGATGGGATTTTGAAGGACTGTTTAGCCCTAGTCTGGGCACTGAGGAAGTTGAACCCTTCTTTGTATGGACAGGAATTCTCTTTCATAACGGGAATACAGATGGATTGTCCTGGCAAACTGACATGCCTACCACCTCCTAGTCCGGTCATCCCCAGGTTGACCCGCCAAAGGGTCAAGCCGGGTCTGCCGGAGTGTTCCACAACGGGGGAGATATGTGACAGACCCTTCTGTCAGGACTGAAGGAGTTAATTGTGTTTAGCTAAGAAACTAATTTCCAAAGACAGAGTTGCTGGCTCCAGCTATAATCTAATTAGTGCTAAGCATTCTATTGTTTGATCACCTCCAGAGAGAAAACGCCTAAGTGATAAGAAGGGCCAAGAGTGTCTTGTGGTTGAAGTGTTTAAGTAATATAATCCTATTGTATCATGTCAAAGGGCTTGTTCCCTCCATGTAATGTACAACAGCCTTTCAACCCCCATCTGGGGGGGGGGGGGGGGTTCAGACCTGCATAAATACTAGGCATAGCCTTTTAATAAATATCATTCTGTTTTAAACCTGAAAACTGGCTTGGTTGTGAATTGCTGATTCCCTATGCAGGACATTGTTCATCTGGTATTAACCTTGGTATCCTGTTGGTACTGTAACAAGTATTAACCCCTAATCTGCCCTCCCTAACATCGCCGACACCTAACTTCAATTATTAACCCCTAATCTGCCGACTGGAGCTCACCGCTATTCTAATAAATGTATTAACCCCTAAAGCTAAGTCTAACCCTAACACTAACACCCCCCTAAGTTAAATATAATTTTTATCTAACGAAATAAATTAACTCTTATTAAATAACTTATTCCTATTTAAAGCTAAATACTTACCTGTAAAATAAATCCTAACCTAAGTTATAATTAAACCTAACACTACCCTATCAATAAAATAATTAAATAAACTACCTACAATTACCTACAATTAACCTAACACTACACTATCAATAAATTAATTAAACACAATTCCTACAAATAAATACAATTAAATAAACTAGCTAAAGTACAAAAAATAAAAAAGAACTAAGTTACAGAAAATAAAAAAATATTTACAAACATAAGAAAAATATTACAACAATTTTAAACTAATTACACCTACTCTAAGCCCCCTAATAAAATAACAAAGCCCCCCAAAATAAAAAATTCCCTACCCTATTCTAAATTAAAAAAGTTACAAGCTCTTTTACCTTACCAGCCCTGAACAGGGCCCTTTGCGGGGCATGCCCCAAGAATTTCAGCTCTTTTGCCTGTAAAAAAAACATACAATACCCCCCCCCCCAACATTACAACCCACCACCCACATACCCCTAATCTAACCCAAACCCCCCTTAAATAAACCTAACACTAAGCCCCTGAAGATCTTCCTACCTTGTCTTCACCATCCAGGTATCACCGATCCGTCCTGGCTCCAAGATCTTCATCCACCCCAAGCGGGGGTTGGCGATCCATAATCCGGTCCAGAAGAGGCTCCAAAGTCTTCCTCCTATCCGGCAAGAAGAGGACATCCGGACCGGCAAACATCTTCTCCAAGCGGCATCTTCGATCTTCTTCCATCCGGAGCGAAGCGGCAGGATCCTGAAGACATCCAGCGCGGAACATCCATCCGGACCGACGACTGAACGACGAATGACTGTTCCTTTAAGGGACGTCATCCAAGATGGCGTCCCTCGAATTCCGATTGGCTGATAGGATTCTATCAGCCAATCGGAATTAAGGTAGGAATTTTCTGATTGGCTGATGGAATCAGCCAATCAGAATCAAGTTCAATCCGATTGGCTGATCCAATCAGCCAATCAGATTGAGCTCGCATTCTATTGGCTGTTCCGATCAGCCAATAGAATGCGAGCTCAATCTGATTGGCTGATTGGATCGGCCAATCGGATTGAACTAGATTCTGATTGGCTGATTCCATCAGCCAATCAGAAAATTCCTACCTTAATTCCGATTGGCTGATAGAATCCTATCAGCCAATCGGAATTCGAGGGACGCCATCTTGGATGACGTCCCTTAAAGGAACAGTCATTCGTCGTTAAGTCGTCGGTCCGGATGGATGTTCCGCGCTGGATGTCTTCAGGATCCTGCCGCTTCGCTCCGGATGGAAGAAGATCGAAGATGCCGCTTGGAGAAGATGTTTGCCGGTCCGGATGTCCTCTTCTTGCCGGATAGGAGGAAGACTTTGGAGCCTCTTCTGGACCGGATTATGGATCGCCAACCCCCGCTTGGGTTGGATGAAGATCTTGGAGCCAGGACGGATCGGTGATACCTGGATGGTGAAGACAAGGTAGGAAGATCTTCAGGGGCTTAGTGTTAGGTTTATTTAAGGGGGGTTTGGGTTAGATTAGGGGTATGTGGGTGGTGGGTTGTAATGTTGGGGGGGGGGGTATTGTATGTTTTTTTTTACAGGCAAAAGAGCTGAAATTCTTGGGGCATGCCCCGCAAAGGGCCCTGTTCAGGGCTGGTAAGGTAAAAGCTTGTAACTTTTTTAATTTAGAATAGGGTAGGGAATTTTTTATTTTGGGGGGCTTTGTTATTTTATTAGGGGGCTTAGAGTAGGTGTAATTAGTTTAAAATTGTTGTAATATTTTTCTTATGTTTGTAAATATTTTTTTATTTTCTGTAACTTAGTTCTTTTTTATTTTTTGTACTTTAGCTAGTTTATTTAATTGTATTTATTTGTAGGAATTGTGTTTAATTAATTTATTGATAGTGTAGTGTTAGGTTAATTGTAGGTAATTGTAGGTAGTTTATTTAATTATTTTATTGATAGGGTAGTGTTAGGTTTAATTATAACTTAGGTTAGGATTTATTTTACAGGTAAATTTGTTATTATTTTAACTAGGTAACTATTAAATAGTTCTTAACTATTTAATAGCTATTGTACCTGGTTAAAATAAATACAAAGTTACCTGTAAAATAAATATTAATCCTAAAATAGCTATAATATAATTATAATTTATATTGTAGCTATATTAGGATTTATTTTACAGGTAAGTATTTAGCTTTAAATAGAAATAAGTTATTTAATAAGAGTTAATTTATTTCGTTAGATAAATATTATATTTAACTTAGGGGGGTGTTAGTGTTAGGGTTAGACTTAGCTTTAGGGGTTAATCCATTTATTAGAATAGCGGTGAGCTCCGATCGGAAGATTAGGGGTTAATAATTGAAGTTAGGTGTCGGCGATGTTAGGGAGGGCAGATTAGGGGTTAATACTATTTATGATAGGGTTAGTGAGGCGGATTAGGGGTTAATAACTTTATTATAGTAGCGCTCAGGTCCGCTCGGCAGATTAGGGGTTAATAAGTGTAGGCAGGTGTCGGCGACGTTGTGGGGGGCAGGTTAGGGGTTAATAAATATAATATAGGGGTCGGCGGTGTTAGGGGTAGCAGATTAGGGGTACATAGGGATAACGTAGGTGGCGGCGGTTTACGGAGCGGCAGATTAGGGGTTTAAAAAAATATGCAGGGGTCAGCGATAGCGGGGGCGGCAGATTAGGGGTTAATAAGTGTAAGGCTAGGGGTGTTTAGACTCGGGGTACATGTTAGAGTGTTAGGTGCAGACGTAGGAAGTGTTTCCCCATAGGAAACAATGGGGCTGCGTTAGGAGCTGAACGCTGCTTTTTTGCAGGTGTTAGGTTTTTTTTCAGCTCAAACAGCCCCATTGTTTCCTATGGGAGAATCGTGCACGAGCACGTTTTTGAGGCCGGCCGCGTCCGTAAGCAACTCTGGTATCGAGAGTTGTATTTGCGGTAAAAATGCTCTACGCTCCTTTTTTGGAGCCTAACGCAGCATTTGTTTGAACTCTCGATACCAGAGTTAAATTTATGGTGCGGCCAGAAAAAAGCCCGCGGAGCGTTAACAGCCCTTTTACCGCCGAACTCCAAATCTAGGCCTTAGTTTGTATAATGAGATTATATATTCTAAAAGTCTTATCTGTTGTAAATAAATAATTTGCATATTCATTCCTCATATAGGATTTTTTGATATACCTCAGCTGCATACAAAATGTATACATATACTACTACATATATGTCCTTGCTAGAGTTTGATCAATTATGCTTCTGTAGTGTTCTATAGAATACAGATTTAAAATGGCCTACTCTCCTTATAGTATATTAATACTATATATAGTATAATTACATTATCTCTTCACAGACTGTTTTAATCATCTGAATTTGTATTACAGAATGTACAAGATCTCTCTGCAGTGGCTCAAATTTGTTTGTCAAGCTTATATCATATTTTAATTCCTGCATATCTAATTCTAATATTTATATATATATATATATATATATATATATATATATATATACCGCAGAGATGCTTCTGCACTTCTAGAACAGCACATTATTATTCTGCAGTGAACCAAAAACTTGGGTTTACATATCCAATGATTATACTTTCCTATACAGATAGGTGTACTTTATGTGCCCATAAGTGATTGTACTTATAATTGGTTGTATAACCAGTTTATGTCAGTAATATATGTTTTATATGCTCTATGCTGTATAGACAGTCATAAAACTAGAAATTGAGGGATAAATAGTACATAAGTTCACTGTTCAATGAATGCACACACTTAGGTGCCCTGTTGGAACGTTACTCCTCACTCCCCATCAACAAAGGGTATTGCTTGTGCTTACCCCACTCCTGCAGTGTAGAGAGGCTCCACTATCCAAGGTCCACGACCTGTACGCCTGTCTCTCACTATATCGGCATCTCAGCTGTGGGAATCCTCCATGTGCGGTATGCACACACGCCCGGGACAGCGTCAACGTCATGAGGAGGGGTTAGACATACACACAGGGGATACATTATTATTATTATTCCTTCCCTTTAATCAATTGAATTATTTTAATTAATTTAATGTATTTCATTTTCCCTCACTGCTATATTGTGCAACTTCTATCAGTGACCTATAGATTAAGTATGTTTATACATTTATCTATCTATTTGCTATTTTCTGGGTATGATTGTGGGTTAACAGAGTATCGGTTTCCCAATATCAGCTTTTGAACATTACTTATTCACCTACACATATAAGAATACATACAATCTTTCATCTGTCCTGTTGTTTGTATTGTATTGAATAATAAAACTTAGGGTAGTCTAACAGATAGAACTCTAGCATGAATTGGAGGTTCTTATTAGTTGTCAATAACAGATTAACACTCTATATTGGGGAGCAATTATATTCATGTATTTTCATTCACCTATGTACCTTTTTAGATAGTCGATCTTAATTCTCATATACAAGATTCACTAGGTTTATTTACTTCTGTATTTTGTATATTGTATTGTGTATAATGTGCACTCATATCTTACAAATTCGTTATGCTTTTTGTTTAACTGTTTTGGAGATATGTCTAAAAATCGTCCTCTGTTACGTACTGGCTGAACTCTGATCTAACATTGTGGGCGTTTTTGCTTTTAATTGCCATACTTGCACAGCCAATTAAAATTTTGCATGTGTTTTAAATTACTTGCAAGGCACATTACAAACAGGCTATGACTACAACTAACTAGCCGAAACGCGTAAGCCTTGGTGCTGCGCCTGCTATGTGTCACTTCTAGGGAGCTTCCATATGTTTTTTAAAACATTGAACAATAAAGGTGTAATTTTTATTTTTTCAAGAGGAGTCCATCATTCCTTCATTCTCTATGCTGTATAGACTCACATTTATTAAAGCCCCATGTATATCTTCAACACTTGCTACTTGGTATTCTAATGTAATATATATATTATAATCTAAATAAAGAGAGAATATAAATGGCAGATACGATATGTATGTATCGCTAATATAAATCTAAAGTAAAAAGACCCTTAAGCAAATATATGGTTCAGACCCTATAAGATTAAATATAACAATAGACTATAAGAAGAGAAACGGGACACATCAAAATGAATGTTCCTACTAAAGATAAGGAATAAAGCACTCTTTTTAGATATCAAGAAAGCTGTGTATTTATTCTACGCCTACAAATCTAGGCATAACGTGGATAGCAAACCTAAATACATTATTGTAGAATCAATAATATATACATATTGCACCATATGTATATATTGTTGATTCTATGATGATGTATTTAGGTTTGCTTTGTGGTCTGATTACTACTGACCTCATTAATATCATGTACAATGACTAATCTCATTATTATGAGTAGTATAGAGTCTGTTTTTGTCCGACCATGCTCATTTCATTTACCTCCGATACTAAATTGTATGTTCAGCTACATGCAAACCTGTATCTATGAAAATATATTAATACTTGCATGAACACACATTGATAGTCTCAATATTCACTATCTATGTCAAGCTTAGTGTTAACATACCTAGTTTCACAAATAAGGAATCTAGAGTTTGATTAGACCTATGGATCCTGTTTTCCTCTTTACAGTTATCTTTTATATGTATGTTTAAACATATTTATTATAATTCAGCAAGTTCCTCAGCACTCTGTGCTTCAAGGACAAAGCGAAGGCTACAAACCAGGAATCACATACTCATTCTCAGGTGCAGGTGTGACAAAGTGCCATACTCTGTATTTCTCTTAGAATTCATGAGTCTACTAGCAGATGTGGAAGGTAAGACCTTTTGCTCAGGCAGCTTTTACAGTGTCCTACCGGGTTCCTATTTTCCTTATGGCTATCTCTAAGGTACTTTTGTTTCCTTGCTCTATAGCATTTATGCATTCTTTTTGCTCTCGTTTCTTTGTTTTCAGGGCTCACATAAGCACTCGCTGGGCCGGGGCATAATCTGGAGGTCTTGAGGGATGCAAGAAGTTTAGTTCCCTCCGGAGGTTACTACTCAACATTCTGAAACTCCAGGTCATGGTTCATTCTCAGTCAAGTCCCATCTCCATTTCTGATCAGAAATCTTTACAGCGGTTGCTTAAATCAACTATCAAGGGGGGACTCGCATCTCCCTCACCATGCAAGAAATGTATCACTCTCTGTTATAAATAGAGAAAGGAAAGCTGTTCTCTATCAACTTTATATTCAAGGAGTGAACAATTGGGAAGCAAACTACTTTAATCTGTTCAGTCAGGAGAATGGATTCTTCATCAAGACAAATTCGGCCAGCTTGTTCTAAATTGGGTTCTACCATGTATAGATCTAATGTTGTACAAGCTGAATCACAGCGTAAAGCATATTGTGCCAGATATAGAGACTTGAAAGCTCCATGATAGATGCATTAGTTTGTCCATGAATATTTAATTTAGCATTCCTGTTTTCTTCATTTGTTCTTCTTTCAAGAGTAATTGCAAGAATCAAACAAGATTCAGCTTCAGCAATTCTCATTGTGTTGGGGTCGGCCTGCAGAACTTGTTATGCAGACATAATTCAGATGTCTTCTCTTTCTACATCGACTCTACCCTAAGGAAGTATCTTCTTTCTCAAGGACCTCTGTTTCACCCAGATCTATGTTTGCTAAATTTGACAGCATGAAGGTTAAATGCTTAGACATTAAGATCAGGTTTTTTCTGATTTGGATATCTATACTTCATGCAAGTAAGCCAGTTAGGCTAAGAATTTATCATACCATCTGGAAAGCTTACTTTCTTTGTTCTTCTTGAGGTTTTTCTTGGAAATCCTTTTAAATTCTCAGAATACTTCAGTTCCTTCAGTATAGAGTAGATACAGGCCTATTGACTAGTTATATAAAGGATCAGATATCAAATTAAATGATTTCTTTCACAAAAAGTTGGCTAAGTTGTCAGATGTTCAAACTTTTGTTCAAGCCCTGATGAAAATTTGTGCTGTTGTTAGACCAGTTTCTTTCATGTAATTAGCAAGAGTCCATGAGCTAGTGACGTATGGGATATACATTCCTACCAGGAGGGGCAAAGTTTCCCAAACCTCAAAATGCCTATAAATACACCCCTCACCACACCCACAAATCAGTTTTACAAACTTTGCATCCCATGGAGGTGGTGAAGTAAGTTTGTGCTAGATTCTTCGTTGATATGCGCTTCGCAGCAGGCTGGAGCCCGGTTTTCCTCTCAGTGTGCAGTGAATGTCAGAGGGATGTGAAGAGAGTATTGCCTATTTGAATTCAATGATCTCCTTCTACGGGGTCTATTTCATAGGTTCTCTGTTATCGGTCGTAGAGATTCATCTCTTACCTCCCTTTTCAGATCAACGATATACTCTTATATATACCATTACCTCTACTGATTCTCGTTTCAGTACTGGTTTGGCTTTCTACTACATGTAGATGAGTGTCCTGGGTAAGTAAGTCTTATTTTTGTGACACTCTAAGCTATGGTTGGGCACTTTTATATAAAGTTCTATATATATGTGTTTAAACATTTATTTGCCTTGATTCAGGATGTTCAACATTCCTTATTTCAGACAGTCAGTTTCATTATTTGGGATAATGCATTTGAATAATCAATTTTTCTTACCTTAAAATTTGACTTTTTTTCCTGTAGGCTGTTAGGCTCGCGGGGGCTGAAAATGCTTCATTTTATTGCGTCATTCTTGGCGCTGACTTTTTTGGCGCAAAAAGTTGCGTCATTTTTTTGATGTTTTTGCGCCAAAAATGTCGGCGTCACCGGATGTGGTGTCATTTTTGTCGCTTAAAGCATTTAGGCGCCAAATAATGAGGGCGTCTTTTTTGGCGCTAAAAAATCTGGGCGTCATTATTGTCGGCACATTATTTAAGTCTCATTGTTTATTTGCTTCTGCTTGCTAGAAGCTTGTTCATTGGCATTTTTTCCCATTCCTGAAACTGTCATTTAAGGAATTTGATCAATTTTGCTTTATATGTTGTTTTTTTCTATTACATATTGCAAGATGTCTCAGATTGACCCTGAATCAGAAGATACTTCTGGAAAATTGCTGCCTGATGCTGGATCTACCAAAGATAAGTGTATCTGTTGTAAACTTATGGTAACTGTTCCTCCGGCTGTTGTTTGTAATGAATGTCATGACAAACTTGTTAATGCAGATAAGATTTCCTTTAGTAATGTTCCATTACCTGTTGCTGTTCCATCAACATCTAATATTCAGGGTGTTCCTGTTAACATAAGAGATTTTGTTTCTAAATCTATTAAGAAGGCTATGTCTGTTATTCCTCCTTCTAGTAAACGTAAAAAGTCTTTTAAAACTTCTCATTTTTCAGATGAATTTTTAAATGAACATCATCATTCTGATTCTGATAATGATTTTTCTGGTTCAGAGGATTCTGTTTCAGAGGTTGATACTGATAAATCTTCATATTTATTTAAAATGGAATTTATTCGTTCTTTACTAAAAGAAGTCTTAATTGCATTAGAAATAGAGGAATCTGGTCCTCTTGATACTAAATCTAAACGTTTGAATACAGTTTTTAAACCTCCTGTAGTTATTCCAGAGGTTTTTCCCGTCCCTGATGCTATTTCTGAAGTAATTTCTAGGGAATGGAATAATTTGGGTAATTCATTTACTCCTTCTAAACGGTTTAAGCAATTATATCCTGTGCCATCTGACAGATTAGAGTTTCGGGACAAAATCCCTAAGGTTGATGGGGCTATCTCCACTCTTGCTAAACGTACTACTATTCCTACGGCAGATAGTACTTCCTTTAAGGATCCTTTAGATAGAAAAATTGAATCCTTTCTAAGAAAAGCTTACTTATGTTCAGGTAATCTTCTTAGACCTGCTATATCTTTGGCGGATGTTGCTGCAGCTTCAACATTCTGGTTGGAAGCTTTAGCACAACAAGTAACAGATCATAATACTCATAGCATTGTTAATCTTCTTCAACATGCTAATAACTTTATTTGTGATGCCATCTTTGATATCATTAGGGTTGATGTCAGGTATATGTCTTTAGCTATTTTAGCTAGAAGAGCTTTATGGCTTAAAACTTGGAATGCTGATATGTCTTCTAAGTCAACTTTGCTTTCCCTTTCTTTCCAAGGTAATAAATTGTTTGGTTCACAGTTGGATTCTATTATTTCAACTGTTACTGGGGGGAAAGGAACTTTTTTACCACAGGATAAAAAATCTAAAGGTAAATTTAGGTCTGCTAATCGTTTTCGTTCCTTTCGTCACAATAAGGAACAAAAACCTGATCCTTCCCCTACAGGAGCAGTATCAGTTTGGAAACCATCTCTAGTCTGGAATAAATCCAAGCCTTTTAGGAAGCCAAAGCCAGCTCCCAAGTCCACATGAAGGTTCGGCCCTCATTCCAGCCCAGCTGGTAGGGGGCAGATTACGTTTTTTCAAAGAAATTTGGATCAATTCGATTCACAATCTTTGGATTCAGAATATTGTTTCACAAGGGTACAGAATAGGCTTCAAGATAAGGCCTCCTGCAAGAAGATTTTTTCTTTCCTGTGTCCCAATAAATCCAGTGAAGGCTCAAGCATTTCTGAAATGTGTTTCAGATCTAGAGTTGGCTGGAGTAATTGTGCCAGTTCCAGTTCTGGAACAGGGGCTGGGGTTTTACTCAAATCTCTTCATTGTACCAAAGAAGGAGAATTCCTTCAGACCAGTTCTGGATTTAAAAATATTGAATCGTTATGTAAGGATACCAACATTCAAAATGGTAACTATAAGGACTATTCTGCCTTTTGTTCAGCAAGGGCATTATATGTCCACAATAGATTTACAAGATGCATATCTGCATATTCCGATTCATCCAGATCACTATCAGTTTCTGAGATTCTCTTTTCTAGACAAGCATTACCAGTTTGTGGCTCTGCCGTTTGGCCTAGCAACAGCTCCAAGGATTTTTACAAAGGTTCTCGGTGCCCTTCTATCTGTAATCAGAGAACAGGGTATTGTGGTATTTCCTTATTTGGACGATATCTTGGTACTTGCTCAGTCTTCACATTTAGCAGAATCTCATACGAATCGACTTGTATCGTTTCTTCGAGAACATGGTTGGAGGATCAATTTACCAAAAAGTTCGTTGATTCCTCAGACAAGGGTAACCTTTTTAGGTTTCCAGATAGATTCAGTGTCCATAACTCTGTCACTAACGGACAAGAGACGTCTAAAATTTGTTTCAGCTTGTCGAAACCTTCAGTCTCAATCATTCCCTTCGGTAGCCTTATGCATGGAAATTCTAGGTCTTATGACTGCTGCATCGGACGCGATCCTCTTTGCTCGTTTTCACATGCGACCTCTTCAGCTCTGTATGCTGAACCAGTGGTGCAAGGATTATACAAAGATATCACAATTAATATCTTTAAAACCGATTGTACGACACTCTCTAACGTGGTGGACCGACCATCATCGTTTAGTTCAGGGGGCTTCTTTTGTTCTTCCGACCTGGACTGTGATCTCAACAGATGCAAGTCTGACAGGTTGAGGAGCTGTATGGGGGTCTCTGACAGCACAAGGGGTTTGGGAATCTCAGGAGGCGAGATTACCAATCAACATTTTGGAACTCCGTGCGATTTTCAGAGCTCTTCAGTCGTGGCCTCTTCTAAAGAGAGAGTCGTTCATTTGTTTTCAGACAGACAATGTCACAACCGTGGCATATGTCAATCATCAAGGAGGGACTCACAGTCCTCTGGCTATGAAAGAAGTATCTCGAATACTTGTATGGGCGGAATCCAGCTCCTGTCTAATTTCTGCGGTTCATATCCCAGGTATAGACAATTGGGAAGCGGATTATCTCAGTCGCCAAACATTACATCCGGGCGAATGGTCTCTTCACCCAGTGGTATTTCTTCAGATTGTTCAAATGTGGGGACTTCCAGAAATAGATCTGATGGCTTCTCATCTAAACAAGAAGCTTCCCAGGTATCTGTCCAGATCCAGGGATCCTCAGGCGGAAGCAGTGGATGCATTGTCACTTCCTTGGAAGTATCATCCTGCCTATATCTTTCCGCCTCTAGTTCTTCTTCCAAGAGTGATTTCCAAGATTCTAAAGGAGCGTTCATTTGTTCTGCTGGTGGCTCCAGCATGGCCTCACAGGTTTTAGTATGCGGATCTTGTTCGGATGGCTACTTGCCAACCGTGGACTCTTCCGTTAAGACCAGACCTTCTATCGCAAGGTCCTTTTTTCCATCAGGATCTCAAATCCTTAAAATTAAAGGTATGGAGATTGAACGCTTGATTCTCAGTCATAGAGGTTTGTCTGACTCCGTCATTAATACTATGTTACAGGCTCGTAAATCTGTGTCTAGGAAGATATATTATCGAGTCTGGAAGACTTACATTTCTTGGTGTTCTTCTCATCATTTTTCTTGGCATTCTTTTAGAATTCCTAGAATTTTACAGTTTCTTCAGGATGGTTTAGATAAAGGTTTGTCTGCAAGTTCCTTGAAAGGACAAATCTCTGCTCTTTCTGTTCTTTTTCACAGAAAGATTGCTAATCTTCCTGATATTCATTGTTTTGTACAGGCTTTGGTTCGTATAAAACCTGTCATTAAGTCAATTTCTCCTCCTTGGAGTTTGAATTTGGTTCTGGGGGCTCTTCAAGCTCCTCCGTTTGAACCTATGCATTCGCTGGATATTAAATTACTTTCTTGGAAAGTTTTGTTTCTTTTGGCCATCTCTTCTGCTAGAAGAGTTTCTGAATTATCTGCTCTTTCTTGTGAGTCTCCTTTTCTGATTTTTTCATCAGGATAAGGCGGTTTTGCGAACTTCATTGAAGAAATTGTGGTTCCTTCGTTGTGTCCTAATCCTAAGAACTCTAAGGAAAGATTGTTGCATTCTTTGGATGTAGTTAGAGCTTTGAAATATTATGCTGAAGCTACTAAAGATTTCCGAAAGACTTCTAGTCTATTTGTTATCTTTTCTGGTTCTAGGAAAGGTCAAAAGGCTTCTGCCATTTCTTTGGCTTCTTGGTTAAAATCCTTGATTCATCATGCTTATGTCGAGTCGGGTAGAACTCCGCCTCAAAGGATTACAGCTCATTCGACTAGGTCAGTCTCTACTTCCTGGGCATTTAGGAATGAAGCTTCGGTTGATCAGATTTGCAAAGCAGCAACTTGGTCTTCTTTGCATACTTTTACTAAATTCTACCTTTTTGATGTGTTTTCTTCTTCTGAAGCAGTTTTTGGTAGAAAAGTACTTCAGGCAGCTGTTTCAGTTTGATTCTTCTGCTTATAATTTCAGTTTTTTTCATTATAAGATTTAAACTTTATTTTGGGGTGTGGATTATTTTTCAGCGGAATTGGCTGTCTTTATTTTATCCCTCCCTCTCTAGTGACTCTTGCGTGGAAGATCCACATCTTGGGTATTCATTATCCCATACGTCACTAGCTCATGGACTCTTGCTAATTACATGAAAGAAAACATAATTTATGTAAGAAATTACCTGATAAATTCATTTTTTTCATATTAGCAAGAGTCCATGTGGCCCACCCTTTTTTGAGGTGGTTATGATTTTTTTGTATAAAGCACAATTATTCCAATTCCTTATTTTATATGCTTTCGCACTTTTTTCTTATCACCCCACTTCTTGGCTATTCGTTAAACTGATTTGTGGGTGTGGTGAGGGGTGTATTTATAGGCATTTTGAGGTTTGGGAAACTTTGCCCCTCCTGGTAGGAATGTATATCCCATACGTCACTAGCTCATGGACTCTTGCTAATATGAAAGAAATGAATTTATCAGGTAAGTTCTTACATAAATTATGTTTTCTCCTCCTTGGAACTTGAATTAAGTTCTCTCTGAGTATTTTCTTCCTGTGGACCAAATATAATTTTCTTCCAAAAATGGTATCTTCAGAAAATATTAATAAGGAAATAGTTGTTCTTTTTTTGTGTCCAAAGCCTTGTAATCCAAAGGAAAGAAAGATGTTGGTCCTTGGAAGGGTCAGAAAGCTACAGTAGTGGCCTTGACATCCTGGCCCAAGCAGATTGTTCATAAGGCTTACTTGGTTGAGATAAATCCACCACTGAAAAGAGTAACTGCTAACTCTACAAGATAAGTATCTGATTCCTGAGCTTTCAAGAATGATGCCTCCTTGGAAAAGATATGCAAGGCAGCAACTTTATCTTCCCTTCACACTTTTTCCAAATTTTATCATTTTAACATTTATACTTCTTCTGATGCATTTTTTGTCAGGAAAGTCCTTCAGGCTGCAGTGCACGGCAAATAGGAACGGTTTACTTTTTGTCCCACACATTCTTAACTTGGACTCTCAGCTTGGGTATTGTATCCCACATTTTGTGAAGCTATGTATTTCCTTTGGGCTGATTAGAGTCCATCGCCCCCACTAACTTTTTGTATATTGTTGACAGTTCTCATTTGCACATTGTAACCCTGTCTATCTGTCTTTCCTAACTTTTTTTCTGTCTCTCTCCTTTGCTCGGCTATATGTAAACTGGAGAGGGATAGCCAGGTGGGAGGGGCTAAAGCTCTGTGAGGGTTCTTGACCTCCTCCTGGTAGGCCGGAATATATCCCACATGTTATGAAGCTATGGGCTCTCATCAGCCCGGTAGGTATAAATTCTGTTTTTTACCAGGTCTTGGTAATACTGAGATCACCGCATCTAACATTGTTGTCAGTATATAAATATAATTGTAATAAATCTGGGGCTTAGATGTGGGAATATGTCTTATTTTGCTGTATAACCATCCAGTCCAGGTGATTTATCAAGTTTTAAAGGTCTCGGCAGAAATGGTTTACTAGTAATTTATTACCCTTCAAACAAGTCTGGCTAGCTATAGATTTCTGTTATGATTTTTTTTTTTATTGCAGTGGAACATTGTTATATTTTTTTAAAAATAAAGGTAAATAATATAATAAAGGCTAATTCATGTTTTAAGAAATCCTACACAAGTATTTCTCAGTTTTATCACGGGGAAGTCCCACGTATGTTTTGCAAGCTGCTGGTTGCCGGGGAAGTTAGTATGAGATGTACATAGTCATGCTTAGTAACTGCTCCCCTCTGTTATCGCAACGACACTCATACTCCTGCTCTGTCTACATTTGAAGAGGAAGAACTGTTTTGTGTTGCAACTTCCTCTCAACAAGCTTTTTGCGGTTAGGATTTTTATCAGTATCTGTAAATGTTAATAAAACATCAGTGTGGCATAAATACCCAGGCGTGAAGTTAAGGACATGAAAAGTCATGTGTAGTTGCTCTAATCTAGCAGCTGGACTTCAGGTTTTGGGCACCAGCTGGGCTGAAATCAAAAAGTGATTATACATGTCTGCCTGGCACTTAGCCAGTGATCTGCCTTCTTGTGTCATTAGTTTATCAGTGTGTGCAGTGTGATGCTCGTCATATCTCAAGCTAAAATTTACTATCGTAAAATTCTTTGAGGGACCACAGTACTAACATGTCTTCTTAGGTAATCTCACTAGACCAGAGAGCATCAGGCCTTTAGAATTTTACTACCTACACTATCATTTAAATACAACAGAAAGCCAGACTGGTGCACAAGAAAAATAAATAAAAAGCCAGACAGGTGCACAAGACATAGAAATAACAACAAAGTCAGACAGGTGCACAAAAATAAGAAATAAAGTCAGACAGATGCACAAGAGGAAGAAATAAAGTTAGACAGGTGCACAAGAGGAAGAAATAAAGTCAGACAGGTGCACAAGAGGAAGAAATAAAGTTAGACAGGTGCACAAGATTAAGAAATAAAGTCAGACAGGTGCACAAGAGGAAGACATAAAGACAAAGTCAGATAGGTGTACAAGATTAAGAAATAAAGTCAGACAGGTGCACAAGAGGAAGACATAAAGACAAAGTCAGACAGGTGCACAAGATTATGAAATAAAGTCAGACAGGTGTACAAGACATAGAAATAAAGTCAGACAGATGCACAAGAGTAAGAAATAAAGCCAGACAGGTACACAAGACATAGAAATAAAGTCAGACAGATGCACAAGAGGAAGAAATAAAGTTAGACAGGTGCACAAGATTAAGAAATAAAGTCAGACAGGTGCACAAGAGGAAGACATAAAGACAAAGTCAGACAGGTGCACAAGATTATGAAATAAAGTCAGACAGGTGCACAAGAGGAAGAAATAAAGACAAAGTCAGATAGGGGTAAAAGAGAAATAAATAAAGACAAAGTCAGATAGGTGCAGAAGAGGAAGAAATAAAGACAATGTCAGAGAGGTGCACAAGAGGAAGAAATAAAGACATAGAGGCCTAGTTATCAAGCCGTCAACCTCAAATACGCTGGAATTCCGCAGCATATTTGTGGCGAGGCTGATTCGCCTTAGTTATCAAGCCCTAGATACTGGCAAAAGTAGAATTTAGTGACTTAAGCTTCGATCCGCCAGACTCAGTCCGACACAGATCGATTCTTACGTCACTCCAGATGTTCCGCACACAAGTGCGGCACAATCTGACTACTTTTGCTAGTTAACAAAAAACTAGCAGGTACGCTCGGTACTTTTCCGGCCCAGTGTACCTGGTTTTCAATCCGCCGCCCTGGAGGTGGCGGATCCGATAGGAATCAATGGGAGTCTGACCATAGCGAAAGTTCATGTTCGCTGCTGCCCGACATCCCATTGATTCCTATGGGAGATGTCTGCACCTAACACCCTAACATGTACCCTGAGTCTAAACACCCCTAATCTGCCCCCCCCTACACCGCTGCAACTAAATATATTTATTACCCCCTAAACCGCCGCTCCCGGAGCCCACCGCCACTATAATAAATATGTTAACCCCTAAACCGCCACTCCTTGACCCCGCCGCAACCTACATTATACATATTAACCCCAAATCTGCCGCCCCCTACACCACCGCAACTAAATAAATGTATTACCCCCTAAACCGCCTCTCCCGGAGCCCCCCGCAACTCAATAAAGTTATTAACCCCTAAACTGCCGCTCCTAGACCCCGCCGCAACTCTTATAAATGTATTAACCCCTAAACCGCCGCTCCCGGACACCGCCGCCACCTACATTATACCTAGTAACCCCTATCCTGCCCTCCCTATACCGTCGCCACCTATAATAAAGTTATTAACCCCTATCCTAACGATCTCGGACCTCGCCGCAACTAAATAAATAGTTTAACCCCTAAACCGCTACTCCCGGACCCCGCCGCAACCTATATTAAACTTATTAACCCCTAATCTGCCCCCCCTACACCGTCGCCACCTATAATAAATGTATTAACCCCTATCCTGCCCCCCCTACACCGCCGCCACTGTAATAAAATTATTAACCCCTAAACCTAAGTCTAACACTAACCCTAAAACCCCCCTAACTTAAATATTAATTAAATAAATCTAAATAATATTTCTCTTATTAAATAAATTAATCCTATTTAAAACTAAATACTTACCTTTAAAATAAACCCTAATATAGCTACAATATAAATAATAATTATATTGTAGCTATTTTAGGATTTATTTTTATTTTACAGGCAAATTTCAATTTATTTTAAATAGGTACAATAGCTATTAAATAGTTATTAACTATTTAATAGCTACCTAGCTAAAATAAAGAGAAATTTACTTGTAAAATAAAAACTAACCTAAGTTACAATTACGCATAACACTACACTATACTTAAATAGATTATTCCTATTTAAAACTAAATACTTACCTGTAAAATAAACCCTAAGATAGCTGCAATGTAATTAATAATTACATTGTAGCTATTTTAGGATTTATATTTATTTTACAGGTAACTTGGTATTTATTTTAGCTAGTTAGAATAGTTATTAAATAGTTATTAACTATTTAATAACTACCTAGCTAAAAGAAATACAAAATTACCTGTAAATTAAATCCTAACCTAAGTTACAATTATACCTAACACTACACTATCATTACATTAATTAAATAAATTAGTTACAAATAACTACAATTAAATTAAATTAAATAAACTAACTAAAGTACAAAAAATAAAAAAAGCTAAGTTACAAAAAATAAAAAAAATAAGTTACAAACATTTAAAACATATTACAACAATTTTAAGCTACAAATGCCCTACCCTGTAAAAGAAAAATACAACACCCCTAATCTAACCCAAACCCCCCTTAAATAAACCCAACACTACCCTCCTGAAGATCATCCTACCTTGAGTCGTCTTCAGCCAGCCGACCCACCGATGGAACCGAAGAGGAGATCCGGAGCGGAAGAAGTCATCATCCAAGGCGCGCTGAAGAAGTCTTCCATCCGATGAAGTCATCATCCAGGCAGCGCTGAAGAAGTCTTCCATCCGATAGAAGTCTTCATCCATGCGGCGTCTTCAATATTCATCCATCCGGAGCGGAGCCATCTTCAGACGAGCTGACGCGGAGCCATCTTCTTCTTCCCGACGACTAACGACGAATGGATATTCCTTTAAGGGACGTCATCCAAGATGGCGTCCCTTCAATTCTGATTGGCTGATAGGATTCTATCAGCCAATCGGAATTAAGGTAGGAAAAATCTGATTGGCTGATTGAATCAGCCAATCAGATTCAAGTTCAATCCGATTGGCTGATCAAATCAGCCAATCAGATTGAGCTTGCATTCTATTAGCTGTTCTGATCAGCCAATAGAATGCAAGCTCAATCTGATTGGCTGATTGGATCAGCCAATCGGATTGAACTTGAATCTGATTGGCTGATTCAATCAGCCAATCAGATTTTTCCTACCTTAATTCCGATTGGCTGATAGAATCCTATCAGCCAATCGGAATTGAAGGGACGCCTTCTTGGATGACGTCCCTTAAAGGAATATCCATTCGTTGTTAGTCGTCGGGAAGAAGAGGATGGCTCCGCGTTGGCTCATCTGAAGATGGCTCCGCTCTGCTCCGGATGGATGAAGATTGAAGACGCCGCATGGATGAAGACTTCTATCGGATGGAAGACTTCTTCAGCGCCGCCTGGATGATGACTTCATCGGATGGAAGACTTCTTCAGCGCGCCTTGGATGATGACTTCTTCCGCTCCGGATCTCCTCTTCGGTTCCATCGGTGGGTCGGCTGGCTGAAGACGACTCAAGGTAGGATGATCTTCAGGGGGGTAGTGTTAGGTTTATTTAAGGGGGTTTGGGTTAGATTAGGGGTATGTGGGTGGTGGGTTTTAATGTGGGGGGGTTGTATTTTTCTTTTACAGGCAAAAGAGCTGAATTCCTTCTGGCATGCCCCGCAAAAGGCCCTTTTAAGGGCTGGTAAGGTAAAAGAGCTTTGAACTTTTTTAATTTAGAATAGGGTAGGGCATTTTTTTATTTTGGGGGGCTTTGTTATTTTATTAGGGGGCTTAGATTAGGTGTAAGTAGTTTAAAATTGTTGTAATATGTTTTAAATGTTTGTAACTTATTTTTTTTATTTTTTGTAACTTAGCTTTTTTATTTTTTGTACTTTAGTTAGTTTATTTAATTTAATTTAATTGTAGTTATTTGTAACTAATTTATTTAATTAATGTAATGATAGTGTAGTGTTAGGTTTAATTGTAACTTAGGTTAGGATTTATTTTACAGGTAATTTTGTATTTCTTTTAGCTAGGTAGTTATTAAATAGTTAATAACTATTTAATAACTATTCTAACTAGCTAAAATAAATACCAAGTTACTTGTAAAATAAATATAAATCCTAAAATAGCTACAATGTAATTATTAATTACATTGTAGTTATCTTAGGGTTTATTTTACAGGTAAGTATTTAATTTTAAATAGGAATAATTTAGTTAAGTATAGTGTAGTGTTAGGTGTAATTGTAACTTAGGTTAGTTTTTATTTTACAGGTAAATTTCTCTTTATTTTAGCTAGGTAGCTATTTAATAGTTAATAACTATTTAATAGCTATTGTACCTAGTTAAAAAAAATGAAAGTTGCCTGTAAAATAAAAATAAATCCTAAAATAGCTACAATATAATTATTATTTATATTGTAGCTATATTAGGGTTTATTTTAAAGGTAAGTATTTAGTTTTAAATAGGATTAATTTATTTAATAAGAGAAATATTATTTAGATTTATTTAATTAATATTTAAGTTAGGGGGGTTTTAGGGTTAGTGTTAGACTTAGGTTTAGGGGTTAATAATTTTATTACAGTGGCGGCGGTGTAGGGGGGGCAGGATGGGGTTAATACATTTATTATAGGTGGCGACGGTGTAGGGGGGCAGATTAGGGGTTAATAAGTTTAATATAGGTTGCGGCGGGGTCCGGGAGTAGCGGTTTAGGGGTTAAACTATTTATTTAGTTGCGGCGAGGTCTGGGATCGTTAGGATAGGGGTTAATAACTTTATTATAGGTGGCGACGGTATAGGGGGGGCAGGATAGGGGTTACTAGGTATAATGTAGGTGGCGGCAGTGTCCGGGAGCGGCGGTTTAGGGGTTAATACATTTATAAGAGTTGCGGTGGGGTCTAGGAGCGGCAGTTTAGGGGTTAATAACTTTATTGAGTTGCGGGGGGCTCCGGGGGCGCCAGTATAGGGGGTAGGACAGTGTAGTTAGTGTGGGTGCTTAGTGACAGGCTAGCAATAAAGCTGGGAAAAAGCCAAAGAGCAGCGAGATCGGATGAGTGATAACTATCACAGTTGTGTTTTCAACTGGTATACTGTCAAATTCTCCAAAGGCATATTCCTGGTTCTTAATTATGCTCAGAGTCCCAGTACTAACTGTCATAGGATTGTAATGGAGTGAGCTCTCTACTTTGCTCCTCCTGTGTATATTTCAGAATTGTCGTCCAAAAGTTGGCTCCACAGCAGTTATACCAAAGAAACGTTCCTCTGTTTTATGTCTGCTCTGCTGTGTGGTTGTAATTGCAACAAGTGAACTATCAGGGGATCTACACATTTCGCCATTAAGCATTTGTCAAGACACCTGATTCATCTCACATTCCTTTCTTTTATAGTCCATTTAACTATTCCTTTTTATTTTTTTACTAAATGCTTTATTAGAAATATTTAGAGTGAATATAAAAAACAATTGTTAAATGATTTATATATAAAAATTCTAAGGTAAAATTACAAGATTAACATAGTTGTTTTAAAACAAGTAAAAGAGATATAATAGTGCGTAAAGGGGAAGTTGTGTCAACTATAGGTTTTAGTGTGTTGCTGTCCTAGCGCGTCTAGTGTTCAAGTAGTTATGGGCATTATCGTTGCTCCAGACGCCCGATACCAGTTTAGTTTTGAGTCAGAGTAATAAGTCATGAATGAGGGATCAAGGATGGGCTATAATTCGTGATTCGTCCTGTTTCTTTTTATGTAAATATTTGTTGCATAGAAAGGTTGTGGCATGATAGTCTTCTATACGTTTCTTCTGTGTAAAGTGATATTTTTCTAGATGGCGTGCATGTGTTAATTGCCCCTCTCAATACTCAATTGGTGGTAGTGTTTCTTTTTTCCAATTAATGGGAATTAATCGTTTGACAGTATTGACCATAACTGTCAAAAAGGCCAATCTAAGTTTACATTTTATCTTTAGAAATTTGTTGAATAGGAATATCCAAATGTCTAGTCTAAGGGTGATAGATAGGACCTGTTCCATTTCATGATTAATTGTACACTAGGGCATGACCACCAAATATGAGTAGGGGTACCCTTCTCCCTGCACTTACTCCAACAATTATTTGGGGTGGTAGGGAAAAGTGCATGTAAGGGGGCAGGTGTATAGTACCAGTGAGTGAGTGTCAGGATGTCAGGAATCAGACTGAGACGAGAAGTGCAAAAATAATCACACCTTTATTAATAGCTAAAAATAATAAAAAAGTCCACAAGTCAGATAACAAGCCAGGAGTCTAAACCAGAGCTGGTAGTCAGACGAGCCGAGTCAGGAGCCAAAGCGAATAGTCAGACAAGCCGGAATCAGGCTTGTCTGGCCATAAAAGGAAGCGTAGGAAATGAGCAGCATCCCCCACAATGCATCATAGTCAGGAAGAGAGGTGAGTAGAATGGCTGCCAGCAGCACATGGCAAACAACAGGGAAAAAACCCTGACAGTGAGAAGTTTAGTATTCCTCTCAAGGAATGATATATATGCAGACCTACTCATAGTTGAGAACATTTTAACCCATGACTCGTGTGTCAGGGGTTGGGCAGTTTCCTCTTCCCATTTCTTCACGTATGAGGGAAGAGTTGATGTATAAGAGAGTAAGATTTGTTTTTATATTATTGATAATATGGCTCTGTTTGGATTGGGGTGCTGAGAGTTGGAAGCATAAGTACCAGTGGTTAAATTTGGGTCCTAGTATCTCCGCTATTGCATTTTGAGCTTTAAGTTTGTCATCTTGGAGGAATGTATAACAGGGCATAGAGTTTTGTATATGGATTGTCGGTGTCGAGTGGAGAGCCTAGAGGAAATGGAGGGTTTTATGATAGGGACAGGGCATATTTTGGCCTAGGCAAACAAGGCATTTGCCTAGGGCACCAGATTTGGAGGGGGCAGTACTTTTGGTGGCTATATTTGTAATACCCTTACAGATATTTTAGAAGTATTATACAAGTATATAATGGAAGATTATGCCCAAAGAGCTCTTCAACAAAGAATTACATGTGAACAAAGCAAATTTGATAATAGAAGTATATTGGAAACTTTTTTTATAAATTGTAATCTCTACCTGAATCATGAAAGAAAAATTGTGGGTCTCATGTTCTTTTAAATATGCATTTAAATATATTTATAACAATATGTATTTACAATAAAAATTACGTTGAAATTTTCTATCAGATAGCTTTTATATGAGTGTAACTGTAATTTTCAATGTATTAACGTTGTGTTTAACGTAACTTTTTTTAATGCACTACCCTCTATGCAAGGGTTTCTGTCCCGCTAAAATGCGATTGCGCTCTTGTGAACACATTTAGAGGCCTACTTATCAAGCCGTCAACTTACTTGCATTCAACGGCACCAATACGCTCGCCTGACATCGCCTAACATCGCTGCCGCGGACCTGAATACGTTAATATTCCATAGTTACCAAAAAAGCTGCCAAAATGCCGCGCACCAAGTACGGGGAGATGAGCAGCTGACTGTTAACTAACAGTCATCGATCTTGCTGCTCTTCGGCTTTTTCCCAGCTTTATTTGTATACTGTCACTAAGCACCGCCACTATACTAAACTGTTTAACCCCTATACCGCCGCTCCCGGACCCTGCCACAACCAAATAGAGTTATTAACCCCTATCCCACTGCTCCCGTAGCCCACCACCACTCTAATAAAGTTATTAACCCCTATTCCTCCACTCCCGGAGCCCACTGCGACCTACATTATACTTATTAACCCCTAATCTGCCACCCCCTATACCGCTGCCACCTACATAAAGTCATTAACCCCTATCCTGCAGCTCCCGGAGCCCAACGCAACTAAATAAATGTATTAACCCCTAAACTGCCAGCCCCCCACATCGCCATAAACTAAATTAAACTATTAACCCCTAAACCTAACAACCCGCTAACTTTATATTAAATATTAAATCATCCCTATCTTATAATAAATTTAAACTTACCTTTAGATTTAATTGAAACTATATTAAACTATTAATTAACCTACCCTAACTATTATACTACAATTACATTAAACTATATTAAATTAATAATTAACCTACCCTAACTATTATACTAAAATTACATTAAACTATATTAAACTAAAAATTAATCTAACCTAACTTTTATACTAAAATTACATTTAACTACAAATTAAATTAATTATATTATATATTTAAACTCCTAACCCTACTCAAATAATTTAAATCTACACTAAAAAATTACTAAGTTACTAAAAGCTAACAACTAAGTTACAAAAAATAACAAACACTAAGTTACACAAAAAATAAACACTAAGTTACAAAAAATAAAAAAAGAAATTATCAAAGATTTAAACTAATTACACCTAATCTAAGGGCCCTATGAAAATAAAAAAGCCCCCCCAAAATTAAAAAAAAACCCCTAACCGACAATAAACTACAAATAGCCCTTAAAAGGGCCTTTTGGGGGGCATTGCCCCAAATAAATCAGCTCTTTTACCTGTAAAAAAATACAAACACCCCCCCAACAGTAAAACCCACCACCCACACAACCAACCCCCCAAATAAAAAACTAACTCAAAAAACCCTGAAAAGGGCATTTGGATGGGCATTGCCCTTAAAAGGGCATTTAGCTCTATTGCAGCCCAAGTCCTAATCTAAAACTAAAACCCACCCAATAAACCCTTAAAAAATCCTAACACTAACCCCAGAAGATTTACTTACAGTTTTGAAGATCCGACATACATCCTCCAAGAAGCCGGGAGAAGTCCTCAACGAAGCGGCCGAAGTCTTCATCCAAGCCTGCAGAAGTCTTCATCCAGACAGCATCTTCTATCTTCATCCATTCGGTGTGGAGCGGCTCCATCTTCAAGACATCCGACGTGAAGCATCCTCTTCTTTCCGACGACAACCGACGAATGAAGGTTCCTTTAAATGAAGTCATCCAAGATGGTGTCCCTTAGATTCTGATTGGCTGATAGAATTCTATCAGCCAATCGGAATTAAGGTTAAAAAAATCCTATTGGCTGTTGCAATCAGCCAATAGGATTGAGCTTTCATCCTACTGGTTGATCCAATCAGCCAATAGGATTAAGCTTGCATTCTATTGGCTGATTGGAATAGCCAATAGGATGAAAGCTCAATCCTATTGGCTGATTGCAACATCTTGGATGACGTCATTTAAAGGAACCTTCATTCGTCGGTAGTCATCGGAAAGAATAGGATGGTCCACATCGGATGTCTTGAAGCTGGAGCCACTCCGTGCCGGAAGAATGAAGATAAAAGATGCCGTCTAGATGAAGACTTCTGCGGGCTTGGATGAAGACTTTGGCCGCTTCGTTGAGGACTTCTCCCGGCTTCTTGGAGGATGGATGTTGGATCTTCAAAACTGTAAGTAAATCTTCTGGGGTTAGTGTTAGGATTTTTTAAGGGTTTATTGGGTGGGTTTTAGTTTTAGATTAGGACTTGCAATAGACCTAAATGCCCTTTAAAGGGCAATGCCCATCCAAATGCCCTTTTCAGGGCAATGGGGAGCTTAGATTTTTTTAGTTAGGTTTTTATTTGGGGGATTGGTTGTGTGGGTGGTGGGTTTTACTGTTGGGGGGGGTATTTGTATTTTTTTTTACAGGTAAAAGAGCTAATTTCTTTGGGGCAATGCCCCGCAAAAGGCCCTTTTAAGGGCTATTTGTAGTTTATTGTAGGTTAGGGATTTTTTTATTTTGGGGGGGCTTTTTTATTTTCATAGGGCCCTTAGATTAGGTGTAATTAGTTTAAATCTTTGATAATTTCTTTTTAATTTTTTGTAACTTAGTGTTTGTTATTTTTTGTAACTCAGTTGTTAGTTTTTGGTAACAGTAATTTTTTAGTGTAGATTTAAATTATTTGAGTAGGGTTAGGTGTTTAAATATATAATATAGCTAATTTAATTTGTAGTTTAATGTAATTCTAGTATAATAGTTAGGGTAGGTTAATTATTAATTTAATATAGTTTAATGTAATTTTAGTATAATAGCTAGGGTAGGTTACTTAATAGTTTAATATAGTTTAATTTAAATTTAAAGGTAAGTTTAAATTTATTATAAGATAGGGATGAGTTAATATTTAATGTACAGTTAGCAGGTTGTTAGGGTTAGGGGTTAATAGTTTAATGTTGTTTATGGGGATGCGGGGGGGGGCTGGTGGTTTAGGGGTTAATACATTTATTTAGTTGCTGTGGGCTCCAGGAGCGGCAGGATAGGGGTTTGTGGTTTAGGGGTTAATAATAATTAACCTACCCTAACTATTATACTAAAATTACATTAAACTATATTAAACTAAAAATTAATCTAACCTAACTTTTATACTAAAATTACATTTAACTACAAATTAAATTAATTATATTATATATTTAAACTCCTAACCCTACTCAAATAATTTAAATCTACACTAAAAAATTACTAAGTTACTAAAAGCTAACAACTAAGTTACAAAAAATAACAAACACTAAGTTACACAAAAAATAAACACTAAGTTACAAAAAATAAAAAAAGAAATTATCAAAGATTTAAACTAATTACACCTAATCTAAGGGCCCTATGAAAATAAAAAAGCCCCCCCAAAATTAAAAAAAAACCCTAACCGACAATAAACTACAAATAGCCCTTAAAAGGGCCTTTTGGGGGGCATTGCCCCAAATAAATCAGCTCTTTTACCTGTAAAAAAATACAAACACCCCCCCAACAGTAAAACCCATCACCCACACAACCAACCCCCCAAATAAAAAACTAACTCAAAAAACCCTGAAAAGGGCATTTGGATGGGCATTGCCCTTAAAAGGGCATTTAGCTCTATTGCAGCCCAAGTCCTAATCTAAAACTAAAACCCACCCAATAAACCCTTAAAAAATCCTAACACTAACCCCAGAAGATTTACTTACAGTTTTGAAGATCCAACATACATCCTCCAAGAAGCCGGGAGAAGTCCTCAACGAAGCGGCCGAAGTCTTCATCCAAGCCTGCAGAAGTCTTCATCCAGACAGCATCTTCTATCTTCATCCATTCGGTGTGGAGCGGCTCCATCTTCAAGACATCCGACGTGAAGCATCCTCTTCTTTCCGACGACTACCGACGAATGAAGGTTCCTTTAAATGAAGTTATCCAAGATGGTGTCCCTTAGATTCTGATTGGCTGATAGAATTCTATCAGCCAATCGGAATTAAGGTTAAAAAAATCCTATTGGCTGTTGCAATCAGCCAATAGGATTGAGCTTTCATCCTACTGGTTGATCCAATCAGCCAATAGGATTAAGCTTGCATTCTATTGGCTGATTGGAATAGCCAATAGGATGAAAGCTCAATCCTATTGGCTGATTGCAACATCTTGGATGACGTCATTTAAAGGAACCTTCATTCTTCGGTAGTCATCGGAAAGAATAGGATGGTCCCCATCGGATGTCTTGAAGCTGGAGCCACTCCGTGCCGGAAGAATGAAGATAAAAGATGCCGTCTAGATGAAGACTTCTGCGGGCTTGGATGAAGACTTTGGCCGCTTCGTTGAGGACTTCTCCCGGCTTCTTGGAGGATGGATGTTGGATCTTCAAAACTGTAAGTAAATCTTCTGGGGTTAGTGTTAGGATTTTTTAAGGGTTTATTGGGTGGGTTTTAGTTTTAGATTAGGACTTGCAATAGACCTAAATGCCCTTTAAAGGGCAATGCCCATCCAAATGCCCTTTTCAGGGCAATGGGGAGCTTAGATTTTTTTAGTTAGGTTTTTATTTGGGGGATTGGTTGTGTGGGTGGTGGGTTTTACTGTTGGGGGGGGTATTTGTATTTTTTTTTACAGGTAAAAGAGCTAATTTCTTTGGGGCAATGCCCCGCAAAAGGCCCTTTTAAGGGCTATTTGTAGTTTATTGTAGGTTAGGGATTTTTTTATTTTGGGGGGGCTTTTTTATTTTCATAGGGCCCTTAGATTAGGTGTAATTAGTTTAAATCTTTGATAATTTCTTTTTAATTTTTTGTAACTTAGTGTTTGTTATTTTTTGTAACTCAGTTGTTAGTTTTTGGTAACAGTAATTTTTTAGTGTAGATTTAAATTATTTGAGTAGGGTTAGGTGTTTAAATATATAATATAGCTAATTTAATTTGTAGTTTAATGTAATTCTAGTATAATAGTTAGGGTAGGTTAATTATTAATTTAATATAGTTTAATGTAATTTTAGTATAATAGCTAGGGTAGGTTACTTAATAGTTTAATATAGTTTAATTTAAATTTAAAGGTAAGTTTAAATTTATTATAAGATAGGGATGAGTTAATATTTAATGTACAGTTAGCAGGTTGTTAGGGTTAGGGGTTAATAGTTTAATGTTGTTTATGGCGATGCGGGGGGGGGGGGCTAGTGGTTTAGGGGTTAATACATTTATTTAGTTGCTGTGGGCTCCGGGAGCGGCAGGATAGGGGTTTGTGGTTTAGGGGTTAATACATTTATTTAGTTGCAGTGGGCTCTGGGAGCGGCAGGATAGGGGTTTGTGGTTTAGAGGTTAATACATTTATTTAGTTGCGGTGGGCTCCGGGAGCGGCAGGATAGGGGTTAATGACTTTATGTTAATAGCGGCGGTGTCGGGAGCAGAAGATTAGGGGTTAATAAGTATAATGTAGGTGGTGTCGGGGTGGCAGATTAGGGGTTAATAAGTATAATGTAGGTTGCGGCGGTGTAGGGGGCGGAAGATTAGGGGTGTTTAAACTTGGGGTACATGTAAGGGTGTTAGGTGTAAACATAACTTTTAATCTCCCATAGGAATCAATGGGATATTGGGCAGCAGCGAACATAAGCTTTCGCTGCTTTCAGACTCCCATTGATTCCTATGGCATCTGCCGCCTCCAGGATGGCGGATTGAAAACCAGGTACGCTGGACCGGAATAGTGACGAGCGTACCTGGTAGTTATTTGTTAACTAGCAAAAGTAGTCAGATAGTGCCGAATTTGCATTCGGAACATCTGTAATGACATAAGCATCGATCTGTGTCGGACTGAAACCGGAGGATCGTATGTTACATCACAGATTTCTACTTTTGCCGGTCTGTAGGGTTTGATAAATTAGGCGAATCAAGCTCTCCACAATTACGCTGCGGAATGCCAGCGTATTTGCAGTTGATGGCTTGATAAATAGGCGTCTTACTTTCAACTTGTAATATGCCTGCTATTTCCGATGCACGCAAAAACCCGATATTGCTTGCGTGCAACAGTTAGCACGCCTTTTATAATTTCCCCCGTGTTGTTTATGGTCAACAAGCCATGTGTAATTTAACATAAATGCATATCTCTTGCTTCCAGGATGGGAGTACACTTTGTTCACCTCAGCGGTACTTGGTTAGAGAATGGGTAACGATCAGGGGCCTCTGACACCTATAAGCTTGATAGTGATTTTACAGTAGAGTAAAGCTCTTGCAATAATGACGCGCTGATTATCCTTATTGGTGACCAAGCAGGTGCCAGCTCACTTTTAATGAGCAAAATAAAAAACTTGCAATGTTGCAATTTCTCAGAGGCTCAGACATTGTTACCAAGTGATTCTGTGTATAGAACTGTGCGCTGATAAAGTGTCTGCAGCAAGGACCGCAGAGGGGGACACTCTGTGTAACAGTGCGTAATAATGCTTTGGTGCTTGTTATGCGGTTATGTGAAGAACAAAATACTGCTTTATGCAGAATCTTCCCCACTGCAAGGCTCTCACTGTACAGTTTACTGACGAGACATGATTTAATCCCGTTTTTACAACTCCATAGCAGAAACAAGGATGCTTCTCAATAAACGATAAAATAAACACATAATACAAGTTCCCATTAATTTTACAATTTTTATTTTAGATGTTTACTAGTAACCGGAAGAGAGCTGTATTGTATTTGTTATTGAAATGTAGTAAGTTGCATTACATAAGATTCACCAATGAAAATCAGGTGCTCCATACTACAAATCCAATTATATAGAGCTAAGCCAATCAGAGTGTTGCATTTTGTAAAGCTCAGTCAATGAGAATGTTGAATTTTGTAAAAGTAAAACAATCATAGGCCAGAGAGTTACATTCTATAAATCTAAGCCAATCAGAGAGCTATATTCTTTACACTGATGCAATCTTATCAATGTGTTCTGTAAGGTTTAACCAATCATGCTTCTTTCAACACAAATGAGCCACACGTGCACTATTGATTTGATACTGGTTTATCTGATGTCATCTGATCTGAGATTTGTGCATTCTCTAAGGCTAAGATAATCAGAGTGCCGTATTCTGTAACATTACTCAAATCAAGAGTTACAGTCTGTAAAATTAAGCCAATCAAACAGTTGTGTTCTGGTATGCTACACCAATTAGAATAGTGCATTCTGTAAAGCATAAGTAATCAGAGCGTTGTATTCTATAAAGCTTTGCCAGGATGCTACATGCTGTATAGCTAAGACAAGTAACATACTGTAATAAGGTGAATCCAACCAGAGTGCCACATTCTGTAAAGCTAAGCCAATCAGAGAGCTATATTCTATACACTGATGCCATCTTATCAATGAGTTCTGTAAAGGTGAACCAATCAACATGCTTCATTCCGCACAAATGAGCCACAGTGCAATATTGATTTTATACTGGTTTATCTATAGTTAAGTTGTTATATAAGTTATTGCTTCAAGATAAATCATTTTTGTGTTGGCACAAAACAGTCTGCTGGACCTATCCAGTCTTGGTTACAAGGTTTCCTGGTATTGTTTACTTTATAATAAATGAGGCTTTGGTCTGTGACAGGGGTGTGCAGGACATGTGATGCCCATATGTGCCCAGACACCCGCTGATGTATGAGGTGCAAATCCTTCTCCTACGAACACTTTGTCTGTAACATTAGAAGTTTATTTGGAAAGACTCTTGTTTTGGAAATTGAATGGAATTTCTTTTGAACAGCCAGGAACATTCCATATAGACCCAAACTGAATTCTACCAAATCTTAACAACAGTGTTTTTATGCACTTTCTCTGGTTTTATTGCTATAACTTGTTTGTACAATCTTATAATTGTCTAATATTCTTATAATAATATATGAGTCTTTGCTTGTGCGAAATCACCTTGTGTATGAAGGTACAACCCAGATATCTTCTGTATAGGCTTCTGCTCTATCTATCTATGAGCCATTGATTTATTCACCAAGTAGTATACAATCTAATATTGTGGTTTGCGGCAACCTTATAGCCACAATATATCTACTTAATGGGATCGCGGAGGAGGGAGAAGAACCCACATGAAAGGAATGTCATGTACAGTGAAATTGCAGATATTGTCAACTTGACTGCGCAGAATGAGAAATCTTTTCCGCAATGTCGGAAAAGGATTTCCAACATCAAAAGGAAGGTTTTAAGGAAGAAAAAATAATTGGGCAGATTAAAAAAAATTAAAAGATAAGAACATAATTGGAAAATTTAAACAGCATGAAAAAGATTTCCTGAACCTTTTGATGTTTGAAAATCCAGTTTCCGACGTTTCACAACAGATTAATATTTGTTCAGAGGACCCCTCACATCCCTTTTATCTGAGTTCTGTGTCCCCTCCCATCCCGCTAATATTGAAAAAAAATGTACACGGCAATGATGAGCGTTCAGCGGGTAAGAACCTTTTTTTTAAATGTTCATTATCAAATGATGTACAAATCGTTTAGCTACAAAAAATCTTTAATCTCTATTTCAGACACTCTATGACATTATTTTTCAAGACTCATTTGTGCCAGAAATGCCAGATTTCACTATTCTGATATCTAATTCCCCAGGTAACTTGATATTTAATTAACTGTTTGCAATGCAATATATCAAACATTACAAATAAAAATATATTGACTAGATTACAAGTGGAGCGCTAAATATTGCTTGCGTGCAAGTGATATTAGCGCTCCACTTTGTTACACCAGTGCACGGTAATATGTGCTGGTATTACAAGTAAATCACAATTTTAGGAAGCATTGTGCTCACGAGAGCGCACTTCCATAGGCTCCTATGGGAGCCTTTTTCTGATGCTGTTAGAGATGGCATCAGAACTTCTTGCAGCGAAGGGGGTAAAAAGCGCAGCGATAGACAGCATTTAAAAATATATATGTATATGAATATATACATATATATTTATGTGTTAATATGTTAATAAAGGTAATTTTAAATACTATTAAAAGTCTTTAAAATTAACACATATATGACATTAACCCATTGTTTAAAATTTGCAGTTGTTGTGAAAAAGGATGAGATCCTGGATGTTCAAGTTTAGCCGCTAGAAAATCTGATGCGTGTACATAAACTGAATTAACCTTTTAAAATTTTCGAGAAACATTTGTTTAAGGATTTGTGTGCATTAAGGAAATGTGTGCAAAATAATTTCAAAATAACCCTGAAAAATTATAGTAGGCAAATTCAGTTACTTCAACATGTATTTCATACTGTGCAATCCTCCAGGGCACAGATTAAAAAAGCACGTAGATTTCTTCCTTTTAGAAAAACAAAACTCATGATGTGTTTATGTAGAACAATGTTGGGGATTTTTAAAGAAATAAAAAAAAAATGAATTATGCTTTCTTTGGAATTACTTCTTTACTCGTTTGGTTGAGTCTGGGGAAAAAAGTACTATGTCATGCACCACATTTTAATTTTACCAAGGCCTGTCATTTGTATTTTGTCTTGTGCTACCTGTACATATGAGCACTGGGTTGTGCAGGGCTACATTTATATTCCGTCATTATTCTAATCTTACAAGGAACATAAACCTTTTAGTTTGTCCCAAAAGTTACTTTCCAAAGTTTATCAACATCTGCTTGATATGTTTTATTCAGTAATGTGATCCATTGCAGATTATGTCATTGGCTGACCTTAATTGAAAAGTAAGACATGTAAAAATTAAGTCTCAAAAATACTGAGCTCAATTCCTCTGTCATGTCACTAACAGAGTAGCATGCATGTGAAACACATAGAGTATGCTTACCCTCTGAAGGTCTTTGGTTCCATGAAGATGACATCAACACCCTTCAGGATCGCCAATGTCAGTGTCCTATATTTGGAGTTTCACTGTGAAGATCCCTCCACTGTTGCTGCTGACCCTGCCACCGGCCTTCTGTGCTCTCAGAGATTGAGTGCACTTTTGGCTTGCAGAGTGTTTAAATACCTCTCTTGCTGTGTCTTCTTTTGTCAGTGTGCAGGGCCTACAGAATCCTTGCACAGCTGTGCTGCCGCGGACGTGACATGGCAGTGTGCTTATTTATGTAGAGAACATTAGAGACATTTCAAAGATCTAAATAAACCTGTTTTGGCACATACTTAGTACACACATATGTCCGAGTGCATTTAAAAGGGACCTCCAATCCTGTACTGTTCATTGTAAATGTATGTATACGTGCTGTGCATTAGTATGAACACTAATCCATCCATGATGCCACTTTGAGGCTTCCAACTATGGCCTCACAGATGAGTGCCTGAGGATATGGTAGTCATGACTGGATCTAGGATACTCCGCAAACACGTTAATCATGTGCACGTTGCCATTTCACACAAAATGGACATTGATAGAATGAAAGTGTTTGCAGATAACATATGCCATTTGTTAGTTCCGCAGTGGCCACAGGGCAATATGGGTGCAGTGTATTGTCCCCAAGACATTAAATATTCCCCCCATATTCTATTAGTCCATCTTGAGATCAGGCATGGGGGTAGATTTATCAAATGCTGGCGGACATGATCCGCTGTAGTGAATCATGGCTGCCCGACATAGATAAATGCCGACAGAATATGCTGTCGGCATTTATCATTGCACAAGCATTTCTTGTGAAATGCTTGTGCAATGATGCCCACTGCACATTCGCATCCAAGGGAGTGTCAATCATCCTGATCATATCTGATCAGGATGATTGCTGTCCGCCACCTCAGAGGTGGTAGATGAGTTAAGGAGCAGTGGTCTTATGACCGCTGCTTCTTAACTTAAGTGTCAAGGAGACCTTAAGTTAAGTGCTGCTTGATAAATCTACCCCCAACAGTCCTCTATGTGAGGAAATCCCATGACAGGATGTCACTTGTTGAGGATGGCATTTCTATGCTTCCCAAATACAACAGTGAAAGTGCCTTGAGTCATATGACATGGTATAAACTAATAATGTGCTGCACATAGATGCTGTAGATGCCATAAACCTCAGCATCAGTGAGTGCACACACAATGCACTTGACAAGATGGCTGGCACGTATGACTGTGTTGCGACAGAGTTGTCTTTAAGCAAGTAAACAAGCAAACTTGCATAGAAAAATAGCAAAGCCAATTAGTCAATCAAAAGAGCTATGCTACACAATGGTGATAAAAAAGGCAAGAACTCCTGATAGGCCAAGTTGGTCACCTGGGACATATTGGCTATGATGTTTGTTTAATTTCTAGTACACTAGACCTATGTGAGAACCTTAGAAATGATTCCTGACCATATGCAGATGAAACGTATTGAAAACTTAGAAGCCCAGTTATTTAACCAGAGGTGGGAGCTGTGGTTAAAAAATCTGGAAATGTTCTCGATAGCGTGGCGGTGCGCATATTACCCAGCAATTTGTAAGATGAGTGCAGAATAGAGTTTCTTGGCCATTGAAAAGATAGGATGTGTAATTTTTCAAAAGCTCACAAAACGTAGTTTACAATAATCTAACCACCATTGAATTCGTAATATGAGTGGGTGCCAAAACCATGACCGCAAGCTTGCGAATGCGTGTGTAAACCTTGCGTAGTCGATAGCATGCCACTTGTTATCTAGTACTATATAGATACACTATTTACACTAGATTGATATACAGTTGTACACTATAAACATAAACTCTATGGGCCAGAGTGGAGCGCAAAGCTTTGCGCACAAGCGATAAGGGTTACTGCTAGTATTATTAGTTTTAAAGTTATCGCGATTTACGCTAGAATGATTACCACGACGCCAGAGCTCTTGTTAACTGTTTCGCTAAACATAATAGTTGCACAAAACACGTTAAAAATACATTACAAAGTACAGTTACATTCATAATAACACTGTCTAATAAAAATGATTACAAAAATATTGCACACAAAAGTTATAAGGGCTCAAAGATATGAGATCTCAGGTGTTAGAAAAAAACACCTTGAAAAATGTATATGTATGTGTGTATATTTAGGGAATTAACCTTTTTAATACTTATTTTAATCTATGCTTTGCCTATTGTTTTTATACTATCTTGTCCCTCCTTGTAGCTAGTTCGCTAGCGCTACCTTGAGAGATACTTGTACTGTACTGTACCGCCCAATCTTGAAATAAGTTACATCTGTATGCAACTTCTTTACGAAGTTTTTAACTAAGATTGGGGATCCTGCATCTTATCCTAACCTGTGGAAGGACCCATCTAAATCATATATGCCCTATACATACCTCATATTGTTTGAGGATGTTAAATGTGAGTGCTATGTGAATTGCATTTTTGTGTCTATCTGTAAATAAGCTGTATTACACTATATATTCTTTCTTGTCTCCCTGGGTATCCTTACGCTGGAGAAAGTTTATACCAAGACAGAAAAAGCACTCCAAGAGGCCAACCATCAACCAATAGGAAGTGTAAGGGATCTATTCACCACCAGAAACACATCCCTGCATACTCCAGAAGGCTAACGAATACTATAAGAGGCACCACAGCTGGATACAAGGAGGAAATTCAACCATCTATATATACCCCCAGTGCGGCATACTTACCTCATTCGATTGGGGTAATTTCTGGTAAGGGTATTATATACCATCTATAACTACATATCTACTATAGTTGGAGATCTACTACGGACTATATACATTCTTAGGACTTATATGAACATTGTTTTATAGTTCATATATTTTTTATATATAATTTTTATTTTTATTTTTATTGTCCTTTTTTCTATTTTTATTTATTTTTACATGCATATTCCTTTACATACCCTAAAAGTTTAAAGGATATATAGGCGCTGTATCTATCCTTAAATACACATTTACTCTTACTGTCTAGGGTTCCACATCCCTTCCAGTACTTGTCCTATATAGCTGCCACTATATCCTACTCATTTTTTGACTAGCGCCTACTTTAGAGTATCACTTGTATCAACTCAGTACACTGAGGGGACACATTTTACTTACTCCTAAATATATATATATATATATGTGTGATTTTCTAAGTTCTGCTTTTTGCACTCATCGGGTTAGCGTGCAAGTGAAAACAGTTACTTTCAAATCATGATACGAGTGCAACCCAATAAGCCTAAAAAGCGTACTTGTAGCACAGATAACGCTCAATTAGGAGCATTAATTAGCGCTTTACTTTTAATCTGGCCCTATATAGATACACTGATTTACACTATATAGATATACTATTGTATACTATATATTAATGTGCAATCTGTTGTTTCAAGTCCATGGTAAAACAGAATTACCCTGTACTTTCAGTGAATAGCACAGCCACGCCAAACATTGCTCATATTACAAGAAAATGAGACTTGAGACCTGAAGCAAAGTGCTAAGTCTAAAATAAATGTATCACAAAACACATGACAAAAATGAAATATTATATATATATATATATATATATATATATATATATATATATATATATATATATATATATATATATATATATACTGTATATGTGTGTATATTTGTATGTGTGTATGTTTTGGGTATGTATATATTATTATTTGTAGAATTGTAGAGCGCCAACAGAGTATGTATATATGTGTATGTATTTGTAGAAGTTTATATAGACAGTTCACCATAAGGATAAATAGAGATAGACAGATAGATAGATATATAAAATGAAAAATAACATTTTCTTTCGAGTGAGGAACAATGCTATTTCAAGTATTTCTTAATGCACCTTTGGCATTAGCACACTTAGCTTAGCGAACCTCGGGTTAGTGCGCTGGCTTTTGTAGCACGCCTCATAGAAGTCTATAGAGAAAGGACCTCCAGATGTTAGCGCACCTGAGGCTTTTGCTCTAGCAACAACATTTTACTCTGAGTTTGCTAATATAAGTGCAAGAATAGGAGCGCTATTAATTTAACTTAATCGCTGTTAGCTCAGTAGCGCTAATATTTTTGTGCTCATCTGTAATCTAGCCCTATATATAGTTGTACATTATATAAGCTCATGTTAATTAAATGCATTTTATCTATGTAGCTGAATAGAACACGAAGACTGTGAAGTGTATGTGTGTGTGTGTATTGGGTACTTGTAAAGCATGGCTAATCACCTGTAAGGGTCTCAAGGTGCTGCTCATTTTATCAACCTCGTAACGATGAATGGCTGAGTGGACCTCGCCGGGGATCGAACCTGCAACCCTCGGGTTGCTACAGAATTCAAAGAGAAAAGGCAAGTCCGGGGTCAGAGATTAAAACAAATTCCTTTATTATCAAAAAGTTAAAATTCCAACATGGGGACAGAAGAAAGAATCCAAAACTGCATTAGGTGTTTTGGATTCTTTCTTCTGTCCCCATGTTGGAATTTTAACTTTTTGATAATAAAGGAATTTGTTTTAATCTCTGACCCCGGATTTGCCTTTTCTCTTTGGATTATAATTGCCATTTAATACGGGGATCAGACTGTAGGAGCGTGTGCTGCAACGCATTATCCAATGGTTGGCTGGAGGGTGTATAACTGTCAGCCACTCACGACCAGCAACGTCAGGAGTGAGTCACGCTAAGGCCTGTGTGTTGTCGGAACTGCACCGGAGAGAGGAGTTTACAGCGAAAGGTGTTAGGCATACCCGCAGTTAGCCCCAAAGGAAGGGTTCGCGAGGCAGCCCAGGATCACCGGAGTCGCTGGTTTCCCTCAGACATCACAGTGAGTAATAAGTATAATACGTTGGCGGGCTGTGTATGTGATTGCAACTACACTATATTGTACCAATAAGGTTTGAACCCAGCTTTCTAGTATCTCTGCACGGACTGTACCGCATGAGACTATACTTATTGACATTTTCGCTTCAGACACATAGGCTGGACTTTCAAGGCGAATTATTTATGTATGCCTTTGAATATTGTTTAACGGACAATTCTTTGTGTTTAACACTCCCCACGCACCAGCACACTTTATCCCCACACAGTACATAAATTTATGGGGATGATATGATTAGGTGTTTCTGTCCACTACATCGTTCTCTCTCTTTGCTACAGAATTCAGCCACGTAGCATTAGCATGCTGAGCTATCTGTCCGGCTGTATATGTCTGTATATGTCTGTATATGTGTGTGTATAGGTGTGTATGTGTATGTATGTGTGTGTATATGTGTATGTGTGTATATATGCACATGTTTATGTGCGTATGTGTTTGTGTATATGTGCATGTTTATGTGTGTATATGTGTGTGTATGTAATGCTAGCACACCGATACACACTGATACACAGGTACTGCTAGCACACTGATACATACTGATACACACTGATACACAGGTACTGCTAGCACACTGATACATACTGATACACACTGATGCACACTGATACCGATGTACTGCTAGCACACTGATACACAGGTACTGCTAGCACGCTTATACACAGGTATGTGTGTATATGTGCATGTTTATGTGTGTGTATATGTGCTTGTGTGTTTGTGTGTGTAAATGTCTTTGTGTGTATATGTCTGTGTATATGTGCGTGTGTATGTGTGTATATGTTTGTATATTTGTGTGTGTGTATATGTGTGTGTGTATATGAGTATATGTCTGTGTGTATATGTGTGTGTGTTAGTGTATATGTGTGTGTGAGTATGTGTGTGTGAGTATCTGTGTGTATATGTGTGTGAGTATATTTGTGTGTGTGTATGTGTGTATATGTGTGTGTGTATATGTATATGTGTGTGTGTTTGTGTGTATATGTGTGTGTGTGTGTATATGTGTGTGAGTATATGTGTATGTGTGTATATGTGTATGTGCAGAGGCATAACTAGAAACCACAGGGCCCAGGTGCAAGGATCTAAGAAGCCCCCCCCCCCAAAAAAAAAAATATTGAATTTGATACATATATATTTTTTGTTTATTTATTTTTTTACATTTAACACAGAAAAAAAATGTGAATCAGATTACGTCTGCAAAAGGTGGTACCCTGTGCCCATAGTCTGTGAGATGGTCTGACCCCCTATTACTTTATATAGTGACACTGTTTAACCCACTAGTACTGTATATAGGGAGTCAGTGACACAGTCTGTAATCTGCCGGTGAGATGGCTGGCCTGACCCTACCCGCCCCAGTACTTTATAAAGTGACCACAGTAGTCTGTGACATAGTCCAGCCCCCCATATTGTATATAGTGGTACTGTATAGTGACACTGTTTACCTCCTCCCCCCATGCTGTAGTAACAAGGTCTTTAATTTGCTGGTTCCACAAACACACACACATACATGCATAAATACACTCACAGTCACATACATACATACACACACACACACACACACACACACACAAAACAACCAATGGGTAAAACAGAAATACTAACCCCTGTAGTCAGAGACACTAGTGAAGCATCATGTCACACTCACATGATATCAGTGCAGGCAGTGGCAGGTCAACAGGTTTTTTTTTGCAATTGTGACCTCTGCACCCCCTGTAGTTTTGTCCCTCTGCATGTGTGTATATGTGCATGTGTGTATATGTGTGTGTGAGTAAATGTGTGTATGTGTGTGTATATGTGTGTGTGTGTATATATGTGTGTGTGTATATATGTGTGTGAATATATGTGTGTCAGTATATGTGTGTATATGTGTGTGTGCGTATATGTGTGTGTGCGTATATGTGTGTATATGTGTGTGTGAGTGTGTGTGTGAGTATATGTGTGTATGTGTGAGTATATGTTTGTGTGTATGTGTGTATATATGTGTGTGAGTATATGTGTGTGTGTGTCTATATGTGTGTATATATGTGTGTATATGTGTTTGTATATGTGTGTGTATGTGAGTATATGTGTGTATATGTGTGTATGTGGGTGTGTGAGTATATGTGTGTGTGTGTGTGAGTATATGTGTGTGTATGTGTGTATATGTGTGTGTATATGTGTTTGTATGTGTGTGTGTGTGAGTATATGTCTGTGTGTATATGTGTGTGTGTGTGAATATATGTGTGTGTATGTGTGTATATGTGTGTGTTTGTGTGAGTGAATATGTGTGTAGGTATGTGTGTGTGAGTATATGTGTGTGTGTGTGTGTGAGTATATGTATGTATGTGTGTGTGTGTATATGTGTGCGTGCGTGTATATGTGTGTATATGTACTCAGCTTTTTTTTTTAAGCTGGGCCCCCACCCTTGGTGTGTGTGTGTGTTTGTATATATATATATATATATATATATATATGTGTGTGTGTGTGAGTATATGTTTTGAACTCACATTCAACCCACATATACAAACGCTTACCAAATCTTGCCGTTCACACCTACGCAACATTTCCAGAATTCATCCCTTCCTTACTCAAAAAACTACAAAAATACGTATTCATTCCCTCATCCTGTCACGCATTGATTATTGCAATCTACTCCTAAATGGCCTTCCAAAACACCGCCTCTCCTCCCTCCAATCTATTATGAATGCTTCTGCTAGATTCATCCACCTAAGTCGACGATCTACATCAGCTGCTCCACTCTGCCAGTCTCTACACTGGCTCCCCATACACTCCAGAATACAATTTAAAGTATTAGCCCTAACCTACAAAGCACTCAACAGTCTAACTCCCAACTATATTTCCTCTCTCATCGGGAAATACTCCCCATCCCGTCCTCTACGATCAACCTCTGACCTACGTCTCTACACTCCTGTTATCTCTACATCCCACTCCCGCCTCTAAGACTTCGCACATGCTGCTCCTGTCCTCTGGAACTCTCTACCCCGCTCCATCTGTCTCCAACCTTGTATAGCTTCAGACGATCCTTGAAAACCCACCTATTCAGAGAGGCTTACCATCTCTCCTCCATCCCGCATCCGAACCAAGCTAATACATGTACATGAACTGCCTGACTCACTGCTGCAAATACAACCGATGTAACAAGCTACCCCAACCTTATGTCTCTGCACCCTAAACCTATAGACTGTGAGCTCTCCGGAGCAGGGCCCTCTTCCTCCTGTGCTAGATTTGTTTAGTCTTGTTATGTTTTTGTATTTTATCACAAATCTTTGTCATTGTATACCCCTATCATTTTACCCAGCGCTACGGAATTTGGTGGCGCTATACACATAAATGATAATAATAATAAAATGATAATAATGTGTGTGCGTGAATATGTGTGTGTGAATATATGTGTGTGTGTATATCTGTGTGTGCGTATATGTCTGTATGTGTGTGAGAGTATGTGTGTGTGAGTGAGTATATGTGTGTATATGTGTATGTGTATGTGTGTGTGTGTATATATGTGTGTGTATGTGTGGCTCGCCTGAAACGGAAGTTAAAAAGCAGCAGTCATAAGACCGCTGCTACTTAACCTGACAGCCACCTTTTAGGTGGCAGATTGAAACCATTCCGATCTGATTTGCTCGAGATGATTGACAGCCCCTGCTAGGGGGCGATTGGCCACCAATGAGCAGGGGGCGGCATTGCACAAGCAATTTACAGACATGGCACATACATACACACACATAGAACACATACACATAGAACACACACGTACACACTATCGGGATAAAAGGACAACTAGAATGGATAGAAACAATAGCATTTATTAGCCAAGAATCAGTAGACACTAGGCACAGCATTGGCCATAGTGATACAGTGACCCTTTCAGCCACGCTTTCCATGAGACACTGGTAGATCTGTGCTGATATTCTTATGCAGAGTTGCTTCAAAAGTTGCTGTAGATGGAGGTCTTACTGGTTGAAATAGAATTTCATGTTCCATTTTATCTCAAAAATGTTCTATTGGATTTAGAGGAGGAGTCTGTCCCAGGCAAATGAAGATTAAACAGATGGTTGCAGTGTGGCAAAGTGCTGAGTTGTACTGAAACTGGCAGGGATTTGTGCCTCAATACTACCACAGCAAGGTACTGCCACAGCAAGGTACTACCACAACAAGGTACTGCCACAGCAAGGTACTACCAAAGCAAGGTACTGCCACAGCAAAGTACTACCACAGCAAGGTAATGCCACAGCAAGGTACTACCAAAGCAAAAGGTACTACCACAGCAAGGTACTGCCACAGCAAGGTACTACCAAAGCAAGGTACTACCACAGTAAGGTACTGCCACAGCAAGGAACTGCCACAGCAATGTACTACTACAGAAGGTACTGCCACAGCAAGGTACTACCAAAGCAAGGTACTGCCACAGCAAGGTACTGCCACAGCAAGGTACTACCACAGCAATGTACTGCTATAGAAAGTTACTGCCATAGCAAGGTACTACCACAGCAAGGTACTGCCACAGCAAGGTACTACCACATCAAGGTACTGCCACATCAAGGTACTGCAACAGCAAGGTACTTCTATAGCAAGGTACTACCACAGTAAGATATTGCCACAGCAAGATACTACCACAACAAGGTACTACCAAAGCAAGGTACTGCCACAGCAAGGTACTACCAAAGCAAGGTACTGCCACATCAAGGTACTGCCACAGCAAGGTACTGCCACAGCAAGGTACTACCACAGCAGGGTACTGCCTCATCAAGGTTATACTACAGCAAGGTACTGTCACAGCAAGGTACTACCACAGCAAGGTACTGCCATAGAAAGGTACTGCCACAGCAAGGTACTACCGTAGCAAGGTACTGCCAAGGCAAGGTACTGCCACAGCAAGGTACTACCACAGCAAGGTACTGCAACATCAAGGTACTACCACAGCAAGGTACTGCAACATCAAGGTACTACTACAGCAAGGTACTGCCACAGCAAGGTACTACCAAAGCAAGGTACTGCAAAAGTAAGGTACTGCCACAGCAAGGTACTGCCACATCAAGATACTACCACAGCAAGGTACTGCCTCATCAAGGGTTTACTACAGCAAGGTACTGCTACAGCAAGGTACTGCTACAGCAAGGTACTACAACAGAAAGGTACTACCACAACAAGGTACTGCCACAGAAAGGTACTGCCATAGCAAGGTACTGCCACAGCAAGGTACTACCACAGCAAGGTACTGCCATAATACCACAGCAAGGTACTGCCACAGCAAGGTACTACCACAGCAAGGTACTACTACAGCAAGGTACTGCCACAGCAAGGTACTACCACAGCAAGGTGCTGCCACATCAAGTTACTTCCACATCATGGTACTTCCACAGCAAGGTACTACCACAGCAAGGTGCTGCCACATCAAGTTACTTCCACATCATGGTACTTCCACAGCAAGGTACTACCACAGCAAGATACTGCCACATCAAGTTAGTGCCACATCATGGTACTGCCACAGCAAGGTACTGCCACAGCAAGGCACTGCCATAGCAAGGTACTACCAAAACAAGGTATTGCCACATCAAGGCACTGATACAGCAAGGTACTGCAACAGAAAAGCTTGTGTGAAATTGTCTAGAATGTTTTGGTATCTGTTGGCCATTATAAACTAGAAACAAATGACCAAGGGAATGTGTAATGCCTGATGGTGTTCCCTGGGCAAACACATATCTATGTCTATCTGAATGAGCAGCATGATTTGTTACTTATCTAACATATATTATATATTAACATATATTATTATTATTGCAAGTAAAGGGACGGCTGCAGGCATCAGGAATGGTAACCACAAGCATCTAGTAACCATAGTATCAGTTCCAGTGGCCTGTGCAATGTCACCAGCAAGGTATGTAGCAGAAGATGTGTGTGACTTCACATTCTGCAATAAGCTGTATTTGGCATGATCAATCAGTTAGTGCGGTTTCCCAGAGGATGACTAAACTTTAGTAGAACCATCTGCTTTCCATCAATGAAGAATATCAGTGAAAGGGAATTTGGTGAATCCCAGAAGAAAGTTGTGTACTGAATGCTTTGTCAAATGACACCTAACCAGTAGGCTTCTTTTAAAGTCATTCTTTTCAGATCTGCATCACATCTATAGTGCTCGGAAAAAAAAGGTCAGTTGCACCTCTATAAATATAGAATCCAACACATCCTGCACTTGTGTTTCTGGTTATGTAAATGCACATTTATTTGCAAGTACCTTGTCCACATAGTGCAAAGACAAAAGAAGACCTAGGGGGAGATAAAGGAGGTTAGCCAGAGACAGGAGTGAATTAGAGAAGGGTATAGGAAAGAAAGAAGTGTGAGTGTAAGCTGTGTGTGTGTATTTAGTTATTTGTGTGTGTATGTGTGTGCCTATGTATATATGTGAGTGTGCATGTGTATGTATGTGTGTGCCTGAATGTGTGCGCCTATGTATATGTATATATACTATATATATATATATATATATATACTGTATATATACTCTATATATATATATATATATATATATATATATATACTGTGTATATATATATGTGTGTGTGTGTATATCTATGTATGTGTGTATATATCTGTGTGTGTGCCTGAATGTGTGCGCCTCTGTATATATGTGTGTGCGTGTGTATGTATGTATGTATATATGTGTGTGTATATGTGTGTTTGTGTGCATATGTGTGTATGTGTATGTATGTGTGCATATGTTTGTGTGTATGTGTGTGTATGGGTGCATATGTGTGTATGTGTGTGTTTATGTGTATGTATGTATGTGTGTGTATGTTTGTGTGTGTATATGTGTGTGTATTTATGTGTGTTTTTGTGTGTGTGTGACTGTGTGTGCATGTGTGTGTGCATATGTGTGTATGTATGTGTGTGTGTATGTGTGTGTTTATGTGTATGTATGTATGTGTGTGTATGTTTGTGTGTGTATATGTGTGTGTGTATTTATGTGTGTTTTTGTGTGTGTGTGACTGTGTGTGCATGTGTGTGTGCATATGTGTGTATGTATGTGTGTGTGTGTGTGTGTCTCCTTAACCTGACTGCCACCTTTTAGGTGGCCTATTGAAATCATCCAGATCTGATACGATCAGGATGCTTAACAGCCCCTGCTAGTGGACGATTGGCCGCCAGTGAGCAGGGGGGCGGCATTGCACAAGCTTTTCACCAGAAATGGTTGTGAATTTAGAGATTTTAGGCGGATATGATTCACTATATATCAAATCATGTCCGCTCGACACTTAATAAATCTACCCCAATGCAGTCCTCTAAATTGCAATAATTTTTGTAAAAAGGTGTCCCAGCAACACTTGATCAGACGCCTTCATTATCAAAAACAAACTTGGAGCAAGAATTTATCATCAACCCAAACCCATTGTTCAATATCAGGAATGAGGTGGGGACTTTTATAATAGGAGTAAAAATGTCAGTATGATCTACGGTCTTTGGGATACTTTCCGTTAAATGAAATATTGGTTAATTAGGGGCAGAGTCTGGCTGCGCAGAAGAATGGCTGATGAGTAAAAGGGCTCTGTGACTAGCGCAGTTCTCCTGGGATTAGCCATGCCACTTGCACACAGGTAACTTAATCTCTGGGCAGGATTAGATGGGCTCACAGCCGTGAGGACCGATTGGCAAACAAATTGAGGCGGCGTTGCTCCTCACTGAGCGTATATGAAGAGGTTTGCAAACTTGGACTCACAGGTCGCCATATTGGAAACCACGTGGGGCGGCTTGAAGAAGCATAAATAAACAGACTCTGCACAAGAACAAACTGATGGCCGTGTAGTTGTTAACAGAGAACACAGAACACGTCTGTATAACATATGGGACATCAAATGGCTCTGCAACAAGTAAACAATCTCTTTCTACAACATCATAGCATTTAATAATGTAGATGCAATATATTAAATACTTGTAACCAAAAAATGAAACTCAGCACACCTCAATTTAGCAAAAGTGTAAATGTAATTTATTACAAGGTATCTAATTACAATACTATAATATGAATCCACAACTTTCAGTCCATCCACACATGCAAACTACTTTCATTCATAAAATAATAAGATTCAACCCAGGCGTCCCTGGAAGAATCAACTAAGGCTCTCAGAAAAACCGCTATTAATGTCTTAGAAAGTTCATGTAGATGAAACGGTGAACAGTCCCTTAGACATGTAGAACTTTCACAGTGGTTTTGAATTTAAACTCTTAGATGCAATTTTTCAGATATGGTTGCTGTAAGGAGATTCTTTTTCGATTATAAATGTATCTTCTTATACATGAAATTTGAATAACATTTTGAGCTCTGTAATTATTCCCTTATTCAGCATACACCTTTTTATGATGAGTATAAGCACATTTATGGGTTAGTGCAAAACAGAACAAAAAGCCGTTAGTTCATCCAGCATATGTATTCAACTATATGTTAACACTCTATATACTCCAAGGCTCTTTCCAAGTTCCCCTCTTTAAACCACACTTGCGGTTGGGTAGTGTTCAGCCCGGGTATCGGTACGTAAGTATTCTAACAGTTCATGTTGTAACATATGCATAAAGTTTCTGACCCTTTCCAGGTATTAGAGTGTTAATAAATTAAAGCGTCTCTAATGTGATGGAAGCCGTGTGTTAAATCAGCAGGTGTATTACCAATCATCTGTATTGCGTCTGTGTTAGTATAGAAGCTGGCCAGTTAGAACATGCATGTTAATTAGCTTTATAATACTTGCGATTTCACATCCTTTTGGATAACTGGAGATGCCCCCGACTTTTATCCACTCATGCGGACGGGAGAACAAACACTTGTTTCGGTCTTGTGTCTTTATGAAACCACGGCTCTTTTCTGTAATCTTTTTGCATCAAAGTCCTTGTATCGACAAGCGGTTCAGTGAGCAGCCTTACACTCCGACGCGCGTTTCGGGACTCCGCCCTTTCTCAAGGAGTATACGTCATCATGGAACCGGCCTCTTTTAGAAAGGCCCAAACGTGAATCTATTGGTGCATACACACACACCCATCTAATACGTCACCCATTCGACTATTATACGAAACAAAAATAATGTGACTTAAAGCTATATAAAAACTAACTAAATGTGATAATCTCACTACACGAGCATAGTGATTATTGAGGCAGCAACGATGCAACAAAATGACACAGTTATCTTAAACCAACCGAACATATGAAAATAAACGTTCGTTCTTGGTATACATATTTTTCGTTACTTAAATATGTGTTGACCCAATTACACGGATAGGGTCTCTTTATAAGGGATTAAATTCTCACTTGGCCTATTGGATATTTAGATTTGATCTACCTGTCTAGATGTAAACCTAAATTAGACTCTATATAACCAATACTTTTCGCTGTATAGGGTTGTAAGTATTAAATACTTGGTTGTATAAGAATTCTACATTAGTGGGATTACTGTTACAACAATAAATATAGGGGCATCTATCTACATAATATATAGCAAGATAGACTCATTGTTGAAATGTGTTACTATTTACCCAGCATAGTTTTACATCATCCTGGAAGGAAGTGAGGACACTAATCTTCGATATTAATATAGAACATTCAATTTCCTCAAAAAATGTAATAATGGTCATGAAAATTGTTTCTATTGCAGAGAAAGCACTAAAGACTCAAGCACATGCTCCTGTATCAGTGAGTGCATTTTTTTCAATCACAGGATGACATGGCAGAGAAAATACAGATCCCCAAGGAATAAAGAGCAATAATATATGTACTTCCTCATCTAATGTAACCACAACAACGGGGCCTCCATTACATATGCAGCGTCGCCCCCAAAATCCTCCGCCGCCGGATTTTACGCGATTTTGGTATTACATATACGGCGTAGCATAAAGTTACGCGCATATATTTCTCCCTTCGGCCGTAATTTTTATCCCCATAGACTAACATAGAACAGCCGCGCAATTTGGTATCCAATATGCAGCGTAAGGACTTACGTGCAGAATTCAGAAAATCTACTCTATTCTTATCTCACCACATATTGCAGGCGCAGCAACCCTTGCACTGACTAAAAAAGCAACGTAACTCCCTGGAAAGATTAACAAACACATATATTTAATAAGCATCTCAAGGTTAAAGGGACAGTATACTATGATATTGTTTTTTTAAGGTTTATTTGTGTACTTGAAATAGTTTGAAGCCACAACATAATCAAATGGATTGAGATTGTAGGTACTTTATCACATTGTGGACATATACTTGCTTATTTACTTTAAATTTGTTCTCAAAACAATCAACAATACTTGGAGGAGATAACAATGGGAAATCATAATTGTATTACCTTCATCTCTTTAGAACCCACTGGAGTGTAATTTATTCTAATGTTAACACAGCTTGGCATTGATGCCAAAGTATATAAAGGGACAGTCAAGTCCACAGAAAACCTTCTTGTTTTAAATAGGGCATGTTATTTCAAACTACTTTCAGATTTAATTCTTGCTTTGTTTTTTTGGTATTCTTAGTTGAAAGCTAAACCTAGGATGGCTCATATGATAATTTCTAAGACCTTCTTGAAGGCTGCCTCTTTGCAATTGTGTCAAACCAATCACAGACAACACAACCTCTCACCTGCAGCCTTAAAACACCTGATAATGCCCACCCTATCAGTAACATCACTACTATATATACAAATGTGTCAATTTATATGGGATGTGAGATACATTGATTTACATCTTAAAAGTGACTATTACTATATGTACCCTTCATAAACAACTATTGTGGATGTGAGTTATAGTAGAAGAATATGTCATAAACATGATAATATTACCTTTTTTTATTGCCATTTCCACACAGTTCATATTATATGTTTTAACAATATTAGTGTACTAAAACACACCTCACATGGATGTGGATGACAATTATATGGTAAATAACAGAGGACAAGATTTATGGTGAACTATAAGAATATTTATTTCTTTTTTGACTTCTTGGATGAGGTAACTCAGTTGACTGTAGTAGATTTCCTTGTTCTCCTGGTTTGAGAAGATTCTGGTGTTTCTGCTGGTGTGCTGGCCACAGTTGATAGGCTGGAGGCAGTGTCCTGCTGGTGTGTAAAGTGCTCAACCAACACACCCAAGAGTTGATTTTGTTCTCTCCATCTATTGTCCATTTGCATCTTAAAGTCTCCAGAGATTTTAACCTCACACTTAACCCACAATTAGATAATTCATCTGGAAATTCTTACATCTCTCTTACATTTTATAAACAACAAAGTTAGGGTATGTCTAAAAGAGTTAGCATAACAAGATGGATGGAGAATACACACCCAGAAGATAGATCGTATACTTTGTACTCTTCACCCCACAACAGATATTCACGTATTGATTATGTTATGATTGATGTTACTAGCGTTATTACAGTTAAGGATATAACTATTCAGCCCAAAGTTTGGTCTGATCATTCAGTAGCCTTAATTGGCCCTCTGCCCCACTTACTAAATATAATTGGAAACTAGATGGACATTATTAGATGACCCACTTCACTCACAAACAATTGAAAACCTTTAATAGATAAATCTGGGTACAGTACAAGATTTTAGAATATTTCGGGAAGCCCATAAAGGGGTACTCAGGGGTGAACTCATGAGCTTTAGAGCCCCCTAAATTAAAACATATAAAGCAGGCTTAACTGAAATTTTGAACAGGATTGAACAATTGGAATTAGCCTAATGTTCGGATCCTTCTAAATTAAATACATTAGAGGAATTAGAAACCTACACAGCTAAGGTCAAACCTTTTTTAGCGAGTGAGAACAAAAGATATGCTATAAAAATTAAACAAATCTATTATGATGGAGAAAATAAACGCAGCAGAATTTTTGCACACTTGCGGCTAGATTACGAGTTTTGCGGTAAGGTGAAAAAGCAGGGTTATCAGGTTATAACGCTAATTTTTCACTACTGCTGGTATTACAAGTCTTGCAGATTAAGGGGCACTGCACACTTTTTTGGCATTACCGCAAACAACTTACGCAATTTGCGTATAGACTTTTTTCAGTGGGACTTCCATTGCGCTGGTATTACAAGCTTATTTTTTTAGGCCAAAAAGTGAGCGGTACACCCTATCCCGTCAAGATTGGTAACGCATTCTAAAGTCAGTAGTTATGAGTTTTACACTACAAAGCTGTAGCATAAAACTCATAACTAATGTGCTAAAATGTACACTAACACCCATAAACTACCTATTAACCCCTAAACCAAGGCCCTCCCGCATCGCAAACACTAAAATAAAATTAACCCCTAATCTGCCGCTCCAGACATAGCCGCCACTAGAGTAAACATATTAACCCCTAAACCACCGCACTCCCGCCTCGCAAACACTAGTTAAATATTATTAACCCCTAATCTGCCGCCCCTAACATTGTCTCTACCTACCTACATTTATTGACCCCTAATCTGCCGCCCCCAACGTCACCGCCACTATACTAAATTTATTAACCCCTAAACCTAAGTCTAACCCTAACCCTAACACCAACCCTAACACCCCCTAACTTAAATATAATTAAAATAAATATAAATACAAATTAATATCATTAACTAAATTATTCCTATTTAAAACTAAATACTTACCTATAAAATAAACCCTAAGCTAGCTACAATATAACTAATAGTTACATTGTATCTAGCTTAGGTTATTTTTTTATTTTACAGGCAAGTTTGTATTTATTTTAAAGTGAATGTAAAGTCAGCATTAACTTTAAAGTTAAAATAACTTTAAAGTTAAAATAACAGCACTTTAATTCATATTTTTTTTTTAAAGATTGTAATTACAGAGTATTTTAATTTAATATCCTCGCATTCGTAATTATAATCGTCCGCCCGGCATTTTTCATCATTGATTGACAGGGTAGGCTCGATCATCAGAACCAATAAATGTATTTTCCACGGGGGGACCAAACCCCTTTTGCTGTCGTCACGCGTCTGTACTGCGCTGGCGTTAGACAGTTCTGACAACGATATCTGAAGCTCATGCACATTTCGCGCATGCGCAATTACAGTTATCGGACTGTGTGAGGTGTTTAGCATCGCTTGGAGCGCGCATTGCCACTACGTAAACAGCGGGTGGGACCGCTGTATTCGTAGGATTGAATAAGACAAGAAAGTTGCGGGTGGGAGGAGCTGGTAAATACAAGAGACTAAATTTCATATTATAATATAAAATGTATTATACATTTTATTAAAAAATGAAAGTGGCGGTTTAATTGATATAGTGATAAGCTATTGAATGATACTTTCATAGCCTAAAAAATTGACATTCACTTTAACTAGGTAGAATAGTTACTAAACAGTTATTAGCTATTTACTAACTACCTAGCTAAAATAAATATAACTTTACCTGTAAAATAAAACCTAACCTAAGTTACACTAACACCTAACACTACACTACAGTTAAATAAATTACCTAAATTAAATACAACTAAATAAATTAAATACAATTACCTAAATTACAAACCCCCCACTAAATTACACAAAATAAAAAACAAATTACAAGATATTTAAACTAATTACACCTAATCTAATAGCCCTATCAAAATTAAAAAGCCCCCCAAAATAAACCCCCCCCCTAGCCTAAACTAAACTACCAATAGCCCTTAAGAGGGCCTTTTGCGGGGCATTGCCCAAAGGAAATCAGCTATTTTACCAGTAAAACCCACCACCCACACAACCCACACCCCAAATAAAACCCTAACTAAAAAAAAAACCTAAGCTTCCCATTGCCCTGAAAAGGGCATTTGGATGGGCATTGCCCTTAAAAGGGCATTTAGCTCTATTGCAGCCCAAAGCCCTAACCTAAAAATAAAACCCACCCAATAAACCCTTTAAAAACCTAACACTAACCCCCTGAAGATCCACTTACAGTTTTGAAGATTCGACATCCATCCTCAACGAAGACATCCATCCTCAACGAATGAAGGTTCCTTTAAATGACGTCATCCAAGATGGCGTGCCTTAGATTCCAATTGGCTGAATTCTATCAGCCAATCGGAATTAAGGTTGAAAAAATCCTATTGGCTGATGCAATCAGCCAATAGGATTGAACTTCAATCGTATTGGCTGATCCAATCAGCCAATAGGATTGAGCTTGCATTCTATTGGCTGTTCCAATCAGCTAATGGAATGCAAGCTCAATCCTATTGGCTGATTGGATCAACCAATAGGATTGAAGTTCAATCCTATTGGCTGATTGCATCAGCCAATAGGATTTTTTTAACCTTAATTCCGATTGGCTTAATTCCGATTGGATTCTATCAGCCAATTGGAATCTAAGGGACGCCATCTTGGATGACGTAATTTAAAGGAATCTTCATTCGTCGTTAGTCGTCGGAAAGAAGAGAATGCTCCGCATCGGATGTCTTGAAGAAGGAGCCGCTCCACACCGAATGGATGAAGATAGAAGATGCCGTCTGAATGAAGACTTCTGCCCGTCTGGAGGACCACTTCTCCTGGCTTGGATGAAGACTTCTCCCAGTTTTGTTGAGGACTTCTTGCCGCTTCGATGAGGACTTCTCCCGGCTTCGTTGAGGATGGATGTTGGATCTTCAAAACTGTAAGTGCATCTTCAGGGGGTTAGTGTTAGGTTTTTTTTAAGGGTTTATTGGGTGGGTTTTATTTTTAGGTTAGGGCTTTGGGCTGCAATAGTGCTAAATGCACTTTTAAGGGCAATGCCAATCCAAATGACCTTTTCAGGGCAATGGGGAGCTTAGGTTTTTTTAGTTAGGGTTTTATTTGGGGGGTTGGTTGTGTGGGTGGTGGGTTTTACTGTTGGGGGTTGTTTGTATTTTTTTCCAGCTAAAACAGCTGATTTCTTTGGGGCAATGCCCCGCAAAAGGCCCTTTTAAGGGCTATTGGTAGTTTAGGCTAGGGTTTTTTTTATTTTGTGGGGGCTTTTTTTATTTTGATAGGGCTATTAGATTAGGTGTAATTAGTTTAAATATCTTGTAATTTGTTTTTTATTTTGTGTAATTTAGTGTTTTTTTTGTAATTTAGGTAATTGTATTTAATTTATTTAATTGTATTTAATTTAGGTAATTTATTTAATTGCAGTGTAGTGTTAGTGTAACTTAGGTTAGGTTTTATTTTACAGGTAAATTTGTATTTATTTTAGCTAAGTAGTTAGTAAGTAGTTAATAACTTTTTAGTAACTATTCTACCTAGTTAAAATAAATACAAACTTGCCTGTAAAATAAAAATAAAGCCTAAGCTAGATACAATGTAACTATTAGTTATATTGTAGCTAGCGTAGGGTTTATTTTAAAGGTAAGTATTTAGTTTTAAATAGGAATAATTTAGTTAATGATAGTAATTTGTATTTAGATTTATTTTAATTATATTTAAGTTAGGGAGTGTTAGGGTTAGACTTAAGTTTAGGGGTTAATAAATTTAGAATAGTGGCGGCGACATTGGGGCGGCAGATTAGGGGTTAATAAATGTAGGTAGGTTGCAGTGACATTGGGGGAGGGAGATTAGGGATTAATAAATATAATGTAGGTGTTGGCGATGTTGGGGGCAGCAGATTGGGGTTAATAAGTATAATGTAGGTGGCGGCGATGTTAGGGGCGGCAGATTAGGGGTTAATAATATTTAACTAATGTTTGTGATGCGGGAGTGCAGCGGTTTAGGGGTTAATATGTTTATTATAGTGCGGCGATGTCCGGAACGGCAGATTAGGGGCTAATTAGTGTAACATTAAGGGTGTTTAGACTCGGGGTTCGTGTTAGGTGTAAACATAAAATGTGTTTCTAAAAACCTGTAATTCCAGCGCTGTAGGAAAAAGAGCGGTGAGAATAAAGTTCAAGTTAGCAACGCACCCCTCTTACCGCAAAACTCGTAATCTAGCTGAAAGTGAAGCGTAGGATAAATAGAATGTATAGCCTAAAAATAAAAGGCAAACATAATCAAACGCAAACTGCTACGGTAAAAATAGCCGAATCCTTTAGGTTATATTATCCTTATATAATCAATCCGCAACAGAGGGAGAGAACGAGAATAGATTTGGTCAAGTTAAACAGCAATTAATTGAAAAGTACCTTGAAAAGTTTAAATTTCCTAATGTCACAAATGATCAGACATTCTTAATGAACCGTTTAGCAGGGAAGAATTGGATGAGGTCATCAGTGATTTACCCTCTGGCAAAACACCAGGCCCAGATGGGTTCTAAAACTACTATTATAAAAAAATATAGAAAGCATTTAATCCCACATCTCTTCTCTCTTTATAACTCTATAATGGAGGAAAATCCATTCCCGTCCAAAGCATTGGAGGCGCATATTTCTATCCTGCCCAAACCAGGAAAGAGCCCCGATAAAGTTGAAAATGTTAGACCCATCTCATTACTAAATTGTAAAGATATATGCCAAGTTATTAGCTAATAGACTTAATCAAATTCTCCCTGATATTGAGCCAGATTACGAGTGGAGCTCAAATTTGCACTTTCATGAGTGCAATATTTGTGCTCTACTTGTAATACCAGAGCACGCAATTGTGTGCTGGAATTTGAACTGGCCCTCTAGTTCAGTGATTTTTAACCTTTTTTTTGCCGTGGCACACTTTTTTACATTAAAAAATCCTGTGGCACACCACCATCCCAAAATTTAAAAAAAAATCACACATTGTAGCCTAATACAGCATATATATATACACATACACACAAACACACACATACTGTATGTATTGTGCTGTTATGCCATGCCTCCTACAAACTACCCCTAAACTGGGAGTAAAAAACAAGCAAAGTTTAAAAAATATGTCACACTGTTGTCAGTCTGCCGTGGCACACCTGAGGATCTCTCACGGCACACTAGTGTGCCACGGCAGACTGGTTGAAAACACTGCTCTAGTTCACACTACATTGAAGCTTAAGAACTTAGCGCATCGAAGGGTGTAAGTCGAGCAACGATGGCCAGCAGATTTAAATATATATGTATATGAATATATATATATATGTATGTGTATATGTATATATTAACACATAAATATATATGTATATAAGCATATATGTATATATATATATATATATATATATATATATATATATATATATATATATATATATATATATATAGGAATTCCACATTCCCTATAGACCACAATGTAAAGGCACTTTTCAGTGTCGTTTTTTTTATTTTCTAACACCCCACTCCCGCCAACTTTAACCCCTCATAACTCCTTTTTGCAGTTATTTTAATAAAAAAATATAAATGCTAATATTTTTTATTTAATGAAACCAACACTACACTTTATTTTGGGGGCAGTTGGGGTACATTTTAAAAATTAACCAGAGATTTCTGGTTAATTTTTGGAGCACTAATTGCTACTGTGAGCTCATGGTAGCAATAACCAGCCACTTGTAATGGCTGGTTATTTATCACGTGCCCCTTAAACGGGCGAATTTGCATGCTTACGGGCCTGCTATAAATGAGCACTCCACTTGTAATCTAGCCCATTATAAGTAATGACCAGGTGTGTTTTATTACTTACAGGGAGGCAAAAGATAACACTGTTAGGGCTGTCCAGATAATAGAATATGCCTCAACCAGAAATGGTCCACAGGTGATAGTGTCAATGGATGCAGGTGGAAAAGGTGGAAAAGGCATTTGAACGCGTCTCTTGGCACTTTCTTAAAGCGATTTTGTACAGATTCGGCCGAAGTAAAACTTTCATATCTAAAATATTTGCCCTATATACTTCCCCATATAATGCTAGGGTTAATGTAAATGGTACTTTACACGAACCTTTTAACATATCAAACGGTACTAGGCAGGGATGCCCCTTATCTCCATTGCTATTTGCATACTTAGTGGAAGCCCTGTCCATTCAGATTAGATCACTCTAAGAGGCAAAAAATATTGTTGTATGCTGAGGATATACTCTTTTGTTTAACAAACCGGACTAAATCCATCCCTATATTATTGCAATAATTTGCTGAATTTAAAAAGGTTTCTAATTTCCTTATCAATTAGTCAAAATCAGAAATGTTAAATATATATCTTCCCCCACCAGATGTGCAATAGCTAAAACATATATGCTCCTTCATATGGCAACCTAAAAAGATGAAACATTTAAGAAACTTTTAAGCCCCCTCCATAGAGGCTAATGCTAATAATAAGACCTTGCAAAAGGCGATTATTGCAGATATGTCATCTTGGCGCTCGAATAACATCACATGGTTGGGGAGAATCAATGCCTACAAAACTAATATACTCCTGAGAATTTTATATATTATCCCCATACCGTTACCACATAGATTACTTACTAATTTACAAAATCACGTTTTTTAATTTGTATGGAACAAAAAATGCTAGAATTAACAGATTTATTATGTGCCTTCCATGTATGTGCCTTAAATGTCGAGTGGACATGATTTGCTGTAGCGAATCATGTCCGCTCGACATCACTAAATGCGGAAAGCATACACGGTCCACATTTAGCATTGCACAAGCATTTCTGGTGAAATGCTTGTGCAATGCCGCCCCCTGGTCCAGGGGCTGTCAATCATCCCGATCAGATTGGAGGAACGTTTATGATTAAGTGCGATGTGGGGGGGGGGTGGCGGTTTAGGGGGTGAATCGTTTATTTAGTTTTTTATGGTAGTTAGGATTTATTTTGTAATTTGTGGGTATTCAATTTTGGGTTAGGTTAGGGGTTGTTAGGTTAGGGGGTTTAGATGATAGTTTATGACTTTGCGATGTTGGAGGGTGGCGGTTTAGGGGTTAATTGTTTATTTAGTTTTTTATGGTAGTTAGAATTTATTTTGTAATTTTTGGGTATTACATTTTGGGTTAGGTTAGGGGGTGTTAGGTTAGGGGGTTTAGATGATAGTTCATGACTTTGTAATGTGGGGGGTGACAGTTTAGGGGTTAATCGTTTATTTAGTTACTTTGTGATGTGGGGGATGGCGGTTTAGGGGTTAATAGTTTATTTAGTTACTTTGTGATGTGGGGGATGGTGGTTTAGGGGTTAATAGTTTATTTTGTTACTTTGCAATGTGGGGGTGACGGTTTATGGGGTAATAGTTTATTTAGTTACTTTGCCATGTGGGGGAATGCCAGTTAAGGGGTTAATAGTTCTATTAAGTGTTTGCGATGTGGGGGGATGCCGGTTTAGGGGTTAATAGTTTATTTAGTTACTTTGCAATGTGGGGGTGACGGTTTATGGGGTTAATAGTTTATTTAGTTACTTTGCTATGTCGGGGAATTGCGGTTAAGGGGTTAATAGTTCTATTAAGTGTTTGCGATGTGGGGGTATCGCGGTTTAAGGGTTAATAGTTTATTTTGATAGTTTGCCATGTGGAGGATGGTGGTTTAGGGGTTATTAGGCTAGTGGTTTATGGTGATTCGGGTTAGTGTTTTAGGGGTTATTAGGCTAGTGGTTTATGGTGATTCGGGTTAGTGTGCGAGTAGGCTGTTAGGGTTTTTTCACTTTTTATTCTCCATTGAATTCCATGGGGAAATACATGTACGTGCATGAGAAAACTTGTTAGATTTTTCACGCTATTCAGGTTAATGCTAGAGCAAAATGTTTTTTTGGTACTATCAGCACAATCCGACCAACGCAAAAAGCTTAAAGCTAGCGGTGTTTTGAAATTGCAGATTTTTTTTTTTTAAACACACCACTCTAGCCCAGTGTTCAGAGGATTCCGGGGCCCCATCCGATATGCAGCACCGCCTGCAAAAGCCGGTGACGCCAGATTTTGTGCAATTTTGGTATTACATATATGGCGTAGCATACAAGTTACGCGCGTATATTTCACCCTTCGGCCGTAATTTTTTTACCCATAGACTAACATAGAACGACGCGCAATTTGGTATCCAATATGCAGCGTAAGGACTTACGCGCACAGAATTCAGAAAATCTACTCCATTCTCATCTCGCCACAAATTGCAGGCGCCACAAATTGCACTGACTAAAAAAAACAACGTAATTCCCTGGAAGCCTTAACAAACACATACATTTGAGCAGCATCTCAAGGTTAAAGGGACAGTATACTATGATATTGCTTTTTTAAGGTTTATTTGTATATTTGAAATTGTTTGAAACCACAACATAATCAAATGGATTGAGCTTGTAGGTACTTTATCACATTGTGGACATATACTTGCTTATTTACTTTAAATTGTATTAGCTTCATCTCTTTAGAAGCCTCTGGAGTGTAATTTATTCTAATGCTAACACAGCTTGGCACTGATGCCAAAATATATAAAGGGACAGTAAAGTCCAAAGAAAACCTTCTTGTTTTAAATAGGGCATGTTATTTCAAACTACTTTCAGATTTAATTAGAACACTTGCTTTGTTTTCTTGGTATTCTTAGTTGAAAGCAAAACCTAGGATGGCTCATATGATAATTTCTAAGATCTTCTTTAAGGCTGCCTCTTTGCAATTGTGTCAAACTAATCACAGACACCACAACCTCTCACCTGCAGACTTAAAACACCTGATAATGCCCACCCTATCAGTAATATCACTACTATATATACCAATGTGTCAATTTATATGGGATGTGAGATACATTGATTTACATCTTAGAAGTGACTATTACTATATGTACCCTTCAGAAACAACTGAAGGATGTGAGTTATAGTACAAGAATATGTCATAAACAGGAAAATAATTTCCATTTCCAAACAGGCTTTATTATATGTTTTAACAATATTAGGCCTAGATTTAGAGTTCGGCGGTAGCCGTCAAAACCAGCGTTAGAGGCTCCTAACGCTGGTTTTGGGCGCCCGCTGGTATTTGGAGTCAGTGATTAAAGGGTCTAACGCTCACTTTTCAGCCGCGACTTTTCCATACCGCAGATCCCCCTACGCCATTTGCGTAGCCTATCTTTTCAATGGGATCTTTCTAACGCTGGTATTTAGAGTCGTTTCTGCAGTGAGCGTTAGAGCTCTAACGACAAGATTCCAGCCGCCTGAAAATAGCAGGAGTTAAGAGCTTTCTGGCTAACGCCGGTTTATAAAGCTCTTAACTACTGTACCCTAAAGTACACTAACACCCATAAACTACCTATGTACCCCTAAACCGAGGTCCCCCCACATCGCCGCCACTCGATTAAAATTTTTAACCCCTAATCTGCCGACCGCCACCTACGTTATACTTATGTACCCCTAATCTGCTGCCCCTAACACCGCCGACCCCTGTATTATATCTATTAACCCCTAACTTGCCCCCCACAACGTCGCCGCAAGCTACTTAAAATAATTAACCCCTAATCTTCCGACCGCAAATCGCCGCCACCTACGTTATCCCTATGTACCCCTAATCTGCTACCCCTAACATCGCCGACCCCTATGTTATATTTATTAACCCCTAATCTGCCCCCCACAACGTCGCCGACACCTACCTACACTTATTAACCCCTAATCTGCCGAGCGGACCTGAGCGCTACTATAATAAAGTTATTAACCCCTAATCCGCCTCACTAACCCTATCATAAATAGTATTAACCCCTAATCTGCCCTCCCTAACATCGCCGACACCTACCTTCAATTATTAACCCCTAATCTGCCGACCGGAGCTCACCGCTATTCTAATAAATGTATTAACCCCTAAAGCTAAGTCTAACCCTAACACTAACACCCCCCTAAGTTAAATATAATTTTTATCTAACGAAATAAATTAACTCTTATTAAATAAATAATTCCTATTTAAAGCTAAATACTTACCTGTAAAATACATCCTAATATAGCTACAATATAAATTATAATTATATTATAGCTATTTTAGGATTAATATTTATTTTACAGGCAACTTTGTAATTATTTTAACCAGGTACAATAGCTATTAAATAGTTAAGAACTATTTAATAGTTACCTAGTTAAAATAATTACAAATTTACCTGTAAAATAAATCCTAACCTAAGATATAATTAAACCTAACACTACCCTATCAATAAAATAATTAAATAAACTACCTACAATTACCTACAATTAACCTAACACTACACTATCAATAAATTAATTAAACACAATTGCTACAAATAAATAAAATTAAATAAACTATCTAAAGTACAAAAAATAAAAAAGAACTAAGTTACAGAAAATAATAAAATATTTACAAACATAAGAAAAATATTACAACAATTTTAAACTAATTACACCTACTCTAAGCCCCCTAATAAAATAACAAAGCCCCCCAAAATAAAAAATTCCCTACCCTATTCTAAAATACAAATATTACAAGCTCTTTTACCTTACCAGCCCTGAACAGGGCCCTTTGCGGGGCATGCCCCAAGAATTTCAGCTCTTTTGCCTGTAAAAAAAAACATACTATACCCCCCCCCCAACATTACAACCCACCACCCACATACCCCTAATCTAACCCAAACCCCCCTTAAATAAACCTAACACTACCCCCCTGATGATCTTCCTACCTTGTCTTCACCATGCCAGGTTCACCGATCCGTCCTGGCTCCAAGATCTTCATCCAACCCAAGCGGGGGCTAGACATCCACTGAAGAAGTCCAGAAGAGGGTCCAAAGTCTTCCTCCTATCCGGCAAGAAGAGGACATCCGGACCGGCAAACATCTTCTCCAAGCGGCATCTTCTATCTTCTTCCATCCGATGACGACCGGCTCCATCTTGAAGACCTCCAGCGCGGATCCATCCTCTTCTTCCGACGACTAGACGACGAATGACGGTTCCTTTAAGGGACGTCATCCAAGATGGCGTCCCTCGAATTCCGATTGGCTGATAGGATTCTATCAGCCAATCGGAATTAAGGTAGGAATTTTCTGATTGGCTGATGGAATCAGCCAATCAGAATATAGTTCAATCCGATTGGCTGATCCAATCAGCCAATCAGATTGAGCTCGCATTCTATTGGCTGATCGGAACAGCCAATAGAATGCGAGCTCAATCTGATTGGCTGATTGGATCAGCCAATCGGATTGAACTATATTCTGATTGGCTGATTCCATCAGCCAATCAGAAAATTCCTACCTTAATTCCGATTGGCTGATAGAATCCTATCAGCCAATCGGAATTCGAGGGACGCCATCTTGGATGACGTCCCTTAAAGGAACCGTCATTCGTCGTCTAGTCGTCGGAAGAAGAGGATGGATCCGCGCTGGAGGTCTTCAAGATGGAGCCGGTCGTCATCGGATGGAAGAAGATAGAAGATGCCGCTTGGAGAAGATGTTTGCCGGTCCGGATGTCCTCTTCTTGCCGGATAGGAGGAAGACTTTGGACCCTCTTCTGGACTTCTTCAGTGGATGTCTAGCCCCCGCTTGGGTTGGATGAAGATCTTGGAGCCAGGACGGATCGGTGAACCTGGCATGGTGAAGACAAGGTAGGAAGATCATCAGGGGGGTAGTGTTAGGTTTATTTAAGGGGGGTTTGGGTTAGATTAGGGGTATGTGGGTGGTGGGTTGTAATGTTGGGGGGGGGGGTATAGTATGTTTTTTTTTACAGGCAAAAGAGCTGAAATTCTTGGGGCATGCCCCGCAAAGGGCCCTGTTCAGGGCTGGTAAGGTAAAAGAGCTTGTAATATTTGTATTTTAGAATAGGGTAGGGAATTTTTTATTTTGGGGGGCTTTGTTATTTTATTAGGGGGCTTAGAGTAGGTGTAATTAGTTTAAAATTGTTGTAATATTTTTCTTATGTTTGTAAATATTTTATTATTTTCTGTAACTTAGTTCTTTTTTATTTTTTGTACTTTAGATAGTTTATTTAATTTTATTTATTTGTAGCAATTGTGTTTAATTAATTTATTGATAGTGTAGTGTTAGGTTAATTGTAGGTAATTGTAGGTAGTTTATTTAATTATTTTATTGATAGGGTAGTGTTAGGTTTAATTATATCTTAGGTTAGGATTTATTTTACAGGTAAATTTGTAATTATTTTAACTAGGTAACTATTAAATAGTTCTTAACTATTTAATAGCTATTGTACCTGGTTAAAATAATTACAAAGTTGCCTGTAAAATAAATATTAATCCTAAAATAGGTATAATATAATTATAATTTATATTGTAGCTATATTAGGATTTATTTTACAGGTAAGTATTTAGCTTTAAATAGGAATTATTTATTTAATAAGAGTTAATTTATTTCGTTAGATAAAAATTATATTTAACTTAGGGGGGTGTTAGTGTTAGGGTTAGACTTAGCTTTAGGGGTTAATACATTTATTAGAATAGCGGTGAGCTCCGGTCGGCAGATTAGGGGTTAATAATTGAAGGTAGGTGTCGGCGATGTTAGGGAGGGCAGATTAGGGGTTAATACTATTTATGATAGGGTTAGTGAGGCGGATTAGGGGTTAATAACTTTATTATAGTAGCGCTCAGGTCCGCTCGGCAGATTAGGGGTTAATAAGTGTAGGTAGGTGTCGGCGACGTTGTGGGGGGCAGATTAGGGGTTAATAAATATAACATAGGGGTCGGCGATGTTAGGGCAGCAGATTAGGGGTACATAGGGATAACGTAGGTGGCGGCGGTTTACGGCGCGGCAGATTAGGGGTTAAAAGTGTAATGCAGGGGTCAGCGATAGCGGGGGCGGCAGATTAGGGGTTAATAAGTGTAAGGTTAGGGGTGTTTAGACTCGGGGTACATGTTAGGGTGTTAGGTGCAGACTTAGGAGGTGTTTCCCCATAGGAAACAATGGGGCTGCGTTAGGAGCTGAACGCTGCTTTTTTGCAGGTGTTAGGTTTTTTTTCAGCTCAAACAGCCCCATTGTTTCCTATGGGAGAATCGTGCACGAGCACGTTTTTGATGCCGGCCGCGTCCGTAAGCAACTCTGGTATCGAGAGTTGCATTTGCGGTAAAAATGCTCTACGCTCCTTTTTTGGAGCCTAACGCAGCATTTGTTTGAACTCTCGATACCAGAGTTAAATTTATGGTGCGGCCAGAAAAAAACCCGCGGAGCGTTAACAGCCCTTTTACCGCCGAACTCTAAATCTAGGCCTTAGTGTACTAAAACACACCTAACATGGATGTGGATGACAATTATATGGTAAATAACAGAGGACAAGATTTATGGTGGATGAGGGAGCTGAGGTGGCTGTAGTGGATTGCCTTGTTCTCCTGGTTTGAGAAGATTCTTCTGTTTCTGCTGGTGTGCTGGCCACAGATGATAGGCTGGAGGCATTGTCCTACTGGTGTGTAAAGTGCTCAACCAACGCACCCAAGAGTTGATTTTGTTCTCTCCATCTATTGTCCATTTGCATCTGCATATCAGACAGAATTCTCATAATCTGTGATTGGTTATGAATACTTGCACTTAACGATGCTGCCATGTCCCTCTGTAGCTCTATGCTACGTTGTTGTCTCCTCTGTTGGCTCCTGAAGAACCTCTCTTGGCCTCTTTTTATATTCTCCATGCTTGTTATGAGCCTCCTCTGGAGTGCATTGTATTCCTCACCCAGGGGTGAATACAATGCATCCACAGGTTCTTGAGCAGCAGGGCTTCTAGGTGCTGATGCTTGAGGTGCAGGTCCAGCTGCATCTGCTGGTGCTTGAGGTGAAGGTTCAGCTGCATCTGCTGGTGCTTGAGGTGCAGGTTCAGCTGCATCTGCTGGTGCTTGAGGTGCAGGTTCAGCTGCATCTGCTGGTGCTTGAGGTGCAGGTTCAGCTGCATCTGCTGCTGCTTGAGGTGCAGGTTTAGCTGCATCTGCTGCTGCTTGAGTACTTTCAGCTATATGTTCTTCTGCAGATGGTGGAGCTCTTCCAAGTGAAGAGGATGGTGGTGCTCTCCCAAGTGAAAAGTATGGTGGAGCTCTCAGGGTGGATTGATAGTCCCACTGATGACCAGTGTGTGACCACTCAGCCTGTCCAGTTGGCACTTCTTGTGACATAGACTGTGTGTAAAAGCCATGACTGCCCTGAAATTGTGTTGGGGGGGGGGTAAATAAATGGACCCTTTGTGGCTGTCTTGGCTCCTCCTCAAATCCAAAAGAAGAATATTCTTCTGGCCAGGAATCTTGCTAGAGGTCATATGTCAATGGTGGTGGCATCACTTCCGGGTCCTCAACTGAAGTCATCCAACCCTTCTCATGCCTGGGAGCATAATGTTCACGTTGTTGCCTGAAGACTGGTGGTGGTGGCTGCATGCCTGTGACTGGTGGTGGTGGAGGTGGCAGCATGCCTGTGACTGGTGGTGGTGGAGGTGGCAGCATGCCTGTGACTGGTGGTGGTGGTGGAGGTGGCGGCATGCCTGTTTGCATCCTCGTGATAGGAGGTTCTGTGGAGGAGTCAAATGATGAGAGGGATTAGCACAGTCATATATATGTCCATGTGGGCATACAATGTGCATTGATACATGCTAGGGCCTATACTGATTCTCATGTCAAACTCTATAACATGCATGTGCACATTGTGATTTGTGATATGAGGTATTTTAATATGCGCAGTATACAGGTATGTGTTTCATACAATAGTTATGTGTACATGTCAATGATGGAGAAAATGTGTTCTTTAATTGAGACTATGGTCACACAATTTACTTTAGCCTGATGTAGGCACTGAACCTGCTTTCTTGAGCTAAAAGTATTGTGATGGCTATAGTGTCCATTTACTGAAAACTCTACATGTGGCTTGTGGCCTGTGTTACTCTGAGACATGCAAGCATTGCAGTATTCCACTTGATATCATGAATTGCATTGTGTTAAGTAGCATTAATGTCAAATATAATTGTAGATGTTTTTGTTAGTAGGCCAAATACCATGTTCCTCATTGTGTACATGAATATGTGACATTAAAGGATGTTATATCTCAAATACATATAATACTGGTGTGTACATGAAGTGCTGTGGTTGCAGCCCCTGAGTCACGAGCCCCTGAAAGTCCACAGACTGCTGTGATACTCAGGGACCTGCGTATCATCTCCTGCCAGGTGTTGTATTCTATGTCCAGGGGTGGACCACCGCCTGTTCCCCTCTGGTGCATGGCTTCCTGCCCCATCTTTTCTTTCACCCGCCTCTTGCAGTCGTTCCACCGCTTTTTAAGGCAATAAACAGTCCTCCTCTGCGGGGCCACACTGTTGACGGCATCCTCTGCCGCCAACCATGCTGTTTTATGCCTTTTAGCAATGCCTTTGCCCTTCTCCTGGCCAAAGAGGGCACTGTGATTGTCCATGATGGCCTGGACTAGGGCAACATTCTCATTGAATGAGAAGTTTGGACATCTCATCCTCTCATCCTCTGTGGACACCTGGCTTGCTCCCTGTGATGTCCCTGGTGTGGGCTCCTCCCTATCCTCTCCCTCCTCCCCCCTTCTGTCCCCATATGCACCCTCTGTCCCTCTTCTAGATGTGCCTGGTCTCTGGGGCTCTCGGGCATCTCCCCTCCCATCATCCCTTCTAGCTCTCCCTCTCCCCACTCCACTTACTCCCTGACAGGGACCCCGCTGCTCCTCCTGTCCTCTACAATACTCCTCTCCCTGCCACTCCTCTCCCCTTCTCCCCTCCGCCCTACCTCTCCCTGCCATCCTCACACTACACACACTCACACTCACTCCCAGTTCAATCACACACAATCACAACCAATCACTCAGCCTATCACACTGTAAAATTGAAATAAAAGGTGTGAGGTGTTTGAAAAAAAAAAAAAAGTGTGGTGTATTTGTATATGTATGTATGCAATATGTGTGCAATATGTAAAAATATGTGTAAGTGTGCAAGCTTAATCAACCAACAATGCAACCTAACTAACTCCTCTGTTTGCGCCTCTCTCTCTACTCTGACTAATCCTCCACTCCACTGTAGTGTGCTGTAGCTGAACGAACCATCGAAACACACTGAAGAAAATGCCCGCTGTGCATGGGTTTATATATGACTTTTGAATAGCATAATTACGTGTCGCATTTTTAGATGGAGTCGCGGTTGATTTTTACGAGTGTTAGCCTAATTTGCATAAAACTACTCTGTATTGAGACTTTACGTGGACAAAATACAGGCGTAAGTTACTTGCAACTACTAAAATGTGTATTTGTGCACTTTTTGGAAGATCGGCAGTTTGTCCTACTTACGCCAGTTTAGCATCTAATGGTGCAGTATATGTAATACCCCGATGTGCAAGGTGAAATTACTGGCGGTGCGGGTTCCCTCGCTTGCGCTGAAAACTACGTCGTATATCGGATCGCGCCCCTGGTGCTAAACGTTTGGTGATAATAATGTGCTGCTATCAGTTCTGTGTTGTAGCTACATTTATATGAATAAGGACATGGGTCCGAAACGTTATCTGTTTTAAGTGGCACAATAAAATCATGATGTTTTAATACAGTTGGTGGTGCAGCTATATCATTATTTTTGGACTGTTTTCTTGGGACCTTGGTGCAGGTCCAATAGTTGGCACACCTGCAAACAAGTTTTGTTATACCCTTGGTGCTTGGGCAATTCTTTGCTTTCTACATTTATATTTATGAGAAACCAGACTCTTGTGAACTTAAGAGAGAAATACCATCAACTGTACACATAGAAACCCGATAGAAACAGACTAAGCAACGGTGAGCAGATTTGGCTGCTTTCCCAAACCTAATTACAAGCACAATTCACAACTAGTACATCCTAATTATACCATATGTCACATGTTAGGCTGGCACAAGAGCCATTCATTAAACATTCAGTTTGATAAATGTGCGTAATTAACAACATTGGGTTATTGGGACAAGACACAGTGATTAGGAGAAATTGCTCACTCTCCCAGGGAAAGGCATAACGCTTTATCATTCATCTGTAGAAACGATGCAAAGCTGATGAAGACACAACTAGATGGTAATTTAGCTATTTGTTTAAATGACAACCCCCTATAGTAGTCAAATGAGCCTCCTGTAAGAAGTACCATTTAGTACCACTGAGTATCAGCCTGCAGTAATAAAGTAAACCTGAGTATCAGCCTGCAGTAATAAAGTACCCCTGAGTATCAGCCTGCAGTAATAAAGTACCACTGAGTATAGGCCTGCAGTAATAAATTACGACTTAATATCAGTACCACTGAGTATTGGCCTGGGGTAATAAAGTACCACTGAATATCGGCCCAGAGTAATAAAGTACCACTGAGTATCAGGCTTCAGTAATAAAATACCCCTGAGTATCAGCCTGCAGTAATAAAGTACCACTGAGTATCAGTCTGCAGTAATAAAGTAACACTAAGTATTAACCTGAGGTTATAAAGTACCTCTGAGCACCGTCCTGCAGTAATAAAGCACCACTGAGTATTAATCTGAGGTTATAAAGTACCACTGAGCATTGTCCTGCAGTAATAAAGTACTAGTGAGTATTAGCCTGCAGTAATAAAGTAACACTGACATTAATACTAAGACCTCTTTATCAACATTCATTAAACGTACAAACATTCAGTTTGATAAATGTGCGTAATTAACAACATTAGGTTATTGGGACAAGACACAGTGATTAGGAGAGATTGCTCACTCTCCCAGGGAAAGACATAACACTTGATCATTCATCTGTAGAAACGATGCAAAGCTGATGAAGACACAACTAGCTGGTGATTTAGCTATTTGTTTAAATGACAACCCCCTATTGTAGTCAAATGAGCCTCCTGTAAGAAAGTACCCCTGAGTATCAGCCTGCAGTAATAAAGTACCATTGATTATCAGTCTGCAGTAATAAAGTACCCCAGAGTATCAGACTGCAGTAATAAAGTACCACTGAGTATCGGCCTGCAATAATAAAGTACTGCTGAGTATCAGCCTGCAGTAATAAAGTACCTTTGAGTATCAGCTTGCAGTAATAAAGTACCCCTGAGTATCAGACTGCAGTAATAAAGTACCACTGAGTATCGACCTGTAATAATAAAGTACTCCTGAGTATCAGCCTGCAGTAATAAAGTGCCACTGAGTATCAGCCTGCAGTAATAAAGTACCTCCGAGTATCAGCCTGCAGTAATAAAGTACCACTGAGTATTAATCTGAGGTTATAAAGTACCACTGAGCTACATCCTGCAGTAATAAAGTACCACTGAGTATCGACCTGCAGTAATAAAGTACCACTGAGTATCAACCTGCAGTAATAAAATACCACTGAGTATCGGCCTGCAGTAATAAAGTACCTTTGAGTATCAGCCTGCAGTAATAAAGTCCCCCTGAGTATCAGCCTGCAGTAATAAAGTACCCCTGAGTATCAGCCTGCAGTAATAAAGTACCCCTGAGTATCAGCCTGCAGTAAAAAAGTACCCCTGAGTATCAGCCTGGGGTAATAAAGTACCCTGAATATCAACCTGCAGTAATAAAGTACCACTGAGTATCGGCCTGCAGTAATAAAGTACCTTTGAGTATCAGCCTGCAGTAATAAAGTCCCCCTGAGTATCAGCCTGCAGTAATAAAGTACCACTGAGTATCGGCCTGCAGTAATAAAGTACCACTGAGTATCAGCCTGCAGTAAAAAAGTACCCCTGTGTATCAGCCTGGGGTAATAAAGTACCCTGAATATCAACCTGCAGTAATAAAGTACCACTGAGTATCGGCCTGCAGTAATAAAGTACCTTTGAGTATCAGCCTGCAGTAATAAAGTACCTCTGAGTATCAGCCTGCAGTAATAAAGTACCACTGAGTATCAGCCCGCAGTAATGAAGTACCACTGAGTATCAGCCTGCAGTAAAAAAGTACCCCTGAGTATCAGCCTAGAGTAATAAAGTACCCTGAGTATCAGCCTGCAGTAATAAAAGTACCACTAAGTATCGGCCTGCAGTAATAAAGTACCTTTGTGTATCAGCCTGCAGTAATAAAGTACCACTGAGTATCGGCCTGCAGTAATAAAGTACCTTTGTGTATCAGCCTGCGGTAATAAAGTACAACTGAGTATCAGTCTGCAGTAGAAAAGTACCACTGGGTATCGGCCTGGGGTAATAAAGTACCACTGAGTATCAGGCTGCAGTAATACAATACCCCTGAGTATCAGCCTGCAGAAATAAAGTACCACTGAGTATCAGTCTGCAGTAGAAAAATAACACTGAGTATCGGCCTGGGGTAATAAAGTACCACTGAGCATTGTCCTGCAGTACTAAAGTAACAGTGAATATTAATCTGAGGTTATAAAGTACCACTGAGCATCATCCTACAGTAATAAAGTACCACTGAGTATTAATCTGAGGTTATAAAGTACCACTGAGCATTGTCCTGCAGTAATAAAGTCTCCCTGAGTATCAGCCTGCAGTAATAAAGTACCCCTAAGTTTCAGAATGCAGTAATAAAGTACCTTTGAGTATCAGCCTGCAGTAATAAAGTACAGCTGATTATCAGCCTGCATTAATAAAGTACCCCTGAGTATCAGCCTGCAGTAATAAAGTACCTTTGAGTATCATACTGCAGTAATAAAGTACCACTGAGTATTGGCCTGCAATAATAAAGGACTCCTGAGTATCAGCCTGCAGTAATAAAGTACCACTGAGTATCAGCCTGCAGTAATAAAGTACCACTGAGTATAGGCCTGCAGTAATAAAGTACCCCTGAGTTTCAGCCTGCAGTAATAAATTACCACTGATTATCAGTCTGCAGTAATAAAGTACCACCAAGTATCGGCCTGCAGTAATAAAGTACCACTGAGTATCAACCTGCAGTAATAAAGTACCACTGAGTATCGGCCTGCAGTAATAAAGTACCACTGAGTATCAACCTGCACTAATAAATTACCCCTGAGTATCAGCCTGCAGTAATAAAGTACCTTTGAGTGTCAGCCTGCAGTAATAAAGTTCCCCTGAGTATCAGCCTGCAGTAATAAAGTACCTCTAAGTATCCGCCTGCAGTAATAAAGTACCTTTGGGTATCTGCCTGCAGTAATAAATTCCCCCCAAAGTATCAGCCTGCAGTAATAAAGTACCACTGAGTATCAGCCTGCAGTAAAAAAGTACCCCTGAGTATAAGCCTGCAGTAATAAAGTACCACTGAATATCAGCCTGCAGTAATAAAATACCTCTGAGTACCAGTCTGCAGTAGGAAAGTACCACTGAGTATCGGCCTGGGGTAATAAAGTACTACTGTGAGTCCAGCTGCAGTAATAAAGTATTACTGGGTTTTGGCCTGCAGTAGTAAAGTATTACTGAGTATTGACCTGCAGTAATAAAGTACCATTGAGTATCAGTCTTCAGTAATAAAGTACCACTGAGTATTAATCTGAGGTTATAAAGTACCACTGACCATCGTCTTGCAGTAATAAAGTAGCAGTAAGTATTAATCTGAGGTTATAAAGTACAACTGAGCATCGTCCTAAAGTACCAATGAGTATTAATCTGAGGTTATAAAGTACCACTGAGCATCGTCCTAAAGTAATAAAGTACCACTGAGTATCAGCCTGCAGTAATAAAGTACCACTGAGTATCAGCCTGCAGTAATAAAGTACCACTGAGTATCGACCTGCAATAATAAAGTACTCCTGAGTATCAGCCTGCAGTAATAAAGTACCACTGAGTATCAGCCTGCCGTAATAAATTACCACTGATTATCAGTCTGCAGTAATAATGTACCACCGAGTATCGGCCTGCAGTAATAGAGTACCACTGAGTATCAACCTGCAGTAATAAAGTACCACTGAATATTGGCCTGCAGTAATAAAGTACCCCTGAGTATCAGCCTGCAGTAATAAAGTACCTTTGAGTGTCAGCCTGCAGTAATAAAGTACCCCTGAGTATAAGACTGCAGTAATAAAGTACCCCTGAGAATCAGCCTGCAGTAATAAAGTACCCCTGAGTATCAGCCTGCAGTAATAAAGTCCCCCTGAGTATCAGACTGCAGTAATAAAGTACCACTGAGTATCAACATGCAGTAATAAAGTATTCCTGAGTATCAGCCTGCAGTAATAAAGTACCACTGAGCATCAACCTGCAGTAATAAAGTACCACTGAGTATCGACCTGCAGTAATAAAGTACCACTGATTATAGGCCTGCAGTAATAAAGTACCCCTGAGTATCAGCCTGCAGTAATAAATTACCACTGATTATCAGTGTGCAGTAATAAAATACCACTGAGTATCAGTCTGCAGTAATAAAGTACAACTATCAGCCTGCAGTGATAAAGTACCCCTGAGTATCAGCATGCAGTAATAAAGTACCTTTGAGTATAAGCCTGCAGTAATAAAGTACCCCTGAGTATCAGCCTGCACTAATAAAGTACCACTGAATTTCAGCCTGCAGTAATAAAATACTCCTGAGTATCAGCCTGCAGTAATAAAGTACCACTGAATATTGGCTTGCAGTAATAAAGTACCCCTGAGTATAAGACTGCAGTAATAAAGTACCCCTGAGTATCAGCCTACAGTAATAAAGTCCCCCTGAGTATCAGACTGCAGTAATAAAGTACCCCTGAGTATCAGCCTGCAGTAATAAAGTACCACTGAATATTTGTCTGCAGTAATAAAGTACCCCTGAGTATAAGCCTGCAGTAATAAAGTACCTTTGAGTGTCAGCCTGCAGTAATAAAGTACCCCTGAGTATAAGACTGCAGTAATAAAGTACCCCTGAGTATCAGCCTGCAGTAATAAAGTCCCCCTGAGTATCAGACTGCAGTAATAAAGTACCCCTGAGTATCAGCCTGCAGTAATAAAGTACCACTGAGTATCAACCTGCAGTAATAAAGTATTCCTGAGTATCAGCCTGCAGTAATAAAGTACCACTGAGTATCAACCTGCAGTAATAAAGTACCACTGAGTATCGACCTGCAGTAATGAAGTACCACTTATTATAGGCTTGCAGTAATAAAGTACCCCTGAGTATCAGCCTGCAGTAATAAATTACCACTGATTATCAGTGTGCAGTAATAAAATACCACTGAGTATCAGCCTGCAGTGAAAAAGTATCCCTGAGTATCAGCATGCAGTAATAAAGTACCTTTGAGTATAAGCCTGCAGTAATAAAGTACCCCTGAGTATCAGCCTGCACTAATAAAGTACCACTGAATTTCAGCCTGCAGTAATAAAATACTCCTGAGTATCAGCCTGCAGTAATAAAGTACCTCTGAGTATCAGTCTGCAGTAGCAAAGTACCACTGAGTATCAGCCTGGAGTAATAAAGTACCACATGAGAGTCCGGTTGCAGTAATAAAATATTACTGAGTATTGACCTGCAGTAATAAAGTACCATTGAGTATCAGTCTTCAGTAATAAAGTACCACTGAGTATTAATCTGAGGTTATAAAGTACCACTGAGCATCGTCCTGCAGTAATAAAGTACCATTGAGTAGAAAAGTACCAGTAGAAAAGTACCACTGAGTATCGGCCAGGAGTAATAAAGTACCACTGAGTATCAGCCTGCAGTAATAAAGTACCTCTGAGTATCAGTCTGCAGTAGCAAAGTACCACTGAGTATCAGCCTGGAGTAATAAAGTACCACATGAGAGTCCGGTTGCAGTAATAAAATATTACTGAGTATTGACCTGCAGTAATAAAGTACCATTGAGTATCAGTCTTCAGTAATAAAGTACCACTGAGTATTAATCTGAGGTTATAAAATACCACTGAGCATCGTCCTGCAGTAATAAAGTACCATTGAGTATCAGCTTGCAGTAATAAAGTACCCCTGAGTATCAGCCTGCAGTAATAAAGTACCACTGAGTATTAATCTGAGGTTATAAAGTACCACTGAGCATCATCCTGCAGTAATAAAGTACCAGTAAGTATTAGCCGGCAGTAATAATGTACCACTTTTATTAATACTAAGACCTCTTTATCAATACTGTGATTTGTATTTATCAGCAGTGTGATTTGTATTTATCATCTCTGTAATCTGTATTAATCAACACTGTAATTTGTATTTAGCAACACCGTTAAATGTAGTTATCAACAATGTGAGATGTATTTATCAATACTTTGAGATGTATTTATCAACACTGGGAGATGTATTTCTAAACTCTTTGAGATGTATTTATCAACACTATGAGATATATTTATCAACACTGTGATATGTATTTATCAACACTGTGATTTGTATTTATCAACACTGTGAGATGTATTTATCAACACTGAGATATATCAATCAACACTGTGAGATGTATTTATCAACACTGTGAGATATATTTATCAACACTTTGAGATATATTTATCAACACTGCAAGATATATTTATCAACACTGCGAGATATATTTATCAAAACTTTGAGATGTATTTATCAACACTGTGAGATGTATTTATCAACACTGCGAGATATATTTATCAACACTGAGATTTATTTATCAACACTGCGAGATATATTTATCAACACTGTGAGATATATTTATCAACACTGTGAGATATATTTATCAACACTGCGAGATATATTTATCAACACTGTGAGATGTATTTATCAATACACAGAGACACAGGGACAAACACAAAGGGACAAATAGCATCAAAGACAGAGAGACAGGAAAACAGACAGACAGAAAGACAGGGACTCAGACAGAGAGACACAGGGACACACACAGACAGGGACACAGAGAAACAGACAGAAGCACAGGGACACAAAGAGAGACAGTCAGAGGCAGAGAGACAGACACACCCAGAGAGAGACAGACACCCAGAGAGAGACAGACACCCAGAGAGAGACAGACACATCCAGAGAGAGACAGACACACACAGAGAGAGACAGACACACCCAGAGAGAGACAGACACACACAGAGAGAGAGACAGACACACACAGAGAGAGACAGACACACTGACAAGGGGAGCGGGAGCAATAATTATCGATCCACTCGCAAACTAGCCCATAATCATTTAGGGGCAAGCACTTTGACACGCACTGTTATGAACGTGTTTGTACTTAGCGTGCATGGATGCGTGTTCCATATCTATATGAATATATAAATATATTTTGTGTATATATATATATATATATATATTTCTTTCATGTAATTAGCAAGAGTCCATGAGCTAGTGACGTATGGGATATACATTCCTACCAGGAGGGGCAAAGTTTCCCAAACCTCAAAATGCCTATAAATACACCCCTCACCACACCCACAATTCAGTTTTACAAACTTTGCCTCCGATGGAGGTGGTGAAGTAAGTTTGTGCTAGATTCTACGTTGATATGCGCTCCGCAGCAAGTTGGAGCCCGGTTTTCCTCTCAGCGTGCAGTGAATGTCAGAGGGATGTGAGGAGAGTATTGCCTATTTGAATGCAGTGATCTCCTTCTAAGGGGTCTATTTCATAGGTTCTCTGTTATCGGTCGTAGAGATTCATCTCTTACCTCCCTTTTCAGATCGACGATATACTCTTATATATACCATTACCTCTGCTGATTCTCGTTTCAGTACTGGTTTGGCTATCTGCTATATGTAGATGAGTGTCCTGGGGTAAGTAAGTCTTATTTTCTGTGACACTCCAAGCTATGGTTGGGCACTTTGTTTATAAAGTTCTAAATATATGTATTCAAACATTTATTTGCCTTGACTCAGAATGTTCAACTTTCCTTATTTTCAGACAGTCAGTTTCATATTTGGGATAATGCATTTTGATTTGACCATTTTTTCTTACCTTAAAATTTGACTTTTTTCCTGTGGGCTGTTAGGCTCGCGGGGGCTGAAAATGCTTCATTTTATTGCGTCATTCTTGGCGCGGACTTTTTTGGCGCAAAAATTCTATTTCCGTTTCCGGCGTCATACGTGTCGCCGGAAGTTGCGTCATTCTTTGACGTTATTTCGCGCCAAAAATGTCGGCGTTCGGATGTGGCGTCATTTTTGGCGCAAAAAAGCATTTAGGCGCCAAATAATGTGGGCGTCTTATTTGGCGCGAAAAAATATGGGCGTCACTTTTGTCTCCACATTATTTAAGTCTCATTTTTTATTGCTTCTGGTTGCTAGAAGCTTGTTCTTTGGCATTCTTTCCCATTCCTGAAACTGTCATTTAAGGAATTTGATCAATTTTGCTTTATATGTTGTTTTTTCTCTTACATATTGCAAGATGTCTCACGTTGCATCTGAGCCAGAAGATACTACAGGAAAATCGCTGTCAAGTGCTGAATCTACCAAAGCTAAGTGTATCTGCTGTAAACTTTTGGTAGCTATTTCTCCAGCTGTTGTTTGTATTGATTGTCATGACAAACTTGTTAAAGCAGATAATATTTCCTTTAGTAAAGTACCATTGCCTGTTGCAGTTCCCTCAACATCTAAGGTGCAGAATGTTCCTGATAATATAAGAGATTTTGTTTCTGAATCCATAAAGAAGGCTATGTCTGTTATTTCTCCTTCTAGTAAACGTAAAAAATCTTTTAAAACTTCTCTCCCTACAGATGAATTTTTAAATGAACATCATCATTCTGATTCTGATGACTCCTCTGGTTCAGAGGATTCTGTCTCTGAGGTTGATGCTGATAAATCTTCATATTTATTTAAAATGGAATTTATTCGTTCTTTACTTAAAGAAGTTCTAATTGCTTTAGAAATAGAGGATTCTGGTCCTCTTGATACTAATTCTAAACGTTTAGATAAGGTATTTAAAGCTCCTGTGGTTATTCCAGAAGTTTTTCCTGTTCCTAATGCTATTTCTGCAGTAATTTCCAAAGAATGGGATAATTTGGGTAATTCATTTACTCCTTCTAAACGTTTTAAGCAATTATATCCTGTGCCGTCTGACAGATTAGAATTTTGGGACAAGATCCCTAAAGTTGATGGGGCTATTTCTACCCTTGCTAAACGTACTACTATTCCTACGTCAGATGGCACTTCGTTTAAGGATCCTCTAGATAGGAAAATTGAGTCCTTTCTAAGAAAAGCTTATCTGTGTTCAGGTAATCTTCTTAGACCTGCTATATCTTTGGCTGATGTTGCTGCAGCTTCAACTTTTTGGTTGGAAACTTTAGCGCAACAAGTAACACATCGTGATTCTCATGATATTATTATTCTTCTTCAGCATGCTAATAATTTTATCTGTGATGCCATTTTTGATATTATCAGAGTTGATGTCAGGTTTATGTCTCTAGCTATTTTAGCTAGAAGAGCTTTATGGCTTAAAACTTGGAATGCTGATATGGCTTCCAAATCAACTTTACTTTCCATTTCTTTCCAGGGTAACAAATTATTTGGTTCTCAGTTGGATTCCATTATTTTCAACTGTTACTGGTGGGAAAGGAACTTTTTTACCACAGGATAAAAAATCTAAAGGTAAAAACAGGGCTAATAATCGTTTTCGTTCCTTTCGTTTCAACAAAGAACAAAAGCCTGATCCTTCATCCTCAGGAGCAGTTTCAGTTTGGAGACCATCTCCAGTCTGGAATAAATCCAAGCCAGCTAGAAAGGCAAAGCCTGCTTCTAAGTCCACATGAAGGTGCGGCCCTCATTCCAGCTCAGCTGGTAGGGGGCAGGTTACGTTTTTTCAAGGAAATTTGGATCAATTCTGTTCACAATCTTTGGATTCAGAGCATTGTTTCAGAAGGGTACAGAATTGGTTTCAAGTTGAGACCTCCTGCAAAGAGATTTTTTCTTTCCCGTGTCCCAGTAAATCCAGTAAAAGCTCAAGCATTTCTGAAATGTGTTTCAGATCTAGAGTTGACTGGAGTAATTATGCCAGTTCCAGTTCCGGAACAGGGGATGGGGTTTTATTCAAATCTCTTCATTGTACCAAAGAAGGAGAATTCTTTCAGACCAGTTCTGGATCTAAAAATATTGAATCGTTATGTAAGGATACCAACGTTCAAGATGGTAACTGTAAGGACTATCTTACCTTTTGTTCAGCAAGGGAATTATATGTCCACGATAGATTTACAGGATGCATATCTGCATATTCCGATTCATCCAGATCATTATCAGTTCCTGAGATTCTCGTTTCTGGACAAGCATTACCAATTTGTGGCTCTGCCGTTTGGCCTAGCTACAGCTCCAAGAATTTTTACAAAGGTTCTCGGTGCCCTGCTGTCTGTAATCAGAGAACAGGGTATTGTGGTATTTCCTTATTTGGACGATATCTTGGTACTTGCTCAGTCTTTACATTTAGCAGAATCTCATACGAATCGACTTGTGTTGTTTCTTCAAGATCATGGTTGGAGGATCAATTTACCAAAAAGTTCTTTGATTCCTCAGACAAGGGTAACCTTTCTGGGTTTCCAGATGGATTCAGTGTCCATGACTCTGTCTTTAACAGACAAGAGACGTCTAAAGTTGATTACAGCTTGTCGAAACCTTCAGTCACAATCATTCCCTTCGGTAGCCTTTTGCATGGAAATTCTAGGTCTTATGACTGCTGCATCGGACGCGATCCCCTTTGCTCGTTTTCACATGCGACCTCTTCAGCTCTGTATGCTGAAGCAATGGTGCAAGGATTACACGAAGATATCTCAATTAATATCTTTAAAACCGATTGTTCGACACTCTCTAACATGGTGGACAGATCACCATCGTTTAATTCAGGGGGCTTCTTTTGTGCTTCCGACCTGGACTGTAATTTCAACAGATGCAAGTCTCACAGGTTGGGGAGCTGTGTGGGGATCTCTGACGGCACAAGGAGTTTGGGAATCTCAGGAGGTGAGATTACCGATCAATATTTTGGAACTCCGTGCAATTTTCAGAGCTCTTCAGTTTTGGCCTCTTCTGAAGAGAGAATCGTTCATTTGTTTTCAGACAGACAATGTCACAACTGTGGCATACATCAATCATCAAGGAGGGACTCACAGTCCTCTGGCTATGAAAGAAGTATCTCGAATCTTGGTTTGGGCGGAATCCAGCTCCTGTCTAATCTCTGCGGTTCATATCCCAGGTGTAGACAATTGGGAAGCGGATTATCTCAGTCGCCAAACGTTGCATCCGGGCGAATGGTCTCTTCACCCAGAGGTATTTCTTCAGATTGTTCAAATGTGGGAACTTCCAGAAATAGATCTGATGGCGTCCCATCTAAACAAGAAACTTCCCAGGTATCTGTCCAGATCCCGGGATCCTCAGGCGGAGGCAGTGGATGCATTATCACTTCCTTGGAAGTATCATCCTGCCTATATCTTTCCGCCTCTAGTTCTTCTTCCAAGAGTAATCTCCAAGATTCTGAAGGAATGCTCGTTTGTTCTGCTGGTAGCTCCGGCATGGCCTCACAGGTTTTGGTATGCGGATCTTGTCCGGATGGCCTCTTGCCAACCGTGGACTCTTCCGTTAAGACCAGACCTTCTGTCACAAGGCCCTTTTTTCCATCAGGATCTGAAATCCTTAAATTTAAAGGTATGGAGATTGAACGCTTGATTCTTGGTCAAAGAGGTTTCTCTGACTCCGTGATTAATACTATGTTACAGGCTCGTAAATCTGTATCTCGAGAGATATATTATAGAGTCTGGAAGACTTATATTTCTTGGTGTCTTTCTCATCATTTTTCTTGGCATTCTTTTAGAATACCGAGAATTTTACAGTTTCTTCAGGATGGTTTAGATAAGGGTTTGTCCGCAAGTTCTTTGAAAGGACAAATCTCTGCTCTTTCTGTTCTTTTTCACAGAAAGATTGCTATTCTTCCTGATATTCATTGTTTTGTACAAGCTTTGGTTCGTATAAAACCTGTCATTAAGTCAATTTCTCCTCCTTGGAGTTTGAATTTGGTTCTGGGAGCTCTTCAAGCTCCTCCGTTTGAACCTATGCATTCATTGGACATTAAATTACTTTCTTGGAAAGTTTTGTTCCTTTTGGCCATCTCTTCTGCTAGAAGAGTTTCTGAATTATCTGCTCTTTCTTGTGAGTCTCCTTTTCTGATTTTTCATCAGGATAAGGCGGTGTTGCGAACTTCTTTTGAATTTTTACCTAAAGTTGTGAATTCCAACAACATTAGTAGAGAAATTGTGGTTCCTTCATTATGTCCTAATCCTAAGAATTCTAAGGAGAAATCGTTGCATTCTTTGGATGTTGTTAGAGCTTTGAAATATTATGTTGAAGCTACGAAATCTTTCCGTAAGACTTCTAGTCTATTTGTTATCTTTTCCGGTTCTAGGAAAGGCCAGAAAGCTTCTGCCATTTCTTTGGCATCTTGGTTGAAATCTTTAATTCATCTTGCCTATGTTGAGTCGGGTAAAATTCCGCCTCAGAGAATTACAGCTCATTCTACTAGGTCAGTATCTACTTCCTGGGCGTTTAGGAATGAAGCTTCGGTTGACCAGATCTGCAAAGCAGCAACTTGGTCCTCTTTGCATACTTTTACTAAATTCTACCATTTTGATGTATTTTCTTCTTCTGAAGCAGTTTTTGGTAGAAAAGTACTTCAGGCAGCGGTTTCAGTTTGAATCTTCTGCTTATGTTTTTCGTTAAACTTTATTTTGGGTGTGGATTATTTTCAGCAGGAATTGGCTGTCTTTATTTTATCCCTCCCTCTCTAGTGACTCTTGTGTGGAAAGATCCACATCTTGGGTAGTCATTATCCCATACGTCACTAGCTCATGGACTCTTGCTAATTACATGAAAGAAAACATAATTTATGTAAGAACTTACCTGATAAATTCATTTCTTTCATATTAGCAAGAGTCCATGAGGCCCGCCCTTTTTTTGTGGTGGTTATGATTTTGTATAAAGCACAATTATTCCAATTCCTTATTTTATATGCTTTCACACTTTTTTATCACCCCACTTCTTGGCTATTCGTTAAACTGAATTGTGGGTGTGGTGAGGGGTGTATTTATAGGCATTTTGAGGTTTGGGAAACTTTGCCCCTCCTGGTAGGAATGTATATCCCATACGTCACTAGCTCATGGACTCTTGCTAATATGAAAGAAATGAATTTATCAGGTAAGTTCTTACATAAATTATGTTATATATGTATTTAAAAATAAAAAGAACATTTTCTTCTAAGTGAAGAACATGGGTATTTCAAGTATTAAATTTGTTTTAAAAAGATATTGGATATTTAAAGGTATTTGACTGAGGGTATATGTATGTATGTGTGCAGATACATATTTACACAGACAAACACAAGTATACACATATTTACACATATGTACACATATATACATACACATATACAAATAATTAGACAGACATAAATATATATAATTTTGAGCCCTTCCTAGTCAAACACCTTGACATATACCATATCCCTTTTTAACCTTTTTTATACATTTATAACAATATTAAACTTATGCATTAAATATGTCTATATATGAGTGTAAGAGTTTATTTTAGTACGTTTTACATGTGTTTTATTCTATAACTAACACATAACTTCAGGTCTCAAGTCACGCAAAATATTCTAACTCTATTCAAGTACAACCAATAACTTTTAACGTGTAATATGAGTGATGTTTAGCGCGGTTGCTATATCCATTGAAAGTATAGGTTGCACTAAAGGAATGTTGATTGAGCTACACATTCTCTGGTTAATATTCATTTATACACTAATTTGATTGTGATCCAGTAATATTAATAGGACACCCTGTAATTTGGGTCTTCATTTGTAGATGGTGGATCCTAAAGTGTTTTGGTGGACATTATATACTCAGCATATATTCATGTATGTATGTGTCCCTATACAAATGTAAATGTGTGCCCTGGTCACTGTATACAGCCTATGCAATAGTGATGAATAGAGCTTTAATGAATCAATACCATGTTCATGATAAAAGACTGTTTGTAGATAGCTGAGAAGTTGTTGTAAAGATTCCAAAATGCCCTCTTAAGGACTTATCAAGTGCCTAGAAGTGTCGCAAAGGAAAAAATGGATTTTGATCACTGAGATCTTTCCCATAGTAAAAATAAGGACTTAAGCCAATTAAAGAGCTGAAATGCCTCAGGTTGTGCACAGGTGGTAATGAGTTTATTTACTTTAACTTTGTAGAATTGTATGTAGGAAATAGCTGCAATTTAAATCCCACTGTTTGTGAAATTACATAGAAAATCTAAAATAAATAGATCTTTTCATTTCATCTTCTTTCCAAATTACAGTTCTGATTTATTGTTTGCATCCTGGAAGCATACGTTATATGCTTCCATTCGGATACATTTGAATGCATTTTTTTCAGATTCATTCGGATAAATTTGGATGTATTCGGATGTATTCGTTCGGATTCGATTCGTAAATTCGGAAGTTCGGTGTGTGTTAGGTGTTAGGTGGGATGTGCTGTGTTTTAGACTAGTATTATGTACTGTAATATTAGGTGTAACCCATAGCAGAGTGATATAACCTAATATACTATACAATACTAGTGTAATTGTGATTAGTCCATGGCCATCCAAATGTAACGAATAAATCCGAACTAATTCGGATTTATTCGTTAGTTTCATTGCAATTCGGAAATTCGAAACGATCTGAAGCTCCGAATTTGACAAATTCGTCCGAATTTCGATTCGGAATGAAACAAAATGCACATGTCTAGTATATATTCCCTGGGCCCCTGCTCATGATGTTCCTATAGTATTCCCTGCTAATAGCCCTGAACTATTGGCATCCTGACATGTGACTAGACAAACGTCTACTAACCTAATTAAGCTCCAATATTATATTTATACTGTACACACTCTTACAGTAATAAAAGTACAGACTTGACTGTCTACATGGCAGCAGGAGAACAAGGACTGTCTAACATCAACTCTAGATAAATACTCTGCACACAATTGTTCATTTGGGGGTGCAATATGAAGGTTTGGGAAGGGAGGGTGGATTTTTTAGGGGTTTCAATAAAACTGTCTTTATAGGGGCAGGTTAAAGATTTGGGAGGTGTGATGCAGCCAGGTGTTACTGATTGTGTAGATTTATCAGATATTATGAACTGTCGTAAACCTTATAGGGCTTTGCCAGCTAGGGAGCCAGGCAGCGAGTGCCGCAGTATGAGTGGGCATAGGCTAGATCCTGTACAAGAGAGAAGGTGATGGGAGAAGACAGGTGCAGACCTTGATGAGGTTAGCAGTGACCAGGAGAAGAAATGGAACTTAGGTGCTAGTTATTGGGGTGCGTTTCATAAGGGTTTATGGAGTCGAACTTGAATCTGATCTGTGTGTGAGAAGCTATTGTAAGACCTGTTGGATCTGGAGTCTCCAACTTCCTGGCTAGGGGAGCAACCTTTCTACCCTCTCTAGTCTTCCTGCAGTCTCTCACCTTCCTGCTGTCTCCCACCTTCCTGCTGTCTCTAACCTTCCTGCTGTCTCTAACCTTCCTGCAGTCTCTCACCTTCCTGCTGTCTCTAACCTTCCTACTGTCTCTAACCTTCCTACTTTCTCTCACCTTCCTGCTGTCTCTAACCTTCCTGCTGTCTCTAACCTTCCTGCTGTCTCTAACCTTCCTGCTGTCTCTAGTCTTCCAGCTGTCTCTAACCTTCCTGCTGTCTCTAACCTTCCTGCTGTCTCTAGTCTTCCAGCTGTCTCTAGTCTTCCAGCTGTCTCTAACCTTCCTGCTGTCTCTAACCTTCCTGCTGTCTCTAACCTTCCTGCTGTCTCTAGTCTTCCAGCTGTCTCTAACCTTCCTGCTGTCTCTAACCTTCCTGCTGTCTCTAGTCTTCCAGCTGTCTCTAACCTTCCTGCTGTCTCTAACCTTCCTGCTGCCTCTAACCTTCCTGCTGTCTCTAGTCTTCCAGCTGTCTCTAACCTTCCTGCTGTCTCTAACCTTCCTGCTGTCTCTAGTCTTCCAGCTGTCTCTAGTCTTCCAGCTGTCTCTAAGCTTCCTGCTGTCTCTAACCTTCCTGCTGTCTCTAACTTTCCTGCTGTCTCTAGTCTTCCAGCTATCTCTAGTCTTCCTGCTGTCTCTAACCTTCCTGCTGTCTCTAACCTTCCTGCTGTCTCTAGTCTTCCAGCTGTCTCTAACCTTCCTGCTGTCTCTAACCTTCCTGCTGTCTCTCACCTTCCTGCTGTCTCTCACCTTCCTACTGTCTCTAACCTTCCTACTGTCTCTAACATTCCTACTGTCTCTAACCTTCCTGCTGTCTCTAACCTTCCTGCTGTCTCTAGTCTTCCAGCTGTCTCTAGTCTTCCAGCTGTCTCTAACCTTCCTGCTGTCTCTAACCTTCCTGCTGTCTCTAACCTTCCTGCTGTCTCTAGTCTTCCAGCTGTCTCTAGTCTTCCAGCTGTCTCTAACCTTCCTGCTGTCTCTAACCTTCCTGCTGTCTCTAACCTTCCTGCTGTCTCTAGTCTTCCAGCTGTCTCTAACCTTCCTGCTGTCTCTAACCTTCCTGCTGTCTCTAACCTTCCTGCTGTCTCTAGTCTTCCAGCTGTCTCTAACCTTCCTGCTGTCTCTAACCTTCCTGCTGTCTCTAGTCTTCCAGCTGTCTCTAGTCTTCCAGCTGTCTCTAACCTTCCTGCTGTCTCTAACCTTCCTGCTGTCTCTAACCTTCCTGCTGTCTCTAGTCTTCCAGCTGTCTCTAGTCTTCCTGCTGTCTCTAACCTTCCTGCTGTCTCTAACCTTCCTGCTGTCTCTAGTCTTCCAGCTGTCTCTAACCTTCCTGCTGTCTCTTACCTTCCTGCTGTCTCTCACCTTCCTACTGTCTCTAACCTTCCTACTGTCTCTCACCTTCCTACTGTCTCTAACCTTCCTACTGTCTCTCACCTTCCTGCTGTCTCTCACCTTCCTGCTGTCTCTCACCTTCCTGCTGTCTCTCACCTTCCTGCTGTCTCTAGTCTTCCTGCTGTCTCTCACCTTCCTGCTGTCTCTAACCTTCCTGCTGTCTCTAACCTTCCTGCTGTCTCTAACCTTCCTGCTGTTTCTCACCTTCCTGCTGTCTCTAACCTTCCTGCTGTCTCTCACCTTCCTGCTGTCTCTCACCTTCCTGCTGTCTCTAACCTTCCTGCTGTCTCTAACCTTCCTACTGTCTCTCACCTTCCTGCTGTCTCTAACCTTCCTGCTGTCTCTAGTCTTCCAGCTGTCTCTAGTCTTCCAGCTGTCTCTAAGCTTCCTGCTGTCTCTAACCTTCCTGCTGTCTCTAACCTTCCTGCTGTCTCTAGTCTTCCAGCTGTCTCTAGTCTTCCTGCTGTCTCTAACCTTCCTGCTGTCTCTAACCTTCCTGCTGTCTCTAGTCTTCCAGCTGTCTCTAACCTTCCTGCTGTCTCTAACCTTCCTGCTGTCTCTCACCTTCCTGCTGTCTCTCACCTTCCTACTGTCTCTAACCTTCCTACTGTCTCTAACCTTCCTACTGTCTCTAACCTTCCTGCTGTCTCTAACCTTCCTGCTGTCTCTAGTCTTCCAGCTGTCTCTAGTCTTCCAGCTGTCTCTAACCTTCCTGCTGTCTCTAACCTTCCTGCTGTCTCTAACCTTCCTGCTGTCTCTAGTCTTCCAGCTGTCTCTAGTCTTCCAGCTGTCTCTAGTCTTCCAGCTGTCTCTAACCTTCCTGCTGTCTCTAACCTTCCTGCTGTCTCTAACCTTCCTGCTGTCTCTAGTCTTCCAGCTGTCTCTAACCTTCCTGCTGTCTCTAACCTTCCTGCTGTCTCTAACCTTCCTGCTGTCTCTAGTCTTCCAGCTGTCTCTAACCTTCCTGCTGTCTCTAACCTTCCTGCTGTCTCTAACCTTCCTGCTGTCTCTAACCTTCCTGCTGTCTCTAGTCTTCCAGCTGTCTCTAGTCTTCCTGCTGTCTCTAACCTTCCTGCTGTCTCTAACCTTCCTGCTGTCTCTAGTCTTCCAGCTGTCTCTAACCTTCCTGCTGTCTCTTACCTTCCTGCTGTCTCTCACCTTCCTACTGTCTCTAACCTTCCTACTGTCTCTCACCTTCCTACTGTCTCTAACCTTCCTACTGTCTCTCACCTTCCTGCTGTCTCTCACCTTCCTGCTGTCTCTCACCTTCCTGCTGTCTCTAGTCTTCCTGCTGTCTCTCACCTTCCTGCTGTCTCTAACCTTCCTGCTGTCTCTAACCTTCCTGCTGTCTCTAACCTTCCTGCTGTTTCTCACCTTCCTGCTGTCTCTAACCTTCCTGCTGTCTCTCACCTTCCTGCTGTCTCTCACCTTCCTGCTGTCTCTAACCTTCCTGCTGTCTCTAACCTTCCTACTGTCTCTCACCTTCCTGCTGTCTCTAGTTGTCCTGCTGTCTCTAGTCTTCCTACTGTCTCTAACCTTTCTGCTGTCTCTAACCTTCCTGCTGTCTCTAGTCTTCCTACTGTCGCTAACCTTCCTGCTGTCTCTAGTCGTCCTGCTGTCTCTAGTCTTCCTACTGTCTCTAACCTTCCTGCTGTCTCTAGTCTTCCTGCTGTCTCTCACCTTCCTGCTGTCTCTAGTCTTCCAGCTGTCTCTAACCTTCCTGCTGTCTCTAACCTTCCTGCTGTCTCTAGTCTTCCAGCTGTCTCTAGTCTTCCTGCTGTCTCTAACCTTCCTGCTGTCTCTAACCTTCCTGCTGTCTCTAGTCTTCCAGCTGTCTCTAACCTTCCTGCTGTCTCTTACCTTCCTGCTGTCTCTCACCTTCCTACTGTCTCTAACCTTCCTACTGTCTCTCACCTTCCTACTGTCTCTAACCTTCCTACTGTCTCTCACCTTCCTGCTGTCTCTCACCTTCCTGCTGTCTCTCACCTTCCTGCTGTCTCTAGTCTTCCTGCTGTCTCTCACCTTCCTGCTGTCTCTAACCTTCCTGCTGTCTCTAACCTTCCTGCTGTCTCTAACCTTCCTGCTGTTTCTCACCTTCCTGCTGTCTCTAACCTTCCTGCTGTCTCTCACCTTCCTGCTGTCTCTCACCTTCCTGCTGTCTCTAACCTTCCTGCTGTCTCTAACCTTCCTACTGTCTCTCACCTTCCTGCTGTCTCTAGTTGTCCTGCTGTCTCTAGTCTTCCTACTGTCTCTAACCTTTCTGCTGTCTCTAACCTTCCTGCTGTCTCTAGTCTTCCTACTGTCGCTAACCTTCCTGCTGTCTCTAGTCGTCCTGCTGTCTCTAGTCTTCCTACTGTCTCTAACCTTCCTGCTGTCTCTAGTCTTCCTGCTGTCTCTCACCTTCCTGCTGTCTCTAGTCTTCCAGCTGTCTCTAACCTTCCTGCTGTCTCTCACCTTCCTGCTGTCTCTAACCTTCCTACTGTCTCTAACCTTCCTGCTGTCTCTAACCTTCCTGCTGTCTCTAGTCTTCCTGCTGTCTCTAACCTTCCTACTGTCTCTAACCTTCCTACTGTCTCTCACCTTCCTGCTGTCTCTAACCATCCTACTGTCGCTAACCTTCCTGCTGTCTCTCACCTTCCTGCTGTCTCTCACCTTCCTGCTGTCTCTCACCTTCCTGCTGTCTCTAGTCTTCCTGCTGTCTCTCACCTTCCTGCTGTCTCTAGTCTTCCAGCTGTCTCTAACCTTCCTGCTGTCTCTAACCTTCCTGCTGTCTCTAGTCTTCCAGCTGTCTCTAGTCTTCCTGCTGTCTCTAACCTTCCTGCTGTCTCTAACCTTCCTGCTGTCTCTAGTCTTCCAGCTGTCTCTCACCTTCCTGCTGTCTCTAGTCTTCCTACTGTCTCTCACCTTCCTACTTTCTCTAACCTTCCTGCTGTCTCTAACCTTCCTGCTGTCTCTAGTCTTCCAGCTGTCTCTCACCTTCCTGCTGTCTCTAACCTTCCTGCTGTCTCTCACCTTCCTGCTGTCTCTAGTCTTCCTACTGTCTCTAACCGTCCTGCTGTCTCTAGTCTTCCTACTGTCTCTCACCTTCCTACTGTCTCTAACCTTCCTACTGTCGCTAACCTTCCTGCTGTCTCTAACCTTCCTACTCTCTCTAGTCGTCCTGCTGTCTCTAGTCTTCCTACTGTCTCTAACCTTCCTACTGTCTCTAACCTTCCTGCTGTCTCTAGTTGTCCTGCTGTCTCTAGTCTTCCTACTGTCTCTAACCTTTCTGTTGTCTCTAGTCTTCCTGCTGTCTCTAGTCGTCCTGCTGTCTCTAATCTTCCTGCTGTCTCTAGTCGTCCTGCTGTCTCTAGTCTTCCTACTGTCTCTAACCTTCCTGCTGTCTCTAGTCGTCCTGTTGTCTCTAGTCGTCCTGCTGTCTCTAGTCGTCCTGCTGTCTCTCACCTTCCTGCTGTCTCTCACCTTCCTACTGTCTCTCACCTTCCTGCTGTCTCTAGTCGTCCTGCTGTCTCTAGTCTTCCTACTGTCTCTAACCTTTCTGTTGTCTCTAGTCTTCCTGCTGTCTCTAGTCGTCCTGCTGTCTCTAATCTTCCTGCTGTCTCTCTTCTTTGTGCTGTCTCTCACCTTCCTGCTGTCTCTCACCTTCCTACTATCTCTCACTTTCCTGTGTCTCTCACCTTTGTGCTGGCTCTCACCTTCCTACCCTCTCTAGTCTTCCTGCTGTCTCTCACCTTCCAACTCTCTCTAACCTTCCTGCTGTCTCTCACCTTCCTACCCTCTCTAGTCTTTCTGCTGTCTCTCACCTTCCTGCTGTCTCTCACCTTCCTACCCTCTCTAGTCTTTCTGCTGTCTCTCACCTTCCTGCTGTCTCTCACCTTCCTACCCTCTCTAGTCTTTCTGCTGTCTCTCACCTTCCTGCTGTCTCTCACCTTCCTACCCTCTCTAGTCTTTCTGCTGTCTCTCACCTTCCTGCTGTCTCTCACCTTCCTACCCTCTCTAGTCTTCCTGCTGTCTCTCACCTTCCTACTGTCTCTCACCTTCCAACTCTCTCTAACCTTCCTGCTGTCTCTCACCTTCCTGATGTCTCTCACCTTCCTGCTGTCTCTATCCTTCCTTCTGTCTCTCACCTTCCTGCTGTCTCTCACCTTCCTACTATCTCTCACTTTCCTGTGTCTCTCACCTTTGTGCTGTCTCTCACCTTCCTACCCTCTCTAGTCTTCCTGCTGTCTCTCACCTTCCTGCTGTCTCTCACCTTCCTGCTGTCTCTCTTCTTTGTGCTGTCTCTCACCTTCCTGCTGTCTCTCACCTTCCTGATGTCTCTCACCTTCCTGCTGTCTCTATCCTTCCTTCTGTCTCTCACCTTCCTGCTGTCTCTCACCTTCCTACTATCTCTCACTTTCCTGTGTCTCTCACCTTTGTGCTGTCTCTCACCTTCCTACCCTCTCTAGTCTTCCTGCTGTCTCTCACCTTCCTGCTGTCTCTCACCTTCCTGCTGTCTCTCACCTTCCTGCTGTCTCTCACCTTCCTACTTTCTCTCACCTTCCTGCTGTCTCTCACCTTTGTGCTGTCTCTCACCTTCCTCCTGTCTCTCAACTGCATGCCCTCTTTACTTGGCTACTTAAAGGGACACTTAACCCAATTTTTTTTCTTTTATGATTCAGATAGAGCAGGCATTTTTAAGCAATTTACTCCTAGTCAATTTTTCTTCGTTCTTTTGATATCTTTATTTAAAAAGCAGGAATGTGATGCATAGGAGCTATGCTTGCTTATTGGTGGCTAAATATCAGCCACCAATAAGCAAGCACTATTCATGGTGCTAAACCTAAAATGGGCTGGCTGCTAAGCTTTACATTCCTGCTTTTTAAATAAAGATAGCAAGAGAACAAAGAAAAATTAATAATAGGAGTAAATTAGAAAGTTGCTTAAAATGTCATGCTCTATCTGAATCATGAAAGAAAAAATGAGCAGCCTGCTAGATACATCTCAGTACCAACCCTAAAATGGATACAGGAGTATGAGCCAATCAGAGACCAGTCCTATGGTTTACAACAGTTTTTTTTTCCTGATCCTTGCTACTAATATTAGGTCTGTAGTTGATCTACAATTAAATAAATAGTGTATGAGCCTTTTATTATTTTGTTTAGCAGAAGCTTTGGCCCCTCATAGCACAATTCTCAGCATTTCCTACCAGAAAGAGGATTGCTGGGTCACAAACTCATAAACTGAATACAAAAGAGTTAATAGCACTGAGTCAGCTGCCAAGTCAGATAAACACAAGCGCTATTCACACAGATGTATAATAAATAGTGAGGCGTATGCGCTACTGTTTTTCACAAAGACAAATCAGTGGGAACATTTTCATCCGTATTAACAGTAAAATAAAGCTGACAGATTTCTGCGGTCTCCAGTTCTCTTGCTGGCAGTCAGCTCATATTATTGTATCTGTCATTTGCTGGCCCGCTGTTTCCACGCAGGAATCTGGCAGCAACTAACGTGAAAGATCTCGGCCTCCAGAGAAGCCACTTTATCCTGGATATAGAGGTAGCCATGGTGGGCCTGGGAGTTATTAGGCACTAAAGAACAAGGTAATGTGACGGTACTATGAAGCAAATATCCCTGTATCTCGCACAGCCTCACCACAGCGAAGCTTCTGGTCACGTGTAATAATAGTGATATTTTAGTTTTCTGTGCAAATATGGAGCCTTGTTCAGGAGCCATTTTGTGGTAGTTTGAGTTTCCCTTGTTTATGCTACTGAAATAAAAAGCTTCGCTCTGAGTGAAAACATATAGAGCTGGGCACCCAAACCTTTATAACGTGCTGGCCACTAAGGGCTCGATGATTGAAAGCTCTCTGGGCTGGCGAGATTATTAAACAATGCTCGCCAGTCCTTCTATTTCCCTGGTGGAATAATCTAAAGCCACTAAAGGCTCGCTATGGGGCGTATACTGCATTTTTATATGAAAAGTGCACAATAAAATTCATATTTTAAACATCATACAAAACAAATATTTGAACCACTCACATAAAAATAAGTAGGGAAAAAAATGTGTTGTTAAGGGCTTAAAAAAAATGAAGACCAAATAATACTCTTAGGTAAATACTCTTAGCTCAAACCACTGGCATAGCTATGTGAGCTATGTATTTAATTAGCCTTTGCAGAGACAGTGCTAAATATTTTTATCTTAATTGGACATTTGATAATAGATTCTTTAAAACTGCTCTCTGCCTATAAAGTCAACAAAGATGCACAGTAACACACTACATAGCATACACTTACACATGCAGATACACACACACTACATAGCATACACTTACACATGCAGATACACACACACTACATAGCATACACTTACACATGCAGATACACACACACTACATAGCATACACTTACACATGCAGATACACACACACTACATAGCTTACACTTATACATTATTATTATTATTATTATCAGGTATTTGTAGAGCGCCAACAGATTCTGCAGCGCTGTAAACATAGTCAATATACAGGATATCTTTTGCAGGGATCGAGTGGGTAGTCTTATACATGCAGATACACACACACACACACACACACACACACACTACATATCACACACTTATACAGGCAGACACACACACACACTACACAGCATACACTTATACATGCAGATACACACACACACTACATAGCATACACTTATACATGCAGATACACAAACACATTACATAGTATACACTTACACATGCAGATACCCACACACACACTACATAGCATACACTTACACATGCAGATACTCACACACACTACATAGCTTACACGTATACATGTACACACACTACATAGCATACACTTACACATGCAGATTCACACACACACACATACTACATAGCATACACTTATACATGCAGATACACACACATTACATAGCTTACACTTATACATGCATATAAACACACACTACACAGCATACACTTATACAGTACATGCAGATACACACACTACATACCTTACACTTATACATACAGATGCACACACACTACACTGCATACATTTATACATACAGATACACACACACACTACATAGCTTACACTTATACATGCAGATGCACACACACGACACAGCATACACTTATACATACAGATACACACACTTCATAGCTTACACTAATACATGCACACACACACACACTACATAACATGCACTTATACATACATATTTACACACAAACTTATACATACAGATAGACACACACACACACTACATAGCTTACACTTATACATGCAGATGCACACACACTACACAGCGTATACTTATACATACACACACACACACTACACACACTACATAGCTTACACTTATACATGCAGATACACACACACACTACATAGCTTACTTTTATACATGCAGATACACACACACACACACTACATAGCATACACTTATTCACACTTATACATGCAGATACGCACACACACACACACACACACTACATAGCTTACACTTATACATGCAGATACACACACACACTACACAGCATACACTTATATATGCAGATACACACACACTACATAGCATACACTTATACATGCATATTTACACACACACTTATAATACAGATAGACACACTACATAGCTTACACTTATAAATGCAGATACACACACATTACATAGCATAGATTTATACATGCAAATACACACATACACACACACACTACATAGCATACACTTATACATGCAGATACAAACACACTTATACATACAGGTACACACACTACATCATATATGGGTATCTGTGATTCATTGTATAGGGTTCCGGGGGTTGGCAAGCACATTTGCTGGCAGTCTGAGGCTGCCACTGTTCATTACCCTAGTTTTAGCACTACTCACCTACTGAAGGCATGGTAGTATTATCCCCAGGGGTTAGACATCATCACTACCAGAGGGTAGAGGTCACCATTACCTGAGGTCAGAGGGTATACAGCCTTCTTACTCCTGCTTAACCCACACACCATTCATTTTCCACAGGGAACCTAACAGGTATCTAACCCTTGGAGAGAAAAGCCAGCTGCATCTGAGTATGGGCCCTACTAAATAAAAAAAAATGCATGGGGCAATGCGGGACAGATGGCTAGCAACCCGGGACAGTGGGACAGACCCCTAAAATCAGGACTATCCCGCGAAAATCGGGACAGTTTGGGGTACTATATGAAAATGTTGCTCTAATGCCAGCATAATTCTATAAAGATTTTTGCATGGCAGATCTCAGTTTTTTCTTGCTAACTAAAAGTTGATGAGCTTTTCTCAAAACAATATGAATACTTATATCTTTAATAGAAAAACACATGCATACGAAAATATAGCCGAATGTAAGATGCTATATGCAGAAAGCAGTATAATGTAATTTATATTGGCTGCAGGATTTAAAGTGCGCCCCCTACTCCCTGCTAACTTGCTCTAAGGAGCAAAGTGTCCCTAACCATCAAGCTCCATTATTTTCAATAGGAGCCATCTCGCCATTTGCAGGGACTGCCCCTTTTTTTTACGATCATTCCACTAGGGCGGGACCTGCGAACAAAACTAGGTTTAATCTGGCAAAGTTTATATCATCTGCCCTAATAGAGGCCAAGCAGCCATATTACATTCTACTCACAGTTATGCTAAAGAGAATTCCTCAAAATAAAATTATAATCATGTAAGGTAAAAAAATGACGTAAGAAATTAATTACTAATAATGGGCCAAATTACAAGTTGTGCAGTACGACTATACCACTGAAAAATTGGCCTTTGCGCGCGGAATGAGAGGTCTCCCATATTACAAGTCGCGGCGGTAAAGCTAGCGACTTAGCCTATACCGCAATTCTCCATTCCACACTCAAAATATGGCTTTTGAGTGTGGAATTTTCAGGTCTCCTGAATTACAAGTTGTTCAGTCAGGCTATTACGCTAGCATTATAGCTTATACTGCCGCGATCCATTCCGCGATCAGAGACCAGTAATTATGGATTTTGTGAAACAAAAATGTTTCACAAAACTCATAACAAAAATGTTACAAAGTACACTAACACCCATAAACTACACTATTAACCCCTAAACCGCCACCCCCACATCGTTAATACTTTATTAAACCTATTAAACCCCTAATCCACCAACCACCCACATAGCAACACTAAAATAAAGTATTAACCCCTAAACCACCAACCACCCACATCGCCAACCCTAAATAAACCTATTAACCCCTAAACCGCCGACCCCCCACGTCACAACCACTATAATAAACATATTAACTCATAAAACTGCCGACCCCCCCACATCGCAACTACTATAATAAACCTATTAACGCCTAAACCTCCGACCCCCCACATCGCAACTACTATAATATAATATAATGTTCAAATCAGCCAATAGTATTTAAGCAGCTCTTATCCTATTTGCTAATTTGAAAATTTCAGCCAATAGGAATGCAAGGTACCCCACATATAAAAGGGGTACCTTGCATTCAATCTTCAGTGTGCGGTGGAGATCGAATAAAGAGGAGGCACCGCACTGGATGTCGTCACCGCCGGTTCTTCACAGCTCCGCGCCACTGGGATGAAGATAGAAGATGCCCCAGCAATGGATGAAGAAGTCGCCGCCTGGATGAAGATGGATGTCTGGACTTCAGGAACTGTAAGTACATTTTTTGGGGTTAGTGTTAGGTATTTTTTATTTTTTGGGGTGTTTTTTTTTTTAGATTAGAGCTTTTTTACTTTTTTAATGGGAACTTAATAGCTGATTGCCCTTTTAAGGGCAATGCCCATACAAATACCTCATTTATTTTAATATTGATCTCTTCTTCCCCACGGTGTGTTATTCTGATATTCTGAGCCATGTGAAAAATACAGATAGAACCAGAGCAGGGATAGGAGAGGGGTGATTTGCAGTCTAATTTCCCACCTCCTCACTATACCACCAATGCTTCTACCAGAAAAATAAAATGCACCACAGCTAGTTGCCCCATCCCTTGCCCCCCTCTGCGGACGCCCATGCTTATGTTAGTGGTTGGTAATACAGCCAACATCATCTTTTAATACCAAACACTACACAGATGTTTGTTGGTGTCAGAGCACAGAAAAGTCATTTATTTGTAGTTTCATGCAAACATATATACAACATCAAGACAACGCGGCCCTTCATGCACGTAATATAATGTACAAAAGTGTACAAAATGGTACCCAGGGAACTGGGATGTGGTGTCCAATATTGTGCTTAGGTTTTTTAGATTTTTTTATTTTGGGATGTTGGTTGGGTAGGGGGTTTTACTGTTAGGGTGTACTTAGTTTTTTTGATTAGATAAAATAGCTGGCTGCTTCAGGGCAATGCCCTACAAAATGGCCCTTTTTTTTTCCAAATAGTGTTTTATTGAGGAAAAACATTTAAACATATAACATTCTGACAAGAAATATGTTGTCATATAGGTACATTAGATAGGTAAAACATAGTTGTATACAGAATAAAAGCAATTGTACTAAACGCTATCTGTTTAATGTTGTCTTGACTCTTCATTTTTATGTACAAATAATAGCTTAAGATTTAGCTATTTAACTTACCTTGAGAGGGCATCGGATGTAGGAAAAAACATGTATACATGATAGCTACATTTCTGGACTCAAGTGGGCCTGAATCAGAGAACAAAGGGAACAAATTGTGGCTCCATTTTACTAAATTACATATTAAAAAAACCTAACCCTACTAAAATAATTTAAATATACTATTAAACCTTATTAAAAATGATTAAATTACCAAAAAAAATAAACGCTGTTACAAAAAATAAAAAACACTAAATTACGGAGAAAACCCCCCCCACATTATCAAAAATAAAAAAGAATTACACCTAATCTAATAGCCCTATTAAAATTAAAAAGCCCCCCAAAATAAAAATAAAAAACCCTAGCCTACAATAAACTACCAATGGCCCTTAAAAGGGTGTTTTGTGGGGCATTGCCCCAAAGAAATCAGCTCTTATACCTGTAAAAAGAAATACAAACAGCCCCCAACAGTAAAACCCACCACCCAACCAACCAACCCCAACCAACCAATCTTGGATGATGTCACTTGCATTCCTATTGGCTTAAGAGTTCCAATCAGCTCAAATCCTATTGGCTGATTGGAACAGCCAATAGGATTTTAGCAGCTTTAATCCTATTGGCTGATTGTAACCTTTCAGCCAATAGGAATGCAAGTGATGTCATCCAAGATGGCATACCTTGCATTTCTATTGGCTGAAAGGTTCCAATCAGCGAATAGGATTAGAGCTGCTAAAATCCTATTGGCTATTCCAATCAGCCAATAGGATTTGATCAGCTCTCATCCTATTGGCTATTCCAATCAGCCAATAGGATTTGAGCAGCTCTCATCCTATTGGCTGTTCCAATCAGCCAATAGGATGAGAGTTCAATCCTATTGGCTGATTGGAACAGCCAATAGGATGAGAGCTGCTCAAATCCTATTGGCTGATTGGAACAGCCAATAGGATTTTAGCTGCTTTAATCCTATTGGCTGATTGGAACCTTTCAGCCAATAGGAATGCAAGGGATGCCATCTTGGATGACGTCACTTGCATTCAAGTTCCAGTTTGCAGCGGCGACCGTATTGAAGAGGAGCTCCGCGCCAGATGTCTTCAGGATGGACCCACTCCGCGCCGGATAGATGAAGATAGAAGATGCCGTCTGGATGAAGACTTTGCCAGCTGAATGAAGATTGAAGAGTCCGCCACGAATGAAGACTTCTTGCCATACAGATGAAGACTTCTTGCCGGCTGGATGGATCCATCAAGCGGGACTTCAATAACTGTAAGTGGATCGTCGGGGGTTAGTGTTAGGTTTAATTAAGGTTTTTTTGGGTGGGTTTTATTTTTAGAGTAGGGTCTGGGCAAGTAAAAGAGATAAATGATAAAACAGGGTTTTTTTAGTAAAGCTCACCTAGAATAATAGTAATAAACGCTATAGTGCAACCTAGAAAAACATATTTAGAAAAAAGCAAAAAGAAAGAAGATTCCACAAAATAAGTGCAATCTCAAAGTCTAGGATACAAAGCACATATAGACACAGGACCAGAAGATTCAATGCAAAAACAATAATTCTTTATATGTGAATATATATATAAAGTGCATAAAAAAACACACATATATGTACAGTTCAAAACATACAATACATCAACCATACAAATACATTCATACTCATAACAGTAAAAAGGGGTACCCCAATTAAGCAGCAAGAGATGTTCAACTTATTATTAATAAGGTGCACCATATGAGTCCAGAGACTGTAATTTCCAATTTTAACAAAATATTGGAGCAAACTTTAGGATGCTTTAGAGTACATGCAGTTAATTGCATAAGCCAACCATCATAGAGCAGAAATTGCACAGAAAATAACTTTGAAATCATGCAGTTAGTTGAATAAGCCAGATGTCATGAAGCAAGAATCATAGCGTTATTGCAAAAGATCGTCAGTGCAATGTAAATTAATATGTTAGGCTCATAAAGCTCAGTCCTGTCCAAACATCCAGATGTTCTGTGTAAATGTTAGCAGTCAAGCAGTAAAGCAAAGTTCATTCCTTATCAGTATTGCAACAATAACAAAGCGCAGTCTCTGTAGCAAAAGTTCAGTTGCAATAAAAAGGATATAAGTACTATACACATTTCATAGGTGCATTTTCCCTTAGTGAACAGAAAGCCATAAAGTCACTTTGCAAATATATATGCTTCATAAGCACATCGCCACTTATCATAGACAGGTAATCACATACCAGCCGCATCGAGCGGCATGCTTGTATTTAGAGCAACGTGATCCTCATCCGTCTGTGAGTGTATGGTCAAAAGCGGCACAGTGTCCCAATACAAAGGTTCTTGATACTTGCTTTCAGGAGGGGTAACTCTCCCCTTGAGTGGGGTTTAGATGTTAGATAGCGACCTGCAAGGTGGGGTTTAGATGTTAGGTCGCTATCTAACATCTAAACCCCACTCAAGGGGAGAGTTACCCCTCCTGAAAGCAAGTATCAAGAACCTTTGTATTGGGACACTGTGCCGCTTTTGACCATACACTCACAGACGGATGAGGATCACGTTGCTCTAAATTACAAGCATGCCGCTCGATGCGGCTGGTATGTGATTACCTGTCTATGATAAGTGGCGATGTGCTTATGAAGCATATATATTTGCAAAGTGACTTTATGGCTTTCTGTTCACTAAGGGAAAATGCACCTATGAAATGTGTATAGTACTTATATCCTTTTTATTGCAACTGAACTTTTGCTACAGAGACTGCGCTTTGTTATTGTTGCAATACTGATAAGGAATGAACTTTGCTTTACTGCTTGACTGCTAACATTTACACAGAACATCTGGATGTTTGGACAGGACTGAGCTTTATGAGCCTAACATATTAATTTACATTGCACTGACGATCTTTTGCAATAACGCTATGATTCTTGCTTCATGACATCTGGCTTATTCAACTAACTGCATGATTTCAAAGTTATTTTCTGTGCAATTTCTGCTCTATGATGGTTGGCTTATGCAATTAACTGCATGTACTCTAAAGCATCCTAAAGTTTGCTCCAATATTTTGTTAAAATTGGAAATTACAGTCTCTGGACTCATATGGTGCACCTTATTAATAATAAGTTGAACATCTCTTGCTGCTTAATTGGGGTACCCCTTTTTACTGTTATGAGTATGAATGTATTTGTATGGTTGATGTATTGTATGTTTTGAACTGTACATATATGTGTGTTTTTTTATGCACTTTATATATATATTCACATATAAAGAATTATTGTTTTTGCATTGAATCTTCTGGTCCTGTGTCTATATGTGCTTTGTATCCTAGACTTTGAGATTGCACTTATTTTGTGGAATCTTCTTTCTTTTTGCTTTTTTCTAAAAAAGAGATAAATGCCCTTTTAAGGGCAGTGCCCATACAAATGCCCTTTTCAGGGCAATGGGGAGCTTAGGTTATTTTAGATAGGGTTTTTATTTGGGGGGGTTGGTTGGTTGGTTGGGTGGTGGGTTTTACTGTTGGGGGGGTGTTTGTATTTATTTTTACAGGTAAAAGAGCTGATTTCTTTGGGGCAATACCCCACAAAAGGCCATTTTAAGGGCCATTGGTAGTTTATTGTTGGCTGGGTTTTTTTTTATTTTGGGGGGGCTTTTTTATTTTGCTAGGGCTATTAGATCAGGTGTAATTCTTTTTCATTTTTGATAATGTGGTTTGTTTGTTTTCGTAATTTAGTGTTTTTTATTTTTGTAACTTTGCTTTTTTGTAATTTAGTAATTTTTAATAAGGTTAAATAGTATATTTAAATAATTTTAGTAAGGTTAGGTTTTTTTAATATGTAATTTAGTTAATTTAATTGGTATTTTAATTTAATTGTAGTATAATAGTTAGGGTAGGTTAATTAATAGTTTAAAAATAGTTTATTTTAATTCTACAGCTAAGTTTAAATTTATTTGAAGATAGGGATGTTGTAATTTTAATTTATGGAGTATTTGCGCTCCCTGATATAAAATGTTATAATATAGCTATTTTGGCACGTTTTGCTTGTGACTGGATTACAGATACTAACTATTTCACAAATCCTCTAATTGAAAAACAGATGATTGCCCCTCTCTCTCTTAAAGCCATTATTCACTGTCCAATTATACAACTACCAAAATATATTAAAAAGTTATCGGTAATCGGTAACGTGGTCTCAGCTTGGCAGAAATTATGTGCTGCGTTAGATATAGATTACCGTATATCCTCATATCTCCCTATTAGAGGTAACAATCTCTTCCCTCCAGGTCTGACATCAGTAATTTTTACAAGGTGGGAGTAAAAAGGGTTAATCTACATCTCTCAAGTCCTTGACAATGAATGCATAGTTAAAACATTTGAATCTATCCTTCAAGAATATAATTTATCAAATCAAAACTTCTATGCATACTTGCAACTTAGACATTTTATAAATGGAATACAAAATATTAGACAAGATTATAGAAAATTTGGTAAGCTTGAAGACTATATTATCTTACATAAGAATGGTATCCATACTATCTCGCTAATTTACAACATCCTAATGTCGAAACAAGGACAATTGAGGTTGGAAACTTTAGCTGGTTCTTGGAGATTTTACCTTCAAGAAATAACAGCAGAAAAAATTAATCTTAGTATTAAACGGGTAAGAGAGGCCAGAATTGCCACCTCTTGGAAAGAATCACATATTAAATTAATTAAACTCATATATTACACCGAGAATATTAGCTAAGTGGGTAGGTAATAAGTGTAAAAAAATGGAGGCCAATCTCCCCCACTGTTTTTGGTCTTGCCCTAAAATTAGGCAGTTCTGGCTTAAAGTGTCTTATTGGGCCTCTAAGGTCTTACATGAAAATGTATCACTAGATATGTATCAGGTTTTTTTTCTAACTAATGAGACTAATATTACATCTCACAAATCTATCGATACTTTGATTTTGTTAGGACGTAATTTAATTCTTAGGTATTGGAAGAAGAGGATCGCCCCTCCGTTTAGCTTATTTAAACAAGCTGTGTTCTCGCAAATAATGTTTGAACAATTAAATACTAATTCTCTCTTAGAGAATTAGATAAAAAGCTTCTTTGATAAATGGCCCACTCCAATTCTAGAGCAACCTAATAACTTGCAATATGCATTAACCAAATGTTTCTTTTGGAACTCTGATTTTGAATAATCTATTTCCCCATTCTTGGTACTAATGTCATATCTCCATTTTGGTAAGATAGAGATGTGAAATCGGAGGCAACGGATCCCTTTCTTCTTGTCCCCTCCCTCTCCTTTTTTTTTCTCTCTCTTTTTTATTTTATTTTAGGTAAATAGGGAAAATAGCACAATTGTACAATAACAAAGAGTAAGATACTGGGAAGGCATATGATAGTAATTTCTTTAATATATGATTTTGTGGATTTTCTGAACTTAAAGGGACAGTCTACACCAGAATTTTTATTGTTTTAAAAGATAGATAATCCCTTTATTGCCCATTCCCCAGTTTTGCATAACCAACACAGTTATATTAATATACTTTTAACCTCTTTGATTATCTTGTATCTAAGCCTCTGCAAACTGCCCCTTTATTTCAGTTCTTTTGACAGACTTGCAGTTTAACCAATCGGTGCCTGCTCCCAGATTACTTCACGTGCACGAGCACAGTGTTATCTATATGAAATACGTGAACTAACACCGTCTAGTGGTGAAAAACTGTTAAAATGCATTCTGAAAAGAGGTGGTCTTCAAAGTCTAAGAAATTAGCATATGAACCTCCCAGGTTAAGCTTTCAATTAAGAATACCAAGAGAACAAAGCAAAATTGGTGATAAAAGTAAATTGGAAAATTGCTCTATATGAATCATAAAAGTTTATTTTGGCCTAGACTGTCCCTTTAAGAATGACTCAATTATTGGTTGTTTTTTAATCTGTTGATATATTGTATTTGATCGATAATTATCCTTTTTTCCTTTCTGTTAAATAAGAAATCTACTTATGCGACAAATTTGTATTTGCTGAATTGTACTCTGTGCTTGGAGATAAATAAATGATTAAAAAAAATATTTAAAGTTAGCGGGTTGCTAGGTTTAGGGGTTAATTGCTTAATTTAGTTTATGACAATGTGGGGGCTGGCGGTTTATGGGTTAATAGGTTTAGCTAGTGGGAGACCAAAGGTTTAGGGTTCATACATTTATTTAGTGGTGGCGGGGTCCGGGAGCTGCGGGATAGGGGTTAATACTTTTATTTAGTGGCGGCGGGGTCCAGGAGCAGCAGGATAGGAGTTAATAACTTTATTTAGTGGCGGCAGGGTCTGGGAGCAGTGGGATAGGGGTTAAACATTTTAGTATAGTGGCGGCGTTTAGTGACAGGGTATAAATAAAGTTGATAAAATGCTGAATAGACCCGAGATCGATGACTGTTAGTTAACAACAGTCCGATGCTCATCGCCCCATACGTGGTGCGCGTCTTTTTGCTGGCTTTTTTATAAATATGGAGATCGTATTCAGGTCCACAGCTGCGATGTTAGGCTTGATAGATATCTCCTATAGAGAATATAATATGAATTAATAATAACCTTTAGTGGTCCCTACGTAGGGTCTAAATTTGCACAGCACTTAGCTGGGAAAGGGAAATATATATATGAGATATACATTTTAATAGTACAAAGCCAACACATAAAAACTACCATGCACAATCAGCTTTCTACCTTGGCACCAGTTATAGTGCAACATAACAGAAACATAACCACATTAGTTATTTCTTGCGTGAGAAGAGCGTGTTCTGTCTAATCACACCACCTGGAGATGTGCGGTGAGCAACTGTAACCTAGGAATTCAGATGGTGCCTCAGAACTATATAAAAAAGTCAATTCTCTAAACTCGCTTCATAGGACAATTACCTCCATTACCCTACACGGCAAGACAGGTTTGACAAGACAGGCTCTGACGCTGCGGTCCATATGATTCCTTTCAAGGTAAGCTGGAAGATCAGGAGGCAGCAGTCATTGTCCAAGACAACGATGTGGGCATTTTCTAACAGATAGCTATCCATATCTGTGCTTAATGATGTACTAGCGTCACCACTTCCCTTGCTACAGATCGAGATGTCTGGGTAGTAAGTAGGAACAAAGAAAACGTTGTTCAGTTACGTATTAGTTATGATGTGCAACTCAGCTCTAGCTTCGTGTCCCCCAACGGCCAGCTGCATCGCCAGGGAACCAGGGCACAGCTTCTCCAGATCCAAGACAAAATTGGGGTTTGAGATTTTGTAATGTGTGGTTGTCTGACATCTTATCTACTATGGCTAAAGTTTCACAGTTATCACACAGCCCATCTAGCACTGCTTGTGCCTCTGATTCAGCAGCGGAGCACTTGTCATCCTCCTCCGCAGTCCGGGGTATTCTTGTGCTAGTTCACAAGCATTTTCCTCTCCAGGAATACAGCTCCATTCCTCTTTCAAGGCCCTCACGAGGGAGATAAAGTGATCCTCCATCTTGCTGGCCACAAGTCGCAGTAGTTCAGTAGCAGTAGTCTCCATTATGAAATGTTTTCAGGCTTCACTGGTATCTATGTAAGCACGTCGCTCACTTTTCCTTGTGAACCGGGGAGGTTGTTAGATGGATAGTGATAGGCTGCCGCCAACAAGCTTGATCGGTAGAAATTGAATCCTCTGAGAATAATATTGCAACGATAGTAGTGTCACCTTGCTCTAGCTACACTTCGAAATAGGTATTCTCAGTATGTGTGTAATATAATTTGTTAAGTGTAAGATAATCAGTATATTAGTCCTGGATTCAACAGAGCTTTTCAGTTTAGCTTCTTAGCATGGCCGCGGCTTGGACACACCCCCTCACAAAAGGCCCTTTTAAGGGCTGTTGGTAGTTTATTGTTAGAATATGGGGTGTATTTATTTTGGGGTGGCTTTTTGTTTTATAGGGGTATTAGATTAGGTTTAATTTTTATTATTTTGGATAATTTTGTTTATTATTTTTGTAATCTTACATTTTTTTATTTTTCGTAATCTTAGTGGGGGTTTCTTTTTAATGTTTTGTCCCTTTTATTTTTCCGTAGTGTTAGGATTTTTAAATCTTGTAACTTAGTTTTTTATTTTTCGTTTATTTAATTTTTTTGAAATAGTGATTTTAGTTTTATTTATAGTTTAAGCTAAGGTTTATTTTTTTATTTCACAGGTAAGTTTCTATTAATTTCTAAAGTTAGCGAGGTGTTAGGTTTAGGGGCACAGCACAAGAAGGTTTTTGTGTAACTTGTAATGGCAGCGCTGTGGAAATTGTGGTAGCGCTAAATTTTTAGCGTTATTTACGCACCGGGTTTAGCGCACAACTTGTAGTCTTGGTGGATGTAACTCTGTGTATGTTTAATTACCCAATAAACAGGGGCACAAAATGATTGGGCCAGATGTGGCTATTGTTAGGTCCTGATGGGAGATACACAAGAAAATAGGTGATTTCCCTCAGCAGCGAGCAGCGTCCCTGAGTAATAGCAAAATGGAATCAGTGCGTGTTATCTTGTTACTGCCGAGGGCTATACACAGAGTAGGGATCCCCCCCCCCACTGAGAATACAGTGTGCGTTATCTTGTTACTGCAGAGCGCTGTACACAGAGTAGGGACCCCCCCTGAGAATACAGTGTGTGTTATCTTGTTACTGCAGAGCGCTGTACACAGAGTAGGGACCCCCCCACTGAGAATACAGTGCGTGTTATCTTCTTACTGCCGAGCGCTGTACACAGAGTAGGGACCCCCCCCCCCACCCACTGAGAATACAGTGTGTGTTATCTTGTTACTGCATAGCGCTGTACACAGAGTAGGGACCCCCCCTGAGAATACAGTGTGTGTTATCTTCTTACTGCATAGCGCTGTACACAGAGTAGGGACCCCCCCTGAGAATACAGTGTGTGTTATCTTCTTACTGCCGAGCGCTGTACACAGAGTAGGGACCCCCCCACTGAGAATACAGTGCGTGTTATCTTCTTACTGCCGAGCGCTGTACACAGAGTAGGAACCCCCCACTGAGAATGCAGTGTGTGTTATCTTGTTACTGCAGAGCGCTGTACATAGAGTAGGGACCCCCCCCTGAGAATACAGTGCGTGTTATCTTCTTACTGCCGAGCGCTGTACACAGAGTAGGGACCCCCCCACTGAGAATACAGTGCGTGTTATCTTCTCACTGCCGAGTGCTGTACACAGAGTAGGAAACCCCCCCACTGAGAATACAGTGCGTGTTATCTTGTTATTGCAAAGAGCTGTACACAGAGTAGGGACCCCCCCACTGAGAATACAGTGTGTGTTATCTTGTTACTGCCGAGCGCTGTACACAGAGTAGGGACCCCCCCCCCACTGAAAATACAGTGCGCGTTATCTTGTTACTGCAGAGCGCTGTACACAGAGTAGGGATCCCCCCCCCCCCACTGAGAATACAGTGTGCGTTATCTTGTTACTGCAGAGTGCTGTACACAGAGTAGGGCCCCCCCCCTGAGAATATAGTGCATGTTATCTTCTTACTGCGGAGCGCTGTACACAGAGTAGGGACCCCCCCCACTGAGAATACAGTGCGCGTTATCTTGTTACTGCAGAGCGCTGTACACAGAGTAGGGACCCCCCCACTGAGAATACAATGTGTGTTAGCTTGTTGCTGCAAACCCCCCGAGAATACAGTGCATGTTATCTTGTTACTGCAGAGCGCTGTACACCTGGTAGGGACCTCCCCACTGAGAATACAGTGTGCGTTATCTTGTTACTGCAGAGCGCTTTACACAGAGTAGGGACCCCCCCACACACTGAGAATACAATGCATGTTATCTTGTTACTGCAAAGCGCTGTACACAGAGTAGGGACCGCCCCTATGAGAATACAGTGCGTGTTATCTTCTTACTGCCGAGCGCTGTACACAGAGTAGGGACCCCCCCACTGAGAATACAGTGTGTGTTATCTTGTTACTGCAGAGCGCTGTACACAGAGAAGGGACCCCCCCTGAGAATACAGTGCGGTTTATCTTCTTACTGCCAAGCGCTGTACACAGAGTAGGGACCCCCCCCCCCACTGAGAATACAGTGTGTGTTATCTTCTTACTGCTGAGCGCTGTACACAGAGTAGGGACCCCCCCCACACTGAGAATACAGTGTGTGTTATCTTGTTACTGCAAAGAGCTGTACACAGAGTAGGGACCCCCCCACACTGAGAATACAGTGTGTGTTTTCTTGTTACTGTGCAGCACTGTACACAGAGTAGAGACCCCCCCCCATCGAGAATACAGTGTGTGTTATCTTGTTACTGTCGAGCACTGTACACAGAGTAGGGACCCCCCCCCCACTGAAAATACAGTGCGTGTTATCTTGTTACTGCAGAGCACTGTACACAGAGTAAGGATCCCCCCCCCCCACTGAGAATACAGTGTGCGTTATCTTGTAACTGCAGAGCGCTGTACATAGAGTAGGGACCCCCCCCGAGAATACAGTGCGTGTTATATTCTTACTGCCGAGTGCTGTACACAGAGTAGGGACCCCCCCACTGAGAATACAGTGCGCGTTATCTTGTTACTGCAGAGCGCTGTACACAGAGTAGGGACCCCCCCCCACTGAGAATACAATGTGCGTTAGCTTGTTGCTGCAAACCCCCCTGAGAATACAGTGCATGTTATCTTGTTACTGCAGAGCACTGTACACCTAGTAGGGACCCCCCCACTGAGAATACAGTGTGCGTTATCTTCTTACTACAGAGCACTGTACACAGAGTAGGGACCCCCCATACACTGAGAATATAATGTGTGTTATCATGTTACTGCAAAGCGCTGTACACAGAGTAGGGACCGCCCCTATGAGAATACAATGCGTGTTATCTTGTTACTGCAAAGCGCTGTACACCGAGTAGGGACCCCCCCACACACTGAGAATACAATGCATGTTATCTTGTTACTGCAGAGCGCTGTACACAGAGTAGGGACCCCCACACACACTGAGAATACAATGCGTGTTATCTTGTTACTGCAAAGCGCAGTACACAGAGTAGGGACCGCCCCTATGAGAATACAATGCATGTTATCTTGTTACTGCAAAGCGCTGTACACCGAGTAGGGACCCCCCCCACACACTGAGAATACAATGCGTGTTATCTTGTTACTGCAGAGCGCTGTACACAGAGTAGGGACCCCCCCCACACACTGAGAATACAATGCGTGTTATCTTGTTACTGCAGAGCGCTGTACACAGAGTAGGGGCCCTCCAATGAGAGTACAGTGCATGTTATCTTGTTACTGCAGAGCGCTTTACATAGAGTAGGGACCCCCAACTGAGTATACAAGCCTTCTTTGCGCCCATAATATTTACTCATAAAAAAATATTAGTTTGTACAATCTGCCTGTTGTATTTAAACTTGGTTCATCACAAGCGACAGGGAGAAGAAGAAGAAAAAAGGGAAGGGGGGAGTGGGGAGGGATTTAAAGGGACAGTCTACAATAAAATTGTTATTGTTTTAAAAGATAGATAATCCCTTTATTACCCATTGCCCTGTTTTGCATAACCAACAAAGTTATATTAATATACTTTTTACCTCTGTGATTACCTTGTATCTAAGAACCTTCTTCCAGCCCCCTGATCACATGACTGTGACTGTTTATTATCTATTGACTTGCATTTAGTATTGTTTTGTGCTAACTCCCTGTGCCTGAACACAGTATTATTTATATGGCCCACATGTACTTTCTGTCTCTTTGTGTTAAAAAGAGATGTAAAAAGCCTGTGATAAGAGGCAGCCCTCAAGGACTTAGAAATTAGCATATGAGCCTACCTATATTTTGTTTCAAATAAGAATACCAAGAGAACAAAGCAAATTTGATGATAAAAGTACATTGGAAAGTTTATTAAAAAGTCCTATCTGAATAATGAAAGTTTAATTTTGACTAGACTGTCCCTTTAAGGAAAGACTCCTCTTCTCTCCCTTCAATCCTGGCCTCTCCATCTCTCCAGGGTCCACCTGGTCCTGAGAAGCACTAAATCTGAATTTTTGAATGGAAGTATAATAATATCTTGTTCCTCTTTTGTCCGGGCTCTAATGAAAATAGACAATTTCACAAAAAATAAATGAATTTGCAATTCTGTATTTTTCTCTGTATCTTTCTGTTCATTGATACATTTTAGTTCAGCATTGCACATGCAGCTCACAAGAGCTGCTGGTGCAACGCCGCCCCCTGCAGACTCGCGGACAATCAGCCGCCAGCAGAGAGGTGTCAATCAACCCGATCGTATTCGATCGCGTTGAATTGTGGCGATTCCTGTCCGCCTGCTCAGAGCAGGCGGAAAGGGTTATGGAGCAGCGGTCTGTTGACCGCTGCTTCATAACTGCTGTTTCTGGCGAGCCTGAAGACTCGCCAGAAACACGGGCCCACAACCTCCATACAGAACTTGATAAATGGGCCCCCTGGTGTAAATTGCAGGTTACCTATTATAGGTAAAAAATCTGAATAGGTAAAGTCAATCTGCAACAAGGAGCAGAACTTATGCCAGGCCTGAATGATGTTCTTAAATGAAAGAAGAGCGACAATCTTTGAGGGTTAGCTCTGTACTGGGCAATGTAAAATGGCTTTCAGGGACCACAGAGCTACAAAATATGATTTTAACTCAATAGAGGAAACTATGTTCGTCTCTGCAACCCAACCTATGGCAATTTTAAGCATAGCAGCCCAATTATATAATCTCAAATTGGGTAGAGCTAGACCAGCAGAGGTATGGTTTTGCATAAGTCTATCAATTGATATATGAGCTTTCTTACCATTCCATATAAATTGGGAAACCCGTGATGAAAGCTTACCAAAATCCTTGTTCAAAATTAATAGGGGTAGATTTTGAAGGGGGTACAAAATACAGGGGGGGGGGGGGAATGATCGTTTTAATCAGTTTAACCCTGGCCATAATAGAGAGCGGAAAAGTTGTCCACAATTTAAGATCTTCTTGGATCTTAAGAAATAGGGCTGTAAAATTAGCTTTATACTAATATTTAGGATTTCTATTTATTTCAAGACCCAAATATTTAATAGAGTCCACTTCTCTAAACGGGGAATTCAGGGATTTCCTACTCTTTTTCCCAATCCTCATCAGTTTGGAAAATGAACTAAACTTTGCCAGACACTGCATTGTAGCCGGTATTGATTGTGCAGTATTTTCCAAAAAGATCAGTAAATCATCAGCATACAATAATGTTTTCAGGGTAAACGTACAAACCGCAATCCCTGTTAAAACTCTTCTCAAACGTGCTGCTAAAGGTTCTAAAGCTAAATTAAAGAGGAGAGGTGACAAGGGACACCCTTGTCTCGTACATCTCTGCAGCGTAATTCCTGTAGATACAGTACCATTGACTAAGAGAAATGATATTGGCTTCAGATGTAATTTCTTTATAAAGCTAACAAAATTATTCTTAAAGCCGAAGTTAGCTAATGTTCTAAAAAGATGTTCCCATGAGATACAGTCAAAAGCTTTAACTGCGTCTAGCGTTAGAATAGCCAGATCTCTATAAGCAGGTTTTTTAAAAAAAAAAAATTGATCTGAGACCCCCCCCCCATCGAGAATACAGTGTGTGCTATCTTGTTACTGTTGAGGACTGTACACAGAGTAGGGACCCCCCCCCCCCACTGAAAATACAGTGCGCGTTATCTTGTTACTGCAGAGCACTGTACACAGAGTAGGGATCCCCCCCCACTGAGAATACAGTGTGCGTTATATTGTTACTGCAGAGCGCTGTACACAGAGTAGAGACCCCCCCCCCTGAGAATACAGTGCGTGTTATATTCTTACTGCCGAGTGCTGTACACAGAGTAGGGACCCCCCCCACTGAGAATACAGTGCGCGTTATCTTGTTACTGCAGAGCGCTGTACACAGAGTAGGGACCCCCCCCCCCACTGAGAATACAATGTGCGTTAGCTTGTTGCTGCAAACCCCCCTGAGAATACAGTGCATGTTATCTTGTTACTGCAGAGCACTGTACACCTAGTAGGGACCCCCAGACTGAGAATACAGTGTGCGTTATCTTCTTACTGCAGAGCACTGTACACAGAGTAGGGACCCCCCATACACTGAGAATATAATGTGTGTTATCATGTTACTGCAAAGCGCTGTACACAGAGTAGGGACCCCCCCACACACTGAGAATACAATGCGTGTTATCTTGTTACTGCAGAGCGCTGTACACAGAGTAGGGACCCCCCCACACACTGAGAATACAATGCGTGTTATCTTGTTACTGCAAAGCACTGTACACAGAGTAGGGACCGCCCCTATGAGAATACAATGCGTGTTATCTTGTTACTACAGAGCGCTGTACACAGAGTAGGGACCCCCCCCACACACTGAGAATACAATGCGTGTTATCTTGTTACTGCAGAGCGCTGTACACAGAGTAGGGGCCCTCCAATGAGAGTACAGTGCATGTTATCTTGTTACTGCAGAGCGCTTTACATAGAGTAGGGACCCCCCACTGAGTATACAAGCCTTCTTTGCGCCCATAATATTTACTCATAAAAAAATATTAGTTTGTACAATCTGCCTGTTGTATTTAAACTTGGTTCATCACAAGCGACAGGGAGAAGAAGAAGAAAAAAGGGAAGGGGGGAGTGGGGAGGGATTTAAAGGTACAGTCTACAATAAAATTATTATTAGTGTTATCTTGTTACTACCGAGCGCTGTACACAGAGTAGGGACCCCCCCCACTGAAAATACAGTGCGCGTTATCTTGTTACTGCAGAGCGCTGTACACAGAGTAGGGATCCCCCCCCCACTGAGAATACAGTGTGCGTTATCTTGTTACTGCAGAGTGCTGTACACAGAGTAGGGCCCCCCCCTGAGAATATAGTGCGTGTTATCTTCTTACTGCGGAGCGCTGTACACAGAGTAGGGACCCCCCACTGAGAATACAGTGCACGTTATCTTGTTACTGCAGAGCGCTGTACACAGAGTAGGGACCCCCCACTGAGAATACAATGTGTGTTAGCTTGTTGCTGCAAACCCCCCGAGAATACAGTGCATGTTATCTTGTTACTGCAGAGCGCTGTACACCTGGTAGGGACCTCCCCACTGAGAATACAGTGTGCGTTATCTTGTTACTGCAGAGCACTGTACACAGAGTAGGGACCCCCCACACACTGAGAATACAATGCGTGTTATCTTGTTACTGCAAAGCGCTGTACACAGAGTAGGGACCGCCCCTATGAGAATACAGTGCGTGTTATCTTCTTACTGCCGAGTGCTGTACACAGAGTAGGGACCCCCCCCACTGAGAATACAGTGTGTGTTATCTTGTTACTGCAGAGCACTGTACACAGAGAAGGGACCCCCCCTGAGAATACAGTGCGGTTTATCTTCTTACTGCCAAGCGCTGTACACAGAGTAGGGACCCCCCCCCACTGAGAATACAGTGTGTGTTATCTTCTTACTGCCGAGCGCTGTACACAGAGTAGGGACCCCCCCCCCACTGAGAATACAGTGTGTGTTATCTTGTTACTGCAAAGAGCTGTACACAGAGTAGGGACCCCCCCCCCCCCCACTGAGAATACAGTGTGTGTTATCTTGTTACTGTGGAGCACTGTACACAGAGTAGAGACCCCCCCCCCATCGAGAATACAGTGTGTGTTATCTTGTTACTGTCGAGGACTGTACACAGAGTAGGGACCCCCCCCACTGAAAATACAGTGCGCGTTATCTTGTTACTGCAGAGCACTGTACACAGAGTAGGGATCCCCCCCCAACTGAGAATACAGTGTGCGTTATCTTGTTACTGCAGAGTGCTGTACACAGAGTAGGGACCCCCCCCCCCTGAGAATACAGTGCGTGTTATATTCTTACTGCCGAGTGCTGTACACAGAGTAGGGACCCCCCCACTGAGAATACAGTGCGCGTTATCTTGTTACTGCAGAGCGCTGTACACAGAGTAGGGACCCCCCCCCCCCACTGAGAATACAATGTGCGTTAGCTTGTTGCTGCAAACCCCCCTGAGAATACAGTGCATGTTATCTTGTTACTGCAGAGCACTGTACACCTAGTAGGGACCCCCCCCACTGAGAATACAGTGTGCGTTATCTTCTTACTGCAGAGCACTGTACACAGAGTAGGGACCCCCCATACACTGAGAATATAATGTGTGTTATCATGTTACTGCAAAGCGCTGTACACAGAGTAGGGACCGCCCCTATGAGAATACAATGCGTGTTATCTTGTTACTGCAAAGCGCTGTACACAGAGTAGGGACCCCCCCACACACTGAGAATACAATGCGTGTTATCTTGTTACTGCAGAGCGCTGTACACAGAGTAGGGACCCCCCCACACACTGAGAATACAATGCGTGTTATCTTGTTACTGCAAAGCGCTGTACACAGAGTAGGGACCGCCCCTATGAGAATACAATGTGTGTTATCTTGTTACTGCAGAGCGCTGTACACAGAGTAGGGACCCCCCCCACACACTGAGAATACAATACGTGTTATCTTGTTACTGCAGAGCGCTGTACACAGAGTAGGGGCCCTCCAATGAGAGTACAGTGCATGTTATCTTGTTACTGCAGAGTGCTTTACATAGAGTAGGGACCCCCAACTGAGTATACAAGCCTTCTTTGCGCCCATAATATTTACTCATAAAAAAATATTAGTTTGTACAATCTGCCTGTTGTATTTAAACTTGGTTTATCACAAGCGACAGGGAGAAGAAGAAGAAAAAAGGGAAGGGGGGAGTGGGGAGGGATTTAAAGGTACAGTCTACAATAAATTTGTTATTGTTTTAAAAGATAGATAATCCCTTTATTACCCATTCCCCAGTTTTGCATAACCAACACAGTTATATTAATACACTTTTTACCTCTGTGATTACCTTGTATCTAAGAACCTTCTTCCAGCCCCCTGATCACATGACTGTGACTGTTTATTATCTATTGACTTGCATTTAGTATTGTTTTGTGCTAACTCCCTGTGCCTGAACACAGTATTATTTATATGACTCACATGAACTTATCAGTCTCTTGTTGGGAAAAGGAATTTAAAAAGCATGTGATAAGAGGCAGCCCTCAAGGACTTAGAAATTAGCATATGAGCCTACCTATATTTTGTTTCAAATAAGAATACCAAGAGAACAAAGCAAATTTGATGATAAAAGTACATTGGAAAGTTTATTAAAATGTCCTATCTGAATAATGAAAGTTTAATTTTGACTAGACTGTCCCTTTAAGGAAAGACTCCTCTTCTCTCCCTTCAATCCTGGCCTCTCCATCTCTCCAGGGTCCACCTGGTCCTGAGAAGCACTAAATCTGAATTTTTGAATGGAAGTATAATAATATCTTGTTCCTCTTTTGTCCGGGCTCTAATGAAAATAGACAATTTCCCAAAAAATAAATGAATTTGCAATTCTGTATTTTTCTCTGTATCTTTCTGTTCATTGATACATTTTAGTTCAGCATTGCACATGCAGCTCACAAGAGCTGCTGGTGCAACGCCAACCCCTGCAGACTCGCGGACAATCAGCCGCCAGCAGAGAGGTGTCAATCAACCCGATCGTATTCGATCGCGTTGAATTGTGGCGATTCCTGTCCGCCTGCTCAGAGCAGGCGGAAAGGGTTATGGAGCAGCGGTCTGTTGACCGCTGCTTCATAACTGCTGTTTCTGGCGAGCCTGAAGACTCGCCAGAAACACGGGCCCACAACCTCCATACAGAACTTGATAAATGGGCCCCCTGGTGTAAATTGCAGGTTACCTATTATAGGTAAAAAATCTGAATAGGTAAAGTCAATCTGCAACAAGGAGCAGAACTTATGCCAGGCCTGAATGATGTTCTTAAATGAAAGAAGAGCGACAATCTTTGAGGGTTAGCTCTGTACTGGGCAATGTAAAATGGCTTTCAGGGACCACAGAGCTACAAAATATGATTTTAACTCAATAGAGGAAACTATGTTCGTCTCTGCAACCCAACCTATGGCAATTTTAAGCATAGCAGCCCAATTATATAATCTCAAATTGGGTAGAGCTAGACCAGCAGAGGTATGGTTTTGCATAAGTCTATCAATTGATATATGAGCTTTCTTACCATTCCATATAAATTGGGAAACCCATGATGAAAGCTTACCAAAATCCTTGTTCAAAATTAATAGGGGTAGATTTTGAAGGGGGTACAAAATACAGGGGGGGGGGGAATGATCGTTTTAATCAGTTTAACCCTGGCCATAATAGAGAGCGGAAAAGTTGTCCACAATTTAAGATCTTCTTGGATCTTAAGAAATAGGGCTGTAAAATTAGCTTTATACTAATATTTAGGATTTCTATGTATTTCAAGACCCAAATATTTAATAGAGTCCACTTCTCTAAACGGGGAATTCAGGGATTTCCTACTCTTTTTCCCAATCCTCATCAGTTTGGAAAATGAACTAAACTTTGCCAGACACTGCATTGTAGCCGGTATTGATTGTGCAGTATTTTCCAAAAAGATCAGTAAATCATCAGCATACAATAATGTTTTCAGGGTAAACGTACCAACTGCAATCCCTGTTAAAACTCTTCTCAAACGTGCTGCTAAAGGTTCTAAAGCTAAATTAAAGAGGAGAGGTGACAAGGGACACCCTTGTCTCGTACATCTCTGCAGCGTAATTCCTGTAGATACAGTACCATTGACTAAGAGAAATGATATTGGCTTCAGATGTAATTTCTTTATAAAGCTAACAAAATTATTCTTAAAGCCGAAGTTAGCTAATGTTCTAAAAAGATGTTCCCATGAGATACAGTCAAAAGCTTTAACTGCGTCTAGCGTTAGAATAGCCAGATCTCTATAAGCAGGTTTTTTTTAAAAAAATTGATCTGAGTTCCAAACATAATCTACTAGAGTAATAAATTTGCGAAAATTTTGGCAGGGTTCCTATAAGACATAAAACCTGACTGATCAAGGTGAATAAGTTTATCTAAAGAACATGAAAGTCTAGAGGCGATAATGGAAGCTAAAATTTTGTAATCTGTGTTTAACACTGAGATAGGTCTATAAGAAGCTGGATCTTCTAAGTCTTTATCTTTTTTTAGCCCCTTAAAGACCAGCGACGTACCCTGTATGTCGCTGGCCTTTTTTTGGGATGTGATTGTTTTATAGCGCGGTCTTGCCACCAGCGTTGAGATGGCTCTATTCCACAGAGCCTGCTGGAGGGAGTGCATTAATAGCGTTTTCTTGCTAGACTTGTGCTATTATGTCCTGAAAAAACCCTTAACGACCAGTGACATACAGGGTACATTGTGGTCATTAAGGGGTTAAGGATCAATGAGATATTTGCAGAAGAAAACAACAACGAAATAGGGCTATCTGAAATAAAGTTATAGAGCTTCTCTAAGATAGGGATCAATTCCTCTGCTAGACTTTTGTAGTATTCAGCTGGAAGACAGTCTGGGCCCACTGCTTTGTTTAATTTGGAGTGATCTATTGCCTTATTTATCTCCTCCTTGGTAATTGGAGTATTAAGAGCCTCTAGATCATCCCTCTGAATTTTCGGTAAAATAATCTGTGACCAAAAAACATCTTGATTATGAAAGTTCATCTCCACCTCTGCATAAAGTTATTGATAGTAATTAAAGAAAGTATTGCTATTTTCTTTTGTATCAGTAGACCGTCTTTCACAATTTTTAATAGCCGCTATATAATTTTTCTTCTTACTATTTTTAACTAATCTGGCAAAATTTTTAGCTGAGCAGCCGTGAAAGCTCCTGAAATGGAAGTTTAGTTTAACTTCCTCTCCTTGTGCTTTTTGTGTCAGGAATAGGTATTTCTCCTGTTTCATCTTCGTATATTTATTCCAGTTTGCCTCTGAACGAATTGAGAGATATTTTTTGTAAACATTTCTAACCTGTAGTTCATGAGCACTCTTCTTTTTTTGCCAAATATTTAAATAGGCTTTAATTTCACCCCTTACAACTGTTTTAGAAGACTCCCAAAAAACTTCTGCTTTATTAAGATAAGAGATATTGTGCATATAATAATCTTTCCATTTTTGTTTTAACCAAGTAACAAATTTAGGATTATTGTATAGATACCGCGGATAGACTAACATTGAAGTTTTGGTAAGAGTTTTGCTAGAAAAAAAAGTCAAAGAGATAATTGCGTGGTCCGATATCAAGATCTCACCTATATCAGCTTCAGCTTTATGGATAGAAAGGGCTTCTGAATTTAGAAACAGGTCAATTCGTAAAAAAAAGTTCTGTAATTTTGACTCACAAGAAAAATGCTGAACATTAGGTTTAAGAGTTTGTAAGATATCAACTATTTTAAATTTATAACAAAATTTCTTAATATACTCAACTCCTTTCCTATATTCTGACATATTTTTCCTGGATAATCTATCTAACTCTGGACACAGGGTGAAATTGAAATCACCGCCCAATACCAATTTCTCCTTAACAAAAGGAAATATTTTAATTTTTATCTTTTCCCAAAATTCCATGGAAAGTTTATTTGGCGCATATATATTGCAAAAAGTCATTTTAATACCATTTACCAGTAATTGAGTTATTACAAATCTAGCATCTGGATCTAAGTAAACATATATCATTTTATAATCGAGTGCTTTATTAATTAAGATCGCCACTCCACATTTCCTACTAGTTGATGTAGTAGTGATTACTTCCCCTACCCATTTTATCTTTAATTTAGACAATATCAGGTTTAGACTTTGTTAAAAGCTTGATAATTAATTTACGCTTTGTGGGGGAGGATATACCTCCTACATTCCATGATAACATTTTTAGATTAGACATTACAATATTACCAAGCACTTCCTTCTACCAGGGAACCGTCGAGAAAGATAGGGAGAGGGAAGGAGGGAGAGGGGCACACAAAAAAAAAACTAATATATATATATATATATATACAATATATATATATATATATATATACAATCTCTAACCCGCACACACAAGGGCACAACCTGAACTATCCCTAAATATAAATAGGAACACATTATCTCTGAAGCTGGTTCTTGCTTCTCCAGCATCGCCAGCACAATAGGACAAACCAAGAGTAAACCATCCAGTATTACATGTAGTTAACAAAATATACAAAAACAAACAAAAAACACAATTCAGAGAACAATACCACTGCAAAGTCTTGCACAAATAAAGTGAAATTAGTGCTTAAAGGTGAGAGTGGAGAACCCAGCGGTCCCCCTTCATTTCCCTCTGTTTTCCTCTATCTTTTGTACCAACTAATAATCTTATTTTAATATTCTAGCTGCTAAGAACCAGAATCCCCAACCGGGGGTGATAAAAAACACAAAAAAAACACTCAAATGTGATTTAGGCCTGTATTACCTAAGGTAGAAAATATAAAGCAATCAAGCTATTTTCTTCTAGATACTTAGGAGAAAGACAAAATGGATTCAATACAGTAGTTAATGTAGCTCTTATAACAAAGTGAACCCAACTCTCCTAAGAACCATTAGCTACAATTATGTGTGTGGATACATCTAGCACAACCTGGTAATAAAGATTCCTGGCACAACAACTATTCCTTTCTAGGATGACAATTCAGCATATACCTAGATTCTAATAACAAAGCCTTGTTATAATATACTCAGATATGTTCACATAATAAATCTTACAACAATAGCCGTTTGTATAACAACTTAATTTCCTTTTATGTGGGAATTGATCCTTAATTGAGGAGGAATTAAACTAAGATAAAGTCCATGAAAAGTTATTGAGAAAGTCCGCCTTACTGTGGGTTTTAGATAAGGTTCAAGGCCGCATATATTTGTAGCTCATTTGAGCAAGACTTTTTTCTTTTCCTTTTTTCCTTGAAACAATGGATCTTACTTGTTAACCCCTTAGCTTATTCCTTCTTTACCCTTGGAACCTCCTTCTCTCCCACTTTTTTTTCCCCTTGTCGTGTTACTCTTTATCCGGGGAAACCAGAGAGTCACTGAGGAAATGATTACAGTAATATTCCTGCCAAAAACTGTCAGTGGAGATATGCAAAGTAGATATATAGTCCCGAACTACACACGCATTCTTTTACCTCCACATTGCATAATATTGTTAGGGAAAGCGAGAAGAATATATGTGTGAGGGTTGCAACAGTACACCCCCTCTCTTTTCTCTTCGATCTCTTCCTGCCGGGATCTGTCCCACTCCCAGACCAAGGGAGCAACCAACCGGCGGGATTAAGCGTTCCATATAACAACAGTACCTATATGGCCAAACGTTGTGTTTTTAATAACGACAATAAGATACTGGCGCTCAGCATAAAGCCAGTATCTTACCCGGATAATTCCCAGATAATTCCCATGTTGTGTGTGCTCTGGTAAACAAAGTGAAAAACAGTGTAATGTCTGCAGCCACTTCGGCCATAGAAACCTCCAACTCCTGAGTGGGCAGAGGCCACGCCGTAGCCCATCAAATCCTGGATAGCGTACCCAGGCAAGACGGTAATGAGTGGGGGAACGATGTTCAGGCACTCGGCTACAAACGCCGACAAGAAGCATGCTGCAGCTGCAAGTTCCACCCCCAAACAGAAGTTCTCCGTCGTAACATTTTTTATTGAGAAATTCTTTACATTTAAAATCCTTAAGTAAAAAATATTGGAAAGTGGAAACGGCGAAAAAGGGATTTAAAAGAAAAACAAGAATTAGCCAATCCAATTGGAGCATGATCTGACAAACAGAAGGGGTGAATTGATGCATTAATTCCAATATCTATTGCTAACTAGAAATAAATCTATTCTTGACAGTGAGTTATATTTTTTGACCATACAGGAATAACCCTTCATGTCCGGATTTTGTTCTCTCCATATGTCTTTAACTCCCAAATTATTATAAAGTTTCCTGAATTGTCTGTTTTCAGTTTTAGCCCTATTAGTTTTCAATTGATTTTTACCTTGTCTTAACCTGTCCAGGGGAAATTGAGGTGCCATATTAAAATCACCTCCCATGATAAGGTAACCTTCTGCTGTATTTAGTATTTTACTTTGAAGGGAGTCCCAAAAGTTGGGGTTATGCTGATTAGGTGCATACAGATTGCATTATGTATAAATATTATTTTTAATTTTAGTTTTTAATATAACATATCTCCCCTCTGGGTCAGCATAAGAAAATATATTTTTATATTCCAAATTGTTACCCATCAAAATAGCCACCCCATTTTTCTTTGCAATCGATTGGGATGCTATCACCCCCCACCCAGTGAGTATTAAGTTTTAGGATTTCCTTCATTGATAAATGTGTTTCTTGAAAAAAGGAGATTTCAGAATGTAATTTTTTGAGGTGTCTAAGAATGGCTTTCATCTTTATAGTGGAGGTGATACCCCCCACGTTCTAAGAGGTAAAAAAAAAAAAAATAATAAAAGAGAGGAATGGCCAGGAGCGAAGGAAGAAAAAAAAAAGTGAGTGGGGGGGGGGGGGATACTGTCGCTTTACTCTATCATACACAATACAAAAATACATTTACAAACCAGATTCCATCCCATTGCTGAATCTAAGGACACCTTTAAGGTACTTTTCTAGGACATTACCTGTGTCTTTTTTTTTTAACTTAAAAATTGTTCTGCTTTTTTAATATTATCAAAGAAATTATCGTCTAGATTACGAGTTCTGCGTTAGCTTTAAAAAGCAGCGTCAAGGGGTCCTAACGCTGCTTTTTAACGGCCGCTGGTATTACGAGTATGGCAGGTACAGGTGTACCGCTCACTTTTTTTCCGCAACTTTTCAATACCGCAAATCCCCTTACGTCAATTGCGTATCCTATCTTTTTAACAGGATTTGGCTAACGCTGGTATTACAAGTCTTGGAAGAAGTGAGCGGTACAGCCTCTACCTCCAAGACTCCTACTGCATATAAAAATCAGTAGTTAAGAGTTTTATGGGCTAATGCCGGAACATAAAGCTCTTAACTAAAGTGCTACAAATTACACTAACACCCATAAACTACCTATTAACCCCTAAACTGAGCCCCCCCCCCACATAGCAAACACTAATATAACATTTATTAACCCCTAATCTGCCGCACGGACATCACCGCCACCTACATTATACCTATGAACCCCTATTCTGCTGCCCCTAACAATACCTACATTATATTTATTAACCCCTAATCTGCCGACCGGACATCGCCGCCATTATAATAAATGTATTAACCCCTAAACTGCCGCACTCCCGCCTCGCAAACACTATAATAAATTTTATTAACCCCTAATCTGCCCCCCCAACATCGCCGCCACCTACTTCAATTATTAACCCCTAATCTCCCGCCCCCAATGTCGCTGCTACTATAATAAAGTTATTAACCCCTAAACCTAAGCCTAACCCTAACCCTAACACCCCCCTAAATCAAATATAATTTAAATAATTCTAAATTTTTTTTACTATAATTAAATAAATTAATCCTATTTAAAACTAAATACTTACCTATAAAATAAACCCTAATATAGCTACAATATAACTAATAGTTACATTGTAGCAATTTTAGGATTTATATTTATTTTACAGGCAACTTTGTATTTATTTTAACTAGGTTCAATAGCTATTAAATAGTTAATAACTATTTAATAGCTACCTATTTAAAATAATTACAAAATTACCTGTAAAATAAATCCTAACCTAAGTTACAAATACACCTAACACTACATTATCAATAAATTAATTAAATAAATTAACTACAATTATCTAAAATAAAATACAATTAAATAAACTAAACTATAGTACAAAAAGAAACAAACACTAAATTGCAAAAAATAAAAAATTATTACAAGAAGTTTAATCCAATTACACCTAATCTAAGCCCCCAAATAAAATAAAAAAGCCCCCCAAAATAATAAAATTCCCTATCCTAAACTAAATTACAACCCACCACCCACACACCCCTACTCTAAAACCCACCCGATCCCCCCTTAAAAAAACCTAACACTACCCCATTGAAGATCACCCTACCTTGAGCCGTCTTCAGCCAGCTGGGCACCAATGGGGCAGAAGAGGACATCCGAACCAGCACAAGTCTTCATCCGATCCGGCCAGAAGTCTTCATCCGATCGGGGCAGAAGAGGTCCTCCATCCAGCAGAAGTCTTGATCCAAGCGGCATCTTCTATCTTCATCCATCTGGCGTGGAGCGGGTCCATCTTCAAGACATCCGACGCGGAGCATCCTCTTCTTTCCGACGACTAACGACGAATGAAGGTTCCTTTAAATGACGTAATCCAAGATGGCGTCCCTCGAATTCCGATTGGCTGATAGGATTCTATCAGCCAATCGGAATTAAGGTAGGAAAAATCTGATTGGTTGATTTAATCAGCCAATCAGATTGACGTTCAATCCGATTGGCTGATTGGATGAGCCAATATAATGCGAGGTCAATTCTATTGGCTCATCCAATCAGCCAATCGGATTGAAGTTCAATCCGATTGGCTGATTACATCAGCCAATCGGATTTTTCCTACCTTAATTCCGATTGGCTGATAGAATCCTATCAGCCAATTGGAATTCGAGGGACGCCGTCTTGGATGACGTCATTTAAAAGAACCTTCATTCGTCGTTAGTCGTCGGAAAGAAGAGGATGCTCCGCGTCGGATGTCTTGATGATGGACACACTCCGCGCTGGATGGATGAAGATAGAAGATGCCGCTTGGATGAAGACTTCTGCTGGATGGAGGACCTCTTCTGCCCTGATCGGATGAAGACTTCTGGCCGGATCGGATGAAGACTTGTGCTGGTCCGGATGTTCTCTTCTGCCCCATCGGTGCCCGGCTGGCTGAAGACGGCTCAAGGTAGGGTGATATTCAATGGGGTAGTCTTAGGTTTTTTTAAGGGGGATCGGGTGGGTTTTTTAGTAGGGGTGTGTGGGTGGTGGGTTGTAATGTTGGGGGGGTATTGTATTTTTTTTTTTACAGGTAAAAGAGCTGATTACTTTGGGGCAATGCCCCGCAAAAAGCCCTTTTAAGGGCTGGTAAAAGAGCTGATTACTTTGTAATTTAGTTTAGGATAGGGAATTTTATTATTTTGGGGGGCTTTTTTATTTTATTAGGGGGCTTAGATTAGGCGTAATTAGATTAAACTTCTTGTAATATTTTTTTGTAATTTAGTGGGGGGGGTTTGTAATATAGTTTAGTTTATTTAATTGTATTTTATTTTAGATAATTGTAGTTAATTTATTTAATTAATTTATTGAAAGTGTAGTGTTAGGTGTATTTGTAACTTAGGTTAGGATTTATTTTACAGGTAATTTTGTAATTATTTTAACTAGGTAGCTATTAAATAGTTATTAACTATTTAATAGCTATTGAACCTAGTTCAAATAAATACAAAGTTGCCTGTAAAATAAATATAAATCCTAAAATAGCTACAATGTAATTATTAGTTATATTGTAGCTATCTTATGGTTTATTTTATAGGTAAGTATTTATTTTTAAATAGTAATAATTTATTTAATTATAGTAATTTTATTTAGATTGATTAATAATAGATTTAAGTTAGGGGGTGTTAGGGTTAGGGTTAGACTTAGGTTTAGGGGTTAATACATTTATTATAGTGGCGGCGATGTCCGGTGGGCAGATTAGGGGTTAATAATTGTAGTTAGGTGGCGGCGACGTTGGGGGCGGCAGATTAGGGGTTAATAAATATAATGTAGGTGTCAGCGATGTTGGGGGCAGCAGATTAGGGGTTCATAAGTATAATGTAGGTGGCAGTGGTTTACCGGGCGGCAGATTAGGGGTTAATAATATAATGCAGGTGTCAGCGATGTCGGGGGGGGCAGATTAGGGGTTAATAAATGTAAAGTTAGGGGTGTTTAGACTCAGGGTTCATGTTAGGGTGTTAGGTGTAGACATAACTTTTATTTCCTCATAGGAATCAATGGGGCTGCGTTAAGAGCTGAACGCTGCTTTTTTGCAGGTGTTAGGTTTTTTTTCAGCCAGCTCAGCCCCATTGTATCCTATGGGGAAATTGTGCACAAGCACGTTTTTCCAGCTTACCGCTACCATAAGCAACGCTGGTATTACAGGTAGAAGTGGCGCTAAATTTGCTCAGCGCTCACTTTTCTGAGGCTAACGCAGCCATTCAGAAAACTTGTAATACCAGTGTTGTTTAAAGTGAGCGCTGGAAAAAAAAGAGCGTTAGCTCCGCAAGTTTTTACCGACAAAACTTGTAATCTAGCCGTAACTGTTTTATCATCAACAACTTTCAGTGTGGCTGGATAAATAAATGTAGCCCTGATCCCTTCCTTTATCTTTCTACCACATATCGGTGTTAACTCTTTTCTCTTAGCTAATGTTTCATATGAAAAATCTTGGAAGATCTTTATCTGAGCATCCTCTATTTGAACCATCTGTTTCTTTCTAAAATGTTGCAAAATAAGAATCTTATATTGGAAATGTAAGATTTTGGCAATAATCGGTCTAGGTCTTATACTTCCATCTGAGGATACAGTGCGTTATCTTGTTACTGCAGAGCGCTGTACACAGAGTAGGGACCCCCCACTGAGAATACAGTGTGCGTTATCTTGTTACTGCCGAGCGCTGTACACAGAGTAGGGACCCCCCATTTAGAATACAGTGTGCGTTATCTTGTTACTGCCAAGCACTGTACACAGAGTGGGGACCCCCCAATGACAATACAGTGTGCATTATCTTGTAACTGCAGAGCACTGTACACAGAATAGGGCCCCCCCCCACTGAGAATACAGTGTGTGTTATCTTGTTACTTCCGAGTGCTGTACACAGAATAGGGCCCCCCCACTGAGAATACAGTGTGTGTTATCTTGTTACTGCAGAGCGCTGTACACAGAATAGGGACCCCCCACCCACTGAGAATACAATGTGCGTTATCTTGTTATATCACATTATACCATTAGATTCTAAACTCTTGGAACAGGTCTTACATTATACCACTAGATTGTAAACTCCTGGGGCATGGTCTCACATTATACCACTAGATTGTAAACTCCTGGGGCATGGTCTCACATTATACCACTAGATTGTAAGCTCCTGGGTCAGGGTCTCACATTATACCACTAGATTGTAAGATCCTTGGTTCAGGGTCTCAATTATACCACTAGATTGAGTTCCTTGGGTCAGGGTCTCACATTATACCACTAGACTGTAAGCTCCTGGGTCAGGGTCTCACATTATACCACTAGATTAAGCTCCTGGGTCAGGGTCTCACATTATAACACTAGATTGTAAACTCCTTGGTTCAGGGTCTCACATTATACCACTAGATTAAGCTCCTGGGTCAGGGTCTCACATTATACTACTAGATTAAGCTCATGGGTCAGGGTCTCACATGATTCAACTAGATTAAGCTCTTTGGTTCAGGGTCTCACATTATATCACTAGATTAAGTTCCTGGGTCAGGGTCTCACATTATACTACTAGATTAAGCTCCTGGGGCAGGGTTTCATATTATACCACTAGATTAAGCTCCTTGGGTCAGGGTCTTACATTATACCACTAGATTAAGCTCCTTGGATCAGGGTCTCACATTATACCACTAGATTGTAAGCTCCTTGGTTCAGGGTCTCACATTATACCACTAGATTAAGATCCTTGGTTCAGGGTCTCACATTATACCACAAGATTGTAAACTCTTGGAACAGGTCTCACATTGTACCACTAGATTGTAAACTCTTGGAACAGGTCTCACATTGTACCACTAGATTGTAAACTCCTGGGGCATGATCTCACATTATACCACTAGATTGTAAGCTCATGGGTCAGGGTCTCACATTATACCACTAGATTGCAAACTCCTTGGTTCAGGGTCTCACATTATACCACTAGATTAAGGTCCTTGGGTCAGGGTCTCACATTATACTACTAGACTGTAAGATCCTAGGTCAGGGTCTCACATTATACCACTAGATTAAGCTCCTTGGTTCAGGGTCTCACATTATACCACAAGATTAAGCTCCTGGTTCAGGGTCTCACATTATACCACTAGATTGTAAACTCATTGGTTCAGGGTCTCACATTATACTACTAGATTAAGCTCCTGGGTCAGGGTCTCACATTATACCACTAGATTAAGCTCCTTGGGTCAGGGTCTCACATTATACCACTAGATTAAGCTCCTTGGATCAGGGTCTCACATTATACCACTAGATTGTAAACTCCTTGGTTCAGGGTCTCACATTATACCACTAGATTAAGCTTCCTGGTTCAGAGTCTCACAGTATACCACTAGATTATAAACTCTTGGAACAGGTCTCACATTGTACCAATAAATTGTAAGATCCTGGGGCAGGGTCTCACATTATACCACTAGATTGTAAAATCCTTAGTTCAGGGTCTCACATTATACCACTAGATTGTAAACTCTTTGGTTCAGGGTCTCACATTATACCACTAGATTAAGATCCTTGGGTCAGGGTCTCACATTATACCATTATATTAAGCTCCTTGGTTCAGGGTCTCACATTATACCACTAAATTGTAAACTCCTTGGTTCAGGGTCTCACATTATAGCACTAGATTAAGCTATTTGGTTCAGGGTCTCACATTATACCACTAGATTAAATTCCTGGGTCAGGGTCTCACATTATACCACTAGATTAAGATCCTGGGGCAGGGTCTCATATTATACCACTAGATTAAGCTCTTTCAGTCAGGGTCTCACATTATACCACTAGATTAAGCTCTTTGGTTCAGGGTCTGAAATTATACCACTAGATTAAGCTTTTTGGTTCAGGGTCTTACATTAAACCACTAGATTGAGTTCTTGGGTAAGGGTCTCACATTATACTACTAGATTAAGATCCTGGGGCAGGGTCTCAAATTATACCACTAGATTAAGATCCTTGGGTCAGGGTCAGACATTATACCACTAGATTAAGCTCCGTGGATCAGAGTCTCACATTATACCACTAGATTGTAAACTCCTTGGTTCAGGGTCTTACATTATACCACTAGATTAAGCTCCCTGGTTCAGGGTCTCACAGTATACCACTAGATTGTTAACTCTTGGAACAGGTCTCACATTGTACCACTAAATTGTAAAATCCTGGGGCAGGGTCTCACATTATACCACTAGATTGTAAACTCCTTGGGTCAGGGTCTCACATTATACCACTAGATTGTAAACTCCTTGGTTCAGGGTCTCACATTATACCACTAGATTAAGATCCTTGGGTCAGGGTCTCACTTTATACCATTAGATTAACCTCCTTGGTTCAGGGTCTCACATTATACCACTAGATTGTAAACTCATTGGTTCAGGGTCTCACATTATACCACTAGATTAAGATGCTGGGTCAGGGTATCACATTAAACCACTAGATTGTAAGCTCCTTGGTTCAGGGTATCTCATTATACCACTAGATTAAGCTGCTGGGTCAGGATCTCACATTAAACCACTAGATTGTAAGATCCTTGGTTCAGGGTCTCTCATTATACCACTAGATTAAGCTCCTGTGTCAGGGTCTCACAGTATACCACTAGATTGTAAGCTCTTGGAACAGGTCTCACACTGTACCACTAAATTGTAAGATCCTGGGGCAGGGTCTCACATTATACCACTAGATTGTAAACTCCTTGGTTCAGGGTCTCACATTATACCACTAGATTGTAAACTCCTTGGTTCAGGGTCTCACATTATACCACTAGCTTAAGATCCTTGGTTCAGGGTCTCACATTATACCACTAGATTAAGCTCCTTGGATCAGGGTCTCACATTATACCACTAGATTAAGATCCTTGGGTCAGGGTCTCACATTATACCACTAGATTAAGCTCCTTGGATCAGGGTCTCCCATTATACCACTAGATTGTAAACTCCTTGGTTCAGGGTCTCACATTATACCACTAGATTAAGCTGCTGGGTCAGGGTCTCACATTAAACCACTAGATTAAGCTCCTTGGATCAGGGTCTCACATTATACCACTAGATTGTAAACTCCTTGGATCAGGGTCTCACTTTATACCACTAGATTGTAAACTCCTTGGTTCAGGGTCTCACATTATACCACTAGATTAAGCTCCCTGGTTCAGGGTCTCACATTATACCACTAGATTGTAAGCTCTTGGAACAGATCTCACATTGTACCACTAAATTGTAAGATCATGGGGCAGGGTCTCACATTATACAAATAGATTGTAAACTCCTTGGTTCAGGGTCTCACATTATACCACTAGATTGTAAACTCCTTGTTCAGGGTCTCTCATTATACCACTAGATTAAGATCCTTGGGTCAGGGTCTCACATTATACCACTAGATTAAGCTCCTTGGTTCAGGGTCTCACATTATACCACTAGATTGTAAACTCCTTGGTTCAGGGTCTTACATTATACCACTAGATTAAGCTGCTGGGTCAGGGTCTCACATTAAACCACTAGATTGTAAGATCCTTGGTTCAGGGTCTCTCATTATACCACTAGATTAAGCTGCTGGGTCAGGGTCTCAAATTAAACCACTTGATTGTAAGCTCCTTGGTTCAGGGTCTCTCATTATACCACTAGATTAAGCTCATGTGTCAGGGTCTCACAGTATACCACTAGATTGTAAGCTCTTGGAACAGGTCTCTCATTGTACCACTAAATTGGTACTGCTGGGTCAGGGTCTCACATTAAACCACTAGATTGTAAGCTCCTTGGTTCAGGGTCTCTCATTATACCACTAGATTAAGCTGCTGGGGCAGGGTCTCACATTATACCACTAGATTGTAAACTCCTTGGTTCAGGGTCTTACATTATACCACTTGATTAAGATCCTTGGGTCAGGGTCTCACATTATACCACTAGATTAAGCTCCTTGGTTCAGGGTCTCATATTCTACCACTAGATTTTAAACTCCTTGGTTCAGGGTCTCACATTATACCACTAGATTGTAAACTCCTTGGTTAAGGGTCTCACATTATACCACTAGATTAAGCTCCTTGGTTCAGGGTCTCACATTATACCACTAGATTGTAAACTCCTTGGTTCAGGGTCTCACATTATACCACTAGATTAAGATCCTTGGGTCAGGGTCTCACATTATACCACTAGATTAACCTCCTTGGTTCAGGGTCTCACATTATACCACTAGATTGTAAACTCCTTGGTTCAGGGTCTCACATTATACCACTAGATTAAGATCCTTGGGTCAGGGTCTCACATTATACCACTAGATTAAGCTCCTTGGATCAGGGTCTCCCATTATACCACTAGATTGTAAACTCCTTGGTTCAGGGTCTCACATTATACCACTAGATTAAGATCGTTGGATCAGGGTCTCACATTATACCACTAGATTAAGCTCGTTGGATCAGGGTCTCACATTATACCACTAGATTGTAAACTCCTTGGTTCAGGGTCTCACATTATACCACTAGATTAAGCTCCCTGGTTCAGGGTCTCACATTATACCACTAGATTGTAAGCGCTTGGAACAGGTCTCACATTGTACCACTAAATTGTAAGATCATGGGACAGGGTCTCACATTATACCACTAGATTGTAAACTCCTTGGTTCAGGGTCTCACATTATACCACTAGATTGTAAACTCCTTGGTTCAGGGTCTCACATTATACCACTAGATTAAGATCCCTGGTTCATGGTCTCACATTATACCACTAGATTGTAAGCGCTTGGAACAGGTCTCATATTGTACCACTAAATTGTAAGATCATGGGACAGGGTCTCACATTATACCACTAGATTGTAAACTCCTTTGTTCAGGGTCTCACATTATACCACTAGATTGTAAACTCCTTGGTTCAGGGTCTCACATTATACCACTAGATTAAGATCCTTGGGTCAGGGTCTCACATTATACCACTAGATTAAGCTCCTTGGTTCAGGGTCTCACATTATACCACTAGATTGTAAACTCCTTGGTTCAGGGTCTCACATTATACCACTAGATTAAGCTGCTGGGTCAAGGTCTCACATTAAACCACTATATTGTAAGCTCCTTGGTTCAGGGTCTCTCACTATACCACTAGATTAAGCTGCTGGGTCAGGGTCTCACATTAAACCACTAGATTGTAAGCTCCTTGGTTCAGGGTCTCTCATTATACCACTAGATTAAGCTCATGTGTCAGGGTCTCACAGTATACCACTAGATTGTAAGCTCCTGGAACAGGTCTCTCATTGTAGCACTAAATTGTAAGATCCTGGGGCAGGGTCTCACATTATAACACTAGATTGTAAACTCCTTGGTTCAGGGTCTCACATTATACCACTAGATTAAGATCCTTGGGTCAGGGTCTCACATTAAACCACTAGATTAAGCTCCTTAGTTCAGGGTCTCACATTATACCACTAGATTGTAAACTCCATGGTTAAGGGTCTCACATTATACCACTAGATTAAGCTCCTTGGTTCAGGGTCTCACATTATACCACTAGATTGTAAACTCCTTGGTTCAGGGTCTCACATTATACCACTAGATTAAGATCCTTGGGTCAGGGTCTCACATTATACCACTAGATTAAGCTCCTTGGATCAGGGTCTCACATTATACCACTAGATTGTACACTCCTTGGTTCAGGGTCTCACATTATACCACTAGATTAAGCTGCTGGGTCAGAGTCTCACATTAAACCACTAGATGGTAAGCTCCTTGGTTCAGGGTCTCTCATTATACCACTAGATTAAGCTCCTTGGTTCAGGCATATTTAGGTTTTGTGCTACCCTAGGCACTCATTTTGCTGCCTTCCCCCTGACCCCACCTCCCAACCTAAATGTATATACAGGGTGACTCTCTTGATAGTTAGCCCTAAAGTCAAGTTTTTGCTCACCAAAGTTTGCTGCCCCAAATATTTTAGAGTAGAACAATTCCTGAATTAATTTAGCCCACACAGAGCAATACCTCTTTTATGCAGTGAAGTGATTTAATAATGGCGGTAACCCACACTGAAGAGGGAATTATTACCAATATTGCCAGTAACATGAACAAAGCAGACATCATTATGCAACACACAGATCAAGGATTAAACACCCATATTGCCATTGCTACAAACACACAAAGCATATATTTAAAGGGACAGTCAACACCAGAATTGTTGCTTAAAAAGAAAGATAATCCCTTTATTACCCATTCCCCAGTTTTGCACAGCCAACACAGTTATAATAATATATGTTTTACCTCTGTAATTACCTTGTATCAAAACTTCTGACTGCCCCCTTATTTTATTTTTTATATACCACTAGATTAAGCTCCTTGGGTCAGGGACTCACACCACTAGATTGTAAGTTCCTTGGGTCAGAGTCTCACATTATACCACTAGATTGTAAGTTCCTTGGGTCAGAGTCTCACATTATACCACTAGATTGTAAGATCCTTGGGTCAGAGTCTCACATTATACCACTAGATTGTAAGTTCCTTGGGTCAGAATCTCATATTATACCACTAGATTAAGCTCCTTGGTTCAGGGTCTCACATTATACCACTAGATTAAGCTCCTTGGGCCAGGGACTCACACCACTAGATTGTAATATCCTTTGGTAAGAATCTCACATTATACCACTAGATTGTAAGATCCTTGGGTCAGAATCTCACATTATACCACTAGATTGCAAGATCCTTGGGTCAGAATCTCACATTATACCACTAGACTGTAAGTGCCTTGGGTCAGAATCTCACATTATACCACTAGATTGTAAGATCCTTGGGTCAGAGTCTCACATTATACCACTAGATTGTAAGATCCTTGGGTCAGAGTCTCACATTATACCACTAGATTGTAAACTCCTTGGGTCAGAATCTCACATTATACCACTAGACTGTAAGTGCCTTGGGTCAGAGTCTCACATTATACCACTAGATTATAAGTGCCTTGGGTCAGAGTCTCACATTATACCACTAGATTGTAAACTCCTTGGGTCAGAATCTCACATTATACCACTAGATTGTAAGATCCTTGGGTCAGAGTCTCACATTATACCACTAGATTATAAGTGCCTTGGGTCAGAGTCTCACATTATACCACTAGACTGTAAGTGCCTTGGGTCAGAATCTCACATTATACCACTAGATTGTAAGATCCTTGGGTCAGAGTCTCACATTATACCACTAGATTATAAGTGCCTTGGGTCAGAGTCTCACATTATACCACTAGACTGTAAGTGCCTTGGGTCAGAGTCTCACATTATACCACTAGATTATAAGTGCCTTGGGTCAGAGTCTCACATTATACCACTAGATTGTAAGTGCCTTGGGCCAGAGTCTCACATTATACCACTAGATTGTAAACTCCTTGGTCATGTGCCATTTCCTGCTCCTGTCATACTGTTTTACTTTAAACATAAATTGCTGTATTTTCCTTGCACTGTGCTGTGGGACTGTAGATAAAATGAATTATTGCACATTATGAATAGAGCTGTGAAGTTCCTGTCTGGGCAAGGCCCTGGGTGTGTGGCTGATTCACTCTCTCTGGGTCAGTGCAGGGAGATACCCAAAGAGGACAGAAGACCAGTGAGGCAGCTCTCAGAGGGCGAGGGGTTTCCCTAATGTGATGTAAATGCTGTAAATGCCAGCAAAATATTTAAAAGTGCCGACATTATTGTTTAAAGGCAGCATCGGCGAGAAGCGTTTTACTACACTGCAATGGTGGCAAAATATTCCGAGCAGAACTGGCAATGTAAATTAAAGGATCCCTTTTAAATATATAGCACCAAGCCTAACCTATACCACCAATAGCCCACTAAAATAAAATTCCTACCACAATAAACTTCCTAACCTATTAACCCCTATACCGCCAATAGCCCACTGAAATAAAATTCCTACCACAATAAACTTCCTAACCTATTAACCCCTATACCGCCAATAGCCCACTGAAATAAAATTCCTACCATAATAAACTTCCTAACCTATTAACCCCTATACCACCAATAGCCCACTGAAATAAAATTCCTACCATAATAAACTTCCTAACCTATTAACCCCTATACCGCCAATAGCCCACTGAAATAAAATTCCTACCACAATAAACTTCCTAACCTATTAACCCCTATACCGCCAATAGCCCACTGAAATAAAATTCCTACCACAATAAACTTCCTAACCTATTAACCCCTATACCGCCAATAGCCCACTGAAATAAAATTCCTAACACAATAAACTTCCTAACCTATTAACCCCTATACCGCCAATAGCCCACCAAAATACATTTCCTAACCTATTATCTGCTATACTGCCATAACCCCCTCCTCAAACTACCCCTACACTTCTTAATCCCTATTAACCCCTAAACCTCCACAACCCCTCAATGCAAACACCCCCTAAACTATTAACCCCTAAACCGCCATATCCCCCAATAGAAACTAGCTCTACACTACTTAACTACCTAACAGCTAACCTACCCAAGACTAGCTAACCTACACAAAATAACAAACACTAAAATTACACACAAAAAACACATTACCAAAAAATGAAAGCACTACCAAAAAAAAAACAATTTTGCGTATTCTAAAACTAAAGTCCCCTTTAAAAAAATTTCACCCCAAAATAAAAAACACTATACTTACACTAAAAGTTACTATAGCACTAGCCCTTAGAAGGGCTTTTGTAAGGCGTTGCCCTAAAGCACTGGCTTTTAAACCTGTCCGCAGGTCTCCCTGACAGGCCAGATTTTGAGGATCTCTGAACTGGAGCACAGGTGAAATAATCAGCTGATTAGTAAACATGGTTATTTTACCTGCTCTCATCCAAGGTAATCCTGAAAATCTGGCCTGTTGGGGAGGCCTAACGACAGGTTTGAAAACCAGTACCATAAAGTGACTTAGTTTTTTTTATAAAAAAATACAACCCTACTCTACAATAAAAGTAACCCCCTCCCACCCCCCAAAAAAGGCTATCTAAAAAAACTACTCCAAAAAATTGCCCTGAAAAGGACATTTGGTAGGGCATTGCCCCAAAGCTCTTTCAGCTGTTTTGCCCATTTAAAAAAAAAAAACAACAACCTTTTTTATCATAAATTAACAGATTGTTGGACTGCATGGTTTCTTGTTGGTCTGTCGATGCTTAGAATATCGAGGCCTTAGTATGGCCCCCTATATAAGATGTCACTATAGCGCTCGTGTGCAGCTGGTGTGTAAAGCTAAACCCTAATGTATCTCACACGGCATGGCCCCTATATGATATGTCACTATAGCGCTCGTGTGCAGCTGGTGTGTAAAGCTAAACCCTAATGTATCTCGCTCTGCATGGCCCCTATATAAGATGTCACTATAGTGCTCGTGTGCAGCTGGTGTGTAAAGCTAAACCCTAATGTATCTCACTCTGCATAGCCCCTATATAAGATGTCACTATAGTGCTCGTGTGCAGCTGGTGTGTAAAGCTAAACCCTAATGTATCTCACTCTGCATAGCCCCTATATAAGATGTCACTATAGCGCTCGTGTGCAGCTGGTGTGTAAAGCTAAACCCTAATGTAACTCACTCTGCATTGCCCCAGCTATATGATATGTCACTATAGCGCTCGTGTGCAGCTGGTGTGTAAAGCTAAACCCTAATGTATCTCACTTTGCATAGCATAGCCCCTATATAAGATGTCACTAAAGCGCTCGTGTGCAGCTGGTGTGTAAAGCTAAACCCTAATGTATCTCACTCTGCATGGCCCCCTATATAAGATGTCACTATAGCGCTCGTGTGCAGCTGGTGTGTAAAGCTAAACCCTAATGTATCACACTCTGCATAGCCCCTATATAAGATGTCACTATAGCGCTCGTGTGCAGCTGGTGTGTAAAGCTAAACCCTAATGTATCTCACTCTGCATGGCCCCTATATAAGATGTCACTATGGCGCTCGTGTGCAGCTGGTGTGTAAAGCTAAACCCTAATGTATCTCACTCTGCATAGCCCCTATATAAGATGTCACTATAGTGCTCGTGTGCAGCTGGTGTGTAAAGCTAAACCCTAATGTAACTCACTCTGCATTGCCCCAGCTATATGATATGTCACTATAGCGCTCGTGTGCAGCTGGTGTGTAAAGCTAAACCCTAATGTATCTCACTTTGCATAGCATAGCCCCTATATAAGATGTCACTAAAGCGCTCGTGTGCAGCTGGTGTGTAAAGCTAAACCCTAATGTATCTCACTCTGCATGGCCCCCTATATAAGATGTCACTATAGCGCTCGTGTGCAGCTGGTGTGTAAAGCTAAACCCTAATGTATCACACTCTGCATAGCCCCTATATAAGATGTCACTATAGTGCTCGTGTGCAGCTGGTGTGTAAAGCTAAACCCTAATGTATCTCACTCTGCATGGCCCCCTATATAAGATGTCACTATAGCGCTCGTGTGCCGCTGGTGTGTAAAGCTAAACCCTAATGTATCTCACTCTGCATTGCCCCTATATGATATGTCACTATAGCGCTTGTGTTCAGCTGGTGTGTAAAGCTAAACCCTAATGTATCTCACTCTGCATGGCCCCCTATATAAGATGTCACTATAGCGCTCGTGTGCAGCTGGTGTGTAAAGCTAAACCCTAATGTATCTCACTCTGCATGGCCCCTATATGATATGACACTATAGCACTGCATCATGTCCCCTAGACTAAACTCTGTCTTTTCTTGTTGTTAATAGGTAAGAAAAATTAAACATAACAGAAGCCTCATATTTGAATTTTGCCTAGAAATGCTTAGAGCTCTGCCCCTTTAAGGGAATCAGATAGTGATGTGGGCAGATTGCATCACATCTTTGTGTAACATGCAGAGCGCAGGTCATTGTGTCACTCTGGTTTGCCACAAGTGCCAGCATGAGATACACAGATTGCTGGGGAATCCTCATTCACTATGTGTGCGAGGTGTTTGTCAGCACTATTTGGGTCACATAACGGTCACCCAGAGGGCACACATGGCACTAGATACTTCATTTATACTTGTCCAAGAATAGCTACAAAGGGCAGAGAGAGATTTACTAAAACAGCAACTGGAGCTGTGAGGTGGGTGTCCCTGAGTTGTCTGTGACTCAGTACCAGGGCTAAAGTTACACTGAGCAGTGACAGGTGCCGTGCCTGGTTACAGCTGGTCACAATAGCACAGGGAGTGTGGCACCCGACTAGCCATGGTTGTATGGGTTATCTCACACAACATCATATTCACATCAGCAGTAAACACATATCCGGCAGCTCTCCTCTCTACAACAGGAGCTTAAAGTCACAGCTTTTATATTGGGATCTAGCAGATTTTGTGTAATACTTTACTGAGACTAGAACAGACTGTCACTGTAGATAGACTTGCAAGAGGATTAAAAGAGATAGAAAACCCAAACTTTAAATGTACAATGTTTCAGTTTTAAATAGGAGTATTGTGCAATACACTTCCATTAGGAAAACTTATTTTAGTAAAATAATAGCAGTTTCTCAGTGGTATACGTACATATGCTGTCAGGACCTGTGCACCAGTACACACTAAGGGGCCCATTTATCAAGCTCTGAACGGAGCTTGTGGTCCCGTGTTTCTGGCGAGTCTTCAGACTCGCCAGAAATACCAGTTATTGGGTTGATTGACACCTCCCTGCTGGCGGCTGATTGGCCGCGAGTCAGCAGGGGGAGGCGTTGCACCAGCAGCTCTTGTGAGCTGCTGGTGCAATGTTAAATGCAGAGAGCGGATCAGGTCCGCAAGACCGTTGATAAATAGGCCCAAGTACCTCAGAGAGTCAGTAGTAGCTTGTATGACACAAATTAAGTGTTCACAGACACAATACACAACACAGCCAGCTCTGTGTGAATACTGGTGCATGTGTCCTCATAGCATATCTGTGTATGCCGCTGAAAACAGTAATAACTTTTACTAGAAGCATTTTTGCTGATGGAAGTATGTTGTGCTCAGGCTGTGGAGTGTTGTTCGTGTATAGAACCCTCCTGAACTGGGTGCGCTATTGTTGAATCTTCTGTCTCCTGTTGCCAACTACAGCTTGTTATCTGACCATCCCTTGTCTGCTGCCTGCCCTGACCTTTTGGACTGTTTCTGACCTTGCCCTTGCCTGTCTGACTATTGTATTTTTCTGCTGCAGCCTATTGGGATGCGACTACAGGTAGTACAGTATAACATCTCTATTTCCCCTAATATCTTGAGAGACAAGTCCTGGCTCTAATTCAGGGTGTTGTGTATTTATTAAACCACTTCTCAGCCTTTGGGTTCATTCCTGGACAGAGAATCTACGTAGCCTGATACTTTCTTTACATTTAGGCTGCTGTTCTGATGTTGTTCCCTATAGGAAATCACAGACAAACAGATTTTTCTTAACAAATTAATTCCACATGACAGAATATTTTTTTTGTGATAAATGATTTGTCCAAAATAAATTTTTTGTCTGCATGTCTGTTATTGCCAAAGTATATCCCCGCAGAGGATGCTAAATGCATAGTGTGTTCTCCTGTTTTATTTTACTGCTCAAAAATTGTTAGGAGGGAAACAGCAACCAGAACACTTCACCTCTAATCTACAGAAGCTACAACTTTCTGCCTATTTAAGCAAACGAAACGCGTTGAGAAAACAGCTCCCTCGCAGGCTTTTATGGTTTGCAGGAAAAGCATTTCTGGTTTTTTTTTGACAACTGGGTGGGTTGAGCAGTTAGATGGAACAGGAACTCATTCTGCAGTGATTTATGGAACTGTTGTAATATCTGTCCTGCGAAGTAGAATAATTTACATAAACTTATTTTGTTTGTGATAAAACTCACTTGCACTTACATTTTATATTAAGCTATGACGAATACGCTGGGATTTCACTAATGTAAATCTGTTTTTACTGCGTGGTGAGTAATGAATACTCATACTATGGCCCTGATATTCAAAAGCTCATAGGCATGGAGAGAAACCATGCAACTCTTTGGAATTTTATATAGACCTAATATTGTTATGTAGGCATCTCTCCTTCACACACAGAACCTGCATAGTGAGATAAACATCTTTTAAATGAAAATGTATGTTGTTAACCTTTTTTTAAGGACCTCTCGGTAGAGACAAGATTTCTTAGATCATCTCACATAAGCGGAGAGCTATTGAATATCAGGCCCTGTGTGAGGAACTAAAGTGCACTTACTGTACACGTCATGCGGAATGTTGGTACTCTGTATAATTGCTTTAGAATAGTGATTCTTGTGGAGGAACAGGTGGTGGTTCTAGGGGTACTATATCTAGTCATTACTGTATATTCTCCCCAAACCCCACAGGTGCCAGGTGCCCTTTATTCACAAACCTGGTGTTCTATGCAGGGCATAGAGAGCAGGGTCGGAGGGGAGAATGGGAGTATTACAAACAAAATGAAGACTGGAATCACTATCTGTACCCCTACACCATTGTTATATTTGAAAGCCTTACATTTTATAGTCTACTATCCCCATTGAAAGGTGATTGAAGCACTCTGCTCAGAGGTTGACATAAAAAGATTCCAACGTTTGCAGGACTGCCATGTTCTATGAGAGTTATCTCAACGTTTCTGTCCTCAGGATTGGCCGTTATCTTTTTAGGAATTTTTTATTAAAACAATCACTCAGACAATATTCAATTCCATTTCCCCACAGCAGCACCGGTAACAACAGATAATGGCTGCTGATCCCTGAGTACTGAATCGATACACAAAAAATACAACTGGTCATATGTGCTGTTTAGGTGCACAATGCATGTTGGCCTCTGCACATCCTGCAGCATGTGTAACTCATAAGTGTCCAGGAAAACATGGCGGAGGTGGTAATCCTAACTGCTCATCCTCATTGGGCAGATCCAGGATTCTGTCCTCTTCTGACAATCTCCTCTCTCTCTCTGCAAGTTGCTGCTGATTAAATCTTGTAGATGTGTTTTCTTTGTGTTTTTTTTTTTGGTGCAATTCAATCGTCAAAAAGGGCCATCTTGTTTTTTCAGGTCAGAATATGCGCAGATCTGTGACCTATATTTGTATTATTTATCTGGTGTGTGTTATGGGCCGTTCTATGGGTGCTGAGCATTTATCAGGGGCCTTTGGATATTAAATTCAATGTTTCCATTATGGGCTAGAGTACAAGTGGAGTGCAAAATATCGCTTTCATAAAAGTGATATTTGAACTCCACTGAGTAATACCAGCGCACGTAAATGTTAGTGAGACACAGCATGAGAACTACCGCAGCAAAAGGGGTAAATCACGCAGCGATCGATAGCAGCAAATTGTAAATATATATGCATTTAAACATACACATATATATTTACAGGGAACAGACAGTTCCCATAGGCCACAATGTAAAGGCACTTTTCAGTGCTATTTTTTTTCTAACACCCCACACCCACCAACTTTAGCCCCCAAAAACCGCTAAGTGCAGTTACTTTATTAAAAAATGAAGATACGGCTTTCATGATTTTTTAATAAAGTATTTTAACTTATTTTGGGGGCATTTGGTGGACATTTATAAAATTAACCAGAGATCTGATCTCAGGTTTATTTTATAATCAATAATTGCTACCGCAAGCTCGAGGTAGCAATATCCAGCCACTTGTAATGGCTGGTTATTAATTGTGCGTCCGCAATCGGGCAAATTTACCGATTTGCAGGCTCGCAATAAATTAGCGATCACTTGTAATCTAACCCTATGTGGGCAATATTTATTTGATAACTTGTGGTCGGGAGGATTTTTTTAATATCCAGTATTTTTCATATACAAGAGCAGTGTTATTGTTTGCATTTGTGATTGTTCCGATGTTGAAAAAGGTTCATCAGGAGCTGATATACAAAATCCCCTAAAATGTAATTTTATGACAAGACAGTAGGCTCCTATTTTACATAGTAACATAGTAGATAAGGTTAAAAAAAGACCGAAGTCCATCGAGTTCAACCTATTCAAATCTAAAATACTTACAAAAAGCTCCAGTTAAGCTTAACTAACCCCAATAAAAGGTGACCCATTTAATACTAGCAATCATATCCATGAATTTTGTTTATATACAGAAATGTATCCAGACTATTTTTAAATGTATCTAGGGTATTGGCATTCACTACCTCCTTTGGTAATGAGTTCCACAATTTTATTGCTCTTACAGTGAAAAAACATTTCTGTTGCAAGAGATTAAATCTCCTTTCCTCCAACCTTAAATTGTGACCTCTTGTCAGAAACAATTTTCTTGGAATTAACAGAGCTTCGGCCATCTCTGTATATGGGCCTTGAATATATTTATATAAAGTAATCTTGTCAGCTCTCAAGCACATTTTTTCTAAAGAAAACAGACCCAGTTTGGCTAGTCTCTCCTCATAGGTTAAATTCTCCAATCCCCTTATTAGCTTTGTGGCCCTTCTCAGAACTTTTTCTAGTTCTGCAATATCTATTTTTGCGATCGGTCCCCAGAACTGCACTCCATACTCAAGGTGAGGTCTTACCAGGGCTTTATATAGTGACAGAATTATGCTTTCCTCCCTTGAATAAATGCCTCTTTTAATACATGCTAGTATCTTATTAGCCTTTGGAGCCGCTGCCCTGCATTGTGCACCCATCTTTAGCTTGCTATCTATTACTACTCCTAAATCCCTTTTCTCCTTTGTTTGGCTAAGTCTTTTCCCATTTAAAAAATATGTTGCTTGCTTATTTTTACTTCCAAAATGTAGAACCTTGCATTTTCCCGTATTAAATCTCATTTTTCATTTACTTGCCCATACTTCTAATTTTTGCAGATCCCTTTGTAATGAAAGTTCATCCTGCTCTGACCTAATGACCTTACTTAACTTACTTAGTATCATCTGCAAAAATAGAGATGTCGCTATTTAATCCTTGCTCCAAGTCATTTATAAAAATATTAAAAAGAACAGGGCCCAGTACTGATCCCTGGGGGACTCCACTGATTACCTTTGTCCAGTTTGAGTATGATCCAGTTACTACTACTTGTTGCTCCCTATCTTTTATCCAGATATTTATCCATGAGCTAACTTTTTCAGCTATTCCCAGTTCCTTATTTTTGTGCATTAATCTATCATGTGGCACTGTAACAAATGCCTTTGCAAAATCTAAGTATATCACATCAACTGATTCCCCTTTATCTATATTTTTACTTACTTCCTCATAGAATCTAATTAGATTAGTTTGACATGATCTATTTCTCCTAAAACCATGCTGATTAGAACTCATAATCTTGTTTACACGAGCATGCCCATCAATATAATCCCTTCAAATATCTTCCCCACTATTGATGTCAGACTAACTGTTCTATAGCTTCCTGGATCATCCCTGCTTCCCTTTCTTTTACAAAGATATGACGAGTTCACGGATTTCATCCTTACTTGTGGGATATTAACCTTCTGCTAACAGGAAGTTTCAAAGAGCACCACAGCAGAGCTGTATATATAGCCACTCCCCTTCCCCTCAACCCTCAGTCATTCTCTTTGCCTGTTTTATACTAGGAAGACATGGTAAAGTGAGGTGATAGTTTTAGTTTCTTCAATCAAGAAGTTTTTTATTTTAAATGGTACCGGTGCGTACTATTTTCCTCAGGGGGATATGGAAGAAGATTTCTGCCCTGAGGTTTGATGATCTTAGCATTTGTAACTAAGATCCACGCTGGTTCCCACAAGACTTCTGAAAGTAACCATGAGACATCTTCAGTGTGGAGACCGGTTTCATGCTACAAGCAGCAGTAAGGTATGTGCAGCCTTTTTTTCTGAAGAGACTTGGTGTATCAGAACTGGCTGGCATTATTTCCCTGTATGGGAATGGGGTAAGCAGTAAAACCTATTTTAATAAGAGGGGTATTACTGGAGTCCCTATTTTATATTTCTCATTAGTTGATATTTGGGCATTATGTGACATGGGAGACAATATAAATTATGTTTTTTATTTTTGGCACTTAAAAGTTATTGGTTTTATGCTTGAGGGTTATATTGTGTGTGTATTTTTACTTTAGTGCAAAACTGCATTTCCATGTGGTGTTGTTTGGGCCTACTCTGACTTTTGACCTTAAGGGGCGGAGCCTATTTTGGCGCAATTTCTTCAGGCTTAGCAGCAGCAAACAGTAACTCGGTGGCTCCTGGACTGTGTAGCTGGTCTGAAGGGTTGGAAACTTGATTCGAAGTACCCTAGGGACAGGTAGGCGCCTCAGCAGAGCTATGGCGAGGTGCAGAGTGTATTTTTATCTATCTTTTGACTACATGTTGACATAAGTACTTCTAAAGCCTTATTTCTGCCCTTGCTTCTGGGTGCAGTAATTTTTGGATTAACCAATGATATTACGTTAAATATGGGAATAGTTTAACTTTTTTGTGCATTTTGGAAAAATTGTTCACTTTTTCTTTTTTTAAAGGCACAGTACACGTTTTTTCTAATGTTTATTTTATGCTATAAATAAGTGTTTAAACGATTTTTGTGGTATTACTAGTCTGTTGAACATGTCTGACATTGAGGTTTCTTCTCATTGTTCTATGTGTTTAGAAGCTATTGTGCAACCCCCTCTAACATTGTGTAACTTTTGTACTGAAAGGGCTTTACAATGTAAAAAGCATATTTTAAAGTAAAGTAAGTGTGCCTAGGGATGATTCTCAGTCTGAAGAGAATCAGGATATGCCATCCAATTCTCCCCAAATGTCACAACCTTTTATGCCCACACAAGCGACGCCTAGTACTTCTAGTGCGTCTAATTCCTTTACTCTGCAGGAGATGGCTGCAGTTATGTCAACTACCCTTACAGAGGTATTGTCTAATTTACCAGTGTTGCAGGGTAAACGCAGTAGGTCAAGTATTAATGTAAATACTGAATCCTCTGATGCTTTATTAGCTATTTCCGATGTTCCCTCACAGTGCTCTGAGTTGGGGATCAGGGAATTACTGTCTGAGGGTGAAATTTCTGATTCAGGGAATGTTTTGCCTCAGACAGATTCGGATGCTATGTCATTTAAATTTAAGCTTGAACACATCCGCCTGTTGCTTAGGGAGGTTTTAGCGACTCTGGATGATTGTGATTCTATTGTGATTCCTCTAGAGAAATTGTGTAAAATGGATAAATATTTGGAAGTTCCAACTTACACTGATGTTTTTCCGGTTCCTTAGAGAATTTCGGAAATTATTAGTAAGGAATGGGATAGACCAGGTATACCGTTTTCTCCCTCCCCTAATTTTAAGAAAATGTTTCCTATATCAGATACCATTCGGGACTCATAACAAACGGTCCCTAAGGTAGAGGGAGCTATATCTTCCCTAGCTAAGCGTACTATTATACCCATTGAGGATAGTTGTGCTTTCAAGGATCCTATGGATAAGAAATTAGAGGGTCTACTAAAGAAATTATTTGTTAGTCAGGGATTTCTTTTACAACCTACGGCTTGCATTGTTCCAGTAACTACTGCAGCAGATATTTGGTTTGAGGCTCTAGAAGAGTCTCTTAAGGTTGAGACTCCATTAGATGACATTCTAGATAGAATTAAAGGAAATGTAAGGCAAATTGCCTGGAATGCACATAAGGGTTAAGGCCAAGACGGAGGAGGGGAGTGTTGTGTTGTGTGTGTGAAACAATGTTGCAGAAAGAGAGGAGCACATGTCCTCTTTCTGCTGTTTTTCTCAAAGTTTTCACATGAGACGTTCAAGGAGATATAAAGCACCTCCAAAGCGAATCATGGAGGCTAGGGAGGAACCTGCAGAGAGAGAAGTGGTTGATGACAGCGATGAAGCAGCGGAGTGGATTCCTCCATCGCCAGAAACGGTGGGTCGAACCCCTTTACTTTCCTCCCTTGCCCCTTCCCTTGATCAATCTTCGGGGGAGGTTGGGGCCGGTAGGGGGGAAATTTCTGATCAGGCTTTGCTAGAGGTGCTTGCGTTGGTGAGCAATATGGGGGGTGGTGCTGGGCAACCAGATGGTGCATCTGAGCCCGTCGGCCATGCGGCCAGGAGTGAGCCCTCTTTGCGGGGGGTCAGTGCGGACATAGGCCCCGATTCAATTAGCATGTCGGGCCCTGCCGGGCCCGCTTCTGGCCCTCGTAGGCCCACATGTCCCCCTAAAGTAGCCGGTAAAGCGGGGGTCCCTGCTAGGCCCGCTATCCGGTCTCCAGCCGCTAGCGCTGCGGTTCCCTGCCCTCCCATCACCCTTGTTAAGCCTCCCTCCCCTTGCGTGGTTGCGGCGGGCCCTTCTAGGCCTTGTGGCGTTGCGGTCCCTGGCCCTTACGGGCCTTGCTCTTTTGCCCCAGTAGTTGGCGGTTTTAGTGGGAGCAGTTCGGCCTTACCTTCGACGTCGTCTCCGGTGTCCCAGGACTCCATCGCGGCTGCGGTATCCCTTTTCCAGATGTGGGCCTCATCCTTGTCCGCGGCTCCGGGTGCGTCCCACGTGGTCCTTCGGCGGTGATTGCGCAGGCTCCCGCGTCGACTGTTCCTCCATCGGCGGCGACTTCCGGTTTGTGGTCCTCCGAGGGCGGGACTTCCGGTGACGTCATTTCCTGTGACGTCACTGCCGGTCCCGCCATTTGTCAGCGGTCATCGAAGCGGAGCAGATCGAGTTCCCCGCGCGGCGTCCAAGGTAAGAGAGGAGTGCCGCGGGGGGGAACTTATGCTCCGGGGGGCAATTCTGCTGATGCGATGGGGCCTACAGGGGTTGCACTTGTGGGGGATGGTTTTCACGAGGTGGCTAATTGTGAATCAATGGAGGAGTTATCTCAGGGGGGGCATTTCTCTGGTCAAATGAACCCGGGGGTCCCCGTTGGAGGCCCCCATGGGCAGATTACAAAGGGCATTGCGGCCCGGCAAGGGGCGGAGGCCCCGTCGGGTAGTAATCCTCGTCAAGGGGCAAAGGCCCCGTCGGGCAATTATAAAGGTGGTGCATCACCTATTGGGCCCGCTAGGAGTACGCTTAAGAGCGCTGGCAGTAATAGTAAGGTTTCTGGGGGCAAAGGCGGTGCCCGTGCAGGCAGCGCGTTTGGCGCGCAAATTAGTGAGAGTGTAAGGGCTAGGCCTCAGGCTTCGGGGGCATCCCCGGCAGCAGCGAGGAAGGTAGTAACTAGGTCTTCTACCAAACATGGTTCACCAGAACAGTTTCAGAGTTTAGATTTAGCGGTTGCATCGACTAGGCGTAAGAAAGCCACCCCTATCACCCAGAAATCAGTACATTTTAGTGAAGAGATAGAGGACTTTACAGAAGATGAGCAGGGTGTGTATGATGAAGTTGCAGGTTGCGAAGGCAACCAGGATATGTATGGGGGGATGAATGAGCGGTCTGGGCACAGGGGGAGGGGTAGAGCAGACCTTCCCCTTCGTGGTACTCCTCTCTGGCAATCTCTTTTGCAGGAAAGTGACATGGCTACATCAGGAGATTCACGCAGCGGGTTGGAGAGATGTGCTGAGAGCGGCCCGGACTCCATAGTGTCAGAGGATGAGCGTCCTTCTACTTCGGGAGTCGTGGCGATTCCAAACAGGATCGGTGTGAGAGATGGTGAGTCCTCAGTTTCAGTGGGGTTGCGGGGTTTTACCTCATCCTCGGATGATTCTGGGTCAGAAAATGACAAGGAGCTGGGGTTGCATGGGAAGGGCAATAAACGAATGTATAAGATGCTTAGATGGTTAACTGAAGAGAATAGATCAGCAAAAGGGGGTTTGCATGACCGTTATGACTATATTGCCTCTGATAGGTCCGACAGGGCGGCCCAACCCAGACTTCGCGTAAGTGGGGTGGGGAGGCCCGTTAATCGGAAGGTGGCGTTCCAAGGGGACACTAGGTCCTGGTCTTCTTATGATCTGCACGAGCATTTGAAGACTAAGACAGTGCGGAGAATTCAAGAGGGGAAGTTTGTTAACATCTTCGAGCTCTCGGTGGAAGCCCTAAGGCAGAAGGCAAGAGCGGAGGATGGGACAGGCCCCAAGAAGTACCAGCGCCCAGACACATTTCACGAGTGGCGCCGGTGTTTCAGGATCTATGCGTCTTGCTACTTGCAGAAATGGCCGGACCAGTGTTTAGCCGTGTTGAAATACATGGAAAACATGGAGATCATTGCTGATAATTATCACGATGGTGCCTGGCTGGATTATGACGAGGAGTTCCGCAGAAAGATGGTGGGTAATCCACTGTTGGATTTTCGGTGCGTAGAAATGCAACTCTGGGCCCGTCTGGGTCCCGAGAAATCGCAAGGTACTTCTGGTTCCCCGGCGGGTGCAACACAGTTTCGACCCGCCAATAGATTTCGCAGACGCCCAGCAGGGGTCTGTTGGAAATTCCAGGACAAACAATGCACGTTGGGAACCGCGTGTTCCTTTCGGCACGCTTGTCGCATCTGCGGGGGATTTCACCCAGCCGCGGACTGCGTTAAAAAAGGGGACAAACAGGACAGGACTGGGCCAAGAGGCCCTGCTATCGCTAAGAGCGGACACCCCGCTGAAGGTGGCCGCAATTAGTACGTGGCTCACGCTCTACCCCGATAGGGTGGCGGCGGCCTTGTTGGAGTCAGGGCTCCGGGAAGGTTTTGTTATCCCCGTACAAGGTCCGGTTTTGGGTGCGGCTTCTCGCAGGAACCTGAAATCTGCCTCCCTGTTCCCGGAGGTATTGAAGGAGAAATTGGGTAAGGAGGTTTCACTGGGTAGAATGGCTGGCCCGTTTAGGGAAAGACCTATGCCGGGATTGGTTATCTCGCCTCTAAGGGTTGTGCCCAAAAAGGACCCGGGAAAATTTAGGATGATACAACATCTTTCCTACCCAAAAGGAAGGTCGGTTAATGACGCCATTCCTCAGGACTTGAGTACGGTATATTACCAGTCATTTGATGATGCTTTACAAGTAGTACGGAGATCGGGTCATGGGGCATTACTGGCCAAGCTTGACATCGAGTCTGCTTTCAGACTCTTGCCGATCCACCCCGCATCATTTTATTTAATGGGATGTTTCTTCAACAGACACTATTATGTCGACCGTTGTTGCCCATGGGGTGTTCCATTTCCTGCGCCTATTTTGAGGCGTTTAGTTCCTTTTTGCATTGGGCTGTTGCGGAAGTGACAGGGGAGGATAGGATTGCTCACTACTTGGACGACTTTCTCCTGGTAGGTAGACAGGAATCTAGGGAATGTGAGCTGCTCCTTTACGCCATGCGGCTGTTGATGGAGAAATTTGGAGTCCCCTTAGCAGAAGACAAAACGGAGGGCCCTTGCACTTGTCTTACTTTCCTGGGTATCGAAATTGATTCTGTAGCCCAGGAATGTAGGCTTCCGGTGGATAAAGTCCGGAAGATGTTGACAGAAGTCAGGAGACTCGCAGCGGCACAGTTTTGCACGCTGAAAGAGCTTCAATCTGTTTTGGGTCTGCTCAACTTTGCAGGGAGGGTCATCCCGATGGGGAGGATTTTCCTGAAGAGAATGGAGCGCATGTTGCAGGGAGTTACTTCTCCCAAAGACAAACTAATGGTTAATAATGACATGAAGGAAGACCTCCATGTCTGGGATCTGTTCCTCAGGGATTTCAATGGGATCTGTATTTGGAGAACCCCTCAGACTCCGGCGCGAGACCTGCACCTCTTCACTGATGCTGCTGGGGGTTTTGGATACGGCGCCTATTTCAATGGTGAGTGGAGCGCCGAACCTTGGCCGGCCGAGTGGGCGGCCAGGGGCCTGACCAGGAACCTGTGCCTTCTGGAGCTTTTCCCCATTCTGGTGGAGTTGGAGATCTGGGGGGACAAGCTCGAAAACCGTTCCGTCATTTTTTGGACGGACAATTTGAGCGTGGTTTTTGCCATTAACGGTCTTTCTTCTTCCTCACCACCAGTAATTCGATATCTGAGAATTCTGGTTTTGAGATGCCTCAAGCGGAACATTGAGTTTCGGGCTAGGCATGTCCCAGGGGTTAAAAACGTTATTGCTGATGCATTATCTCGCTTTCAATGGGAAAATTTTAGGAAATGTGCTCCTGAGGCTGCCACTCATGGCTTTCCCTGTCCCCCTTTTCTTTGGCAGGTGGCTTTGGATGGCAGTCCCTGATTCCGGTGCTGAAGGCGTCCCTGGCACCTTCCACTTGGAAGTCCTATGTAAGGTACTGGGAAGAATGGGTATTCTTCTGTGATGTCCAAGGATTTCCTTCTTGTGCTGGTGAGCAAGATTGGCTATTGCGCTGGCTCGCGGAGCTTAGGACTAAGCTAGCTAAGAAAGGGGTGGTATCCGCGCGGTTAGCGGCGGTGTCCTTTTTCTGTAAACTATTCACGCTGACGGACTCTTCCAAAACGTTTTTGATTCGTCAAATACTGAGGGGTTGGGGAAGGACGGAAGTGCGGCGTCCGGACGTTAGGGAACCCATAACGGCGGACAGGTTGGTCCTCCTGCTTCGTGTTCTACCGGAGGTATGTTCCTCAGACTACGAGGTGTGGCTTTTTTCCGTGGCGTTCGCCATGGCGTTTCATGGCGCACTCCGAGTGGGGGAATTGGTCCCACAGTCTAAGTTGGCGAAAGTGGGTGGTGTCCTGGCGGAGCACGTCAGGTTTACGGATAATGGGGTATTGCTTTTCATCCCTCGATCGAAAGTCGATCAGGATGGTAGGGGGGCCTGGCTGTCGCTACCCGCGCACGCGGGTTCCGCCTGCTGCCCGAGTGCCCTGTTGAAGACCTTCTCGGACAGGCGTCCAGTGGGTGCGGTTAGATTTTTAAGTCATCAGGATGGTACTCCCCTTACGAGGTTTTAATTTCGGAAGGTTTTGGGGTGGGCGGCTAAAAAAGTGGGTTTGAATCCCAATACCATAGCTCCTGACTCATTTAGGGTTGGAGCTGCTACGACGGCGGCAACTTTAGGCTGGTTGGCTGACCGCATAATGGCGCTTGGGAGGTGGAAGTCTAAGAGGTATCAGATTTACGTTAGGCCACTTATATCCCACTGTTAATATTTCCAGGTTGATAATGTTGAACATGGCACTTGGTCATGATATGCCCTAACTCTTGTTTCTCTTGCAGGGCCTAGAAGTGGGCCGCTTCGTGCCTGGATCGTTGGGCACTCGTTCATACACTGGGCGGCCATCCGAGCAGCATCGCAACCCGGAGGGCAGCAGCTAGGGTTCTCATTCTCTAGGGTGGTTGTTAGGTGGTTAGGGAGAAGAGGCCTTTGCTGGGCAGATCTGCCTGGTTTACTGCAATCCGCCATGAGGCGGTGGGAGAAACCCCATGTCCTGATCATCCACTTAGGTGGCAATGATCTAGGCTCAATTCCCGGCCGGGACTTGAGCGCAGTGATCCAATCAGATCTGCGCACCTTTAAAGCTTGGTTGCCTGGTGTGAGAATGGGCTGGTCAAACATTATACCTAGGTTGACGTGGAGACACATGGCTAATCATAGGGCAGCGTTCCAAGTTCGCAAGAAGCTCAATAGAGATGTTAGGAAGCTTATGTGTGAGCTAGGAGGTTTTTTTGTGGAACACAAGTTCATTACGGCCGCTGACCGGAGCCTGTACCGAGGCGTCGGGGTCCATCTTACGGACCATGGCATGGACCTGTTTATTGAAGATATACGTCAGTCCCTACTCCTATTTGTGTGAGTTGGGTGGCGGCGAGAGTGGCCCTTGATATTTGGGCGATCTCGTGGCGGGTGGACAGTGTCCGGGGGCAGGATGTGATCGAGGTAGAGTGACGGCACTTCCGGCCAGGGGTGAAGTCCCCAGACGCGCGTCTGGGGTGTTCCCTGCCCGTGTGATTCCGATGCCGAGAATTCCCTGTTTTTCAGTATTGAGCTACGCTCTGCTTCTTCTCCTGCGCCCTGGTACTGCCCATCTTGTTAGCATGGGTTACTACGTTTAGCTAGTACCTGATTGGCGCCCCCCTGGTCCATGTTTATTCAGACGGTCGTTAGTTCTTGTGTTGCCACAATAAACATGACCTGCGGGTTTTCTCTAACCATAAAAAGTTGTTGTGTCGTTATTTATTTGTTGTCGTTATTTATTTCTACGTTTAGAAACTAAGTTGAGTTTATGTTAAACCAAGAATGTATATAGTTATTAAGTTATTCTTTCCACAGAGGAGGATATGGCATTTAATCCCTTAAGGAAATGTAAGGCAAATTGCCTGGAATGCACATAAGGGTTAAGGCCAAGACGGAGGAGGGCAGTGTTGTGTTGTGTGTGTGAAACAATGTTGCAGAAAGAGAGGAGGGGTTCCAGCTTACCTTTTTAAGCCCAGTACAGGAAGCACATGTCCTCTTTCTGCTGTTTTTCTCAAAGTTTTCCCCACCCTTTCCCTCCCTTTGTTTATTATTTTGCAATCAGTAGGGGGATCCGTCCTTATGGTGGTCCCCAGGGATTAGGGCTATCCGAAGGCATGACAAGGGCTAACCAGCCTATTTCTGTAAGCCCAAGGACGTTAAGTTTCAGCTCCCCAGGTATTTCAATTTGGTTTACGCACCATTTTGATCCTGGCCCCTTACTGGTACGGAGTGGTGGTTTGCACCCTGGGATGGCGGGTGGACAGTGTCCGGGGGCAGGATGTGATCGAGGTAGAGTGACGGCACTTCCGGCCAGGGGTGAAGTCCCCAGACGCGCGTCTGGGGTGTTCCCTGCCCGTGTGATTCCGATGCCGAGAATTCCCTGTTTTTCAGTATTGAGCTACGCTCTGCTTCTTCTCCTGCGCCCTGGTACTGCCCATCTTGTTAGCATGGGTTACTACGTTTAGCTAGTACCTGATTGCCGCCCCCCTGGTCCATGTTTATTCAGACGGTCGTTAGTTCTTGTGTTGCCACAATAAACGTGACCTGCGGGTTTTCTCTAACCATAAAAAGTTGTTGTGTCGTTATTTATTTGTTGACGTTATTTATTTCTACGTTTAGAAACTAAGTTGAGTTTATGTTAAACCAAGAATGTATATAGTTATTAAGTTATTCTTTCCACAGAGGAGGATATGGCATTTAATCCCTTATGCTCTTACGCTAGCTAATTCTTTTATTACTGATGCCGCTTTTCAAATTGCTAAATTAGCTGCAAAAAATGCAGGATTTGCAATTTTAGCACATAGAGCATTGTGGCTCAAATCTTGGTCTGCTTATGTGTCATCAAAACATAAGCTTTTAGATATTCCCTTTAAAGGTAATACTCTTTTTAGGCCAGAATTCAAGGAGATCATTTCTGATATTACAGGAGGTAAGGGCCATGCCCTACCTCAGGATAGTTCAGTTAAAATGAGGGGTGAACAGAATAATTTTCATTTCTTTCGGAACTTTAAAGGAGGACCCCCCCCCCCACTTCTTCTTCTTCTTCTTCCACAAAGCAGCATGAAGGGGTGGCCCCCGATCCGGGACCGGATCTAGTAGGGGGCAGACTTTCTTTCTTTGCTCAGGCTTGGGCAAGAGATGTTCAGGATTCATGAGGTATTTGCCTAATTGATTCTCAGATGGGGCAGACCGGAATTGGATTTGATGGCATCTCGTCAGAATGCCAAGCATCCAAGATACGGATCCCGGTCAAGGGATCCTCAGGCAGAACTGATAGATGCCTTGGCAGTAGCTTGGTTGTTCAGCGTAGCTTATGTGTTTCCGCCGTTTCCTCTCCTCCCACGCGTGATTGCTCGAATCAAGCAGGAGAGAGCTTCAGTGATCCTGATAGCGCCTGCTTGGCCATGCAGGACTTGGTATGCAGATCTAGTGGACATGTCCTCTCTGCCACCATGGAAACTTCCGTTGAGACAGGACCTTCTCATTCAAGGTCCTTTCCAACATCCAAATCTAATTTCTCTGCAACTGACTGCGTGGAGATTGAACGCTTGATTTTATCGAAGCGAGGATTCTCTGATTCAGTTATCTATACTTTGATACAGGCTAGAAAGCCTGTCACTAGAAATATCTATCATAAGATATGGCGTAAATACCTTTTATTTGTGTGAATCCAAGGGTTACTCATGGAGTAAAGTTAGGATTCCTAGGATTTTGTCTTTTCTCCAAGAAGGATTGGAGAAAGGGTTATCAGCAAGATCCTTAAAGGGACAAATTTCAGCTTTGTCCATTCTGTTTCACATTCGTTTGGCAAATGTATCAGATGTTCAGTCTTTTTGTCAGGCTCTATCTAGAATTAAGCCTGTATTTAGACCTATTACTCCTC